>NC_133338.1:30419658-30769658 GCF_030506205.2 Paramisgurnus dabryanus | reverse complement strand
AACTCGTTAAGTATTTCTGAAAGAGGGACTTCATAGAACAAGGAAGCCATCAGCCCATTTTTAGGACAGTGAAAACAACACTATACAGATAAGTAATTTGTTCGAAAAAAACACACGGTTTTTTACATATGAAACATGAACACATGTTATATTGCACACGGTAAACACAATCAAAGCTTCAAAAACCCGGAAAGAACAGGACCTTTAAGTTTTAGCAATGTTGCATATTTTGAATGAGAGCAGTTTAAGGCAAAAAACTCAAAATTTGCTACATACACATACACAGTCTTCTTTCTTTGAGGTCCATATATTTGAAAATATATGAACTCTTTCTCTCTCTCTCTCTCTCTTTTGATCTCTCTCACAATCTGTTTCTCCGGCTCTCTCTCCCAGACTCACATGAAAAGTTGATGATGCAGTACTTCAGACGTTGGACTGACCAAAGTTCATTAAGGTCATTTTAGAAAATGCAAGGTTCAAAAACCTTTCAGATGGATCTCTTTGAAAACCGAATCACAACGTAATCATATTTTCCCGTAAAAGCCCCTATAGAAGCACTCGCTGGACTGTCTCTATTGCAGTATCTGTCTCTATTGCCGGGCCGGAACAAAAACAGCCATTCTTTCTTAATGGACCAAAGGATAAAATGTGGTGCTCCCCCACCTCTCCAACTCACTCAGGGACAACGGTTCCATGTTTCAGACACACAAAAGACACTTTTTGCTAATAACAGTACAATAGTCAAGGATTTCTCAAAGCAAAGTTGAGCGGTATGGCAAACAACCGTTAAACAAACTACACAACTAAAACGTGGACTAAAGAAATTGATATCAGCCTTGAAAGTGCCAACGCTATCCCGCTTTAGTATGGCACAGCATGTGTACGCTTGTGTATGTGTGCAAAACTTGCACAGTATCGTTGTTATGGTATATTTTCTCAATTAGACTGTTGTTAGTCCATCCAACTGTTGTCATGAGAGATCGTGACCTCATGTCCTGAGGGGCTATGAGTGGCGTCTGAGAGCTGGTGGAGTTTGGAGAGGAGCTAATGAGAGATCCTGTCTGCCTGCTGTTCCACTGAGCTCCCAATTAATCAACTACTCTCTCTCTCTCTCTCTCTCTCTCTCTCTCTCTCTCTCTCTCTCTCCCTCTCTCGCGGTGTACCACCGATACTTTGCACTCTTTTGTTGTGTAAGCCTGTGTGTGTAGCTCTGTTTGGGAGGCAGCCATTACTGGGAACAAAAGACATTAATTGGCAGTTAGAGCTTAATGAGGCGGGAGAGGAAATTAACAGAGCTCGTCAACAGAAACAAATCAAATCCTCCACTGAATTGATGCAGAGAGTTGCTGCTGCTAAGCATCCACTGCTACAATAAAGAGCGACTCCAACTTTTCAGCCCCCCGCTTTGTTATTCATTGCAAAACCGAGAAGGTAAGAGAATTACGGATCTGAGAAAAAATGAAATAACAATGAGGAAATGGTTCCCTATTACATCTCCTTGTTCCTGGATTTCAGCAGGATTGTGATTAAGGAATCAAGCCTGTCGGCATTAGTATGTGAATAGACCGGCTCCCGAGAGCTCAACCAGAGCCAGGAAGGAGATTGGAAGGATATTTAGCGTCTATTCAGGGTGCAACAAAGGCAAGGCACCCAGGCGGACAGACAGCATTGGCCTCAGGTTGATTAGGCAGTGGGAAGCTATTCTTACAGATCAGACTCAGGTAGTATTTAACCTAATGCGAGCGCAAATCTCGGATGAAATTCACAGAGGATGTAGGTTTTACGAGGGCTGAGATTTTCACATTTGGTTTGTTAATTATATATATATTTAAAGTGGTTATTGTGGAAGTTTTTCCCACTACTTTCTTATTCTGTAGATTGGGTGCATGTGCCTGCTTTACTTTGGTGTGTCTTTATACAGTTAAGCTGCTCAGCTTAATGAGAAACCAACCGAAACATTTGCTTGAATGAAGGATAGTTTAATCTGATTGTGTCTGGTTAAGTGGGTGTCTGAAAGCAGAAGAGAAGTTGTAATTGTTTAGGGGGATTTAGGTTGTGGCTGTGGTTGGGGTGGTTAGTGGCGATGGTGTGTGTGTAACTTTAGCAATAAAGATGTATGTGTGTGTAATACTGGAGTAATAGTATTTTTGTTTTGTTTTTTGTAAACTTTTTTTGTTGGTCAACATACACTCAAAAACTTTTTGGGTTATTTTCAACCAAGCGTTGGGTTAAAAAGAGACCGTTTTAACCCAAAATGCTGGGAAGTTTTATCCCATCGTTGGGTCATATATAAATAATATTTGGGTTAATTTAACCCAACACTCTAAAAACAAACGGTGCTATATAGCACCAAAAGTGGTTCTTTGCTCGTAATCATAGAAGAACCGTATTTAGTGCCATATAGCACCGGCGAAGCACCTGTGTAGAACCAAATAGTGCTATGTAGAACCATATGTGGTGCTATATGGCCCCTATTTGGTTCTACACAGGTGCTTTACTGGTGCTATATGGCACTAAAAATGGTTCTTCTATGATTACGGGCAAAGAACCACTTTTGGTGCTATTTAGGACCGTTTGTTTTTAGAGTGAATGGCTGGGCACGACATGTTTTGACTCAATGTTGGGTAAAAAATAACCTAGTGGTAGGCCTTTAAATGTATTTATTTTTGCATGTAGCCCAGATCTTTAACCAGATCACCACATTCATGGTCTATCAGTAATAATGCTGTGGCCGGGAGTCATTATGCAGAGCTCTTTTACTGTCGTATTTCTCAGCTGACTACTAACTACTAATAACTTGCATGTTACATAATTAAATTGTCAGTTATAAAATGACCTTACATTTTTTTTACATAATCATATTCACATAAGTTAGTGCCTGTTATTCACTATTTGAGATAAACTTACAAAAGGAAGAAGAACTGACAGATCCAAAGAGCAATGTGGTGGCAGGAGATTCATTTTCTGTGCTGTGTGCGAGAGTGGGTGGAGAAACCGAGCTGTCTGCTGGGAGTCTGTAAGGATGAAATAACTCTATTATGGCTTATGTTAAAATGTTCAAGGCAACAGGGTACTCTTATTAGCCTAATCAGTGATTGTGCCCCTTGTTAATTACTCAGGAACACCTCCATCCAAGCGTCATACTGTGATTGCAGAGTTGGTTGGAATCAACACATGTCTCATGGCAAGAAA
Source organism: Paramisgurnus dabryanus (assembly GCF_030506205.2). Lineage (NCBI taxonomy): Eukaryota > Metazoa > Chordata > Actinopteri > Cypriniformes > Cobitidae > Paramisgurnus > Paramisgurnus dabryanus. The sequence continues at coordinate 30,766,466 of NC_133338.1, read as the reverse complement.
TACAAACAGGGATGACTGTTTTAGATTTGCAAAAAACCTCAAACTCCAAATGTCCTCTAATGGTCTAGGTCAGGGCTACTCCATTCTGGTCCTGGAGGGTTGGAACTAAATTCTGTAGGACACTGGCCCTCTAGGACAGGAATTGAATAGCCCTGGTCTAGGTCATTAACTATGGATGTGACATTTGCAGGCAAAATTTAAAATATAAATAAAGAAATATATAATAAAGAAATAATATAAGTTTCGACAGAATGATTTTATGTAGAACTCATCACAAAAATGACTTTTTTACAGGCAGGGTCACATATGTTCTAGGAACAAATATGGGGGTCAATATTTCAAAATTATGCACAGACAGAAGCAGAACTGATTTCATTTCCTGTGTCTACCACTTACGACGTTTACATGTCACAATGTAATTATTATGGGATTTTGGCAATATTGCAATTATACTTCCTCATGCAAACAAAATACTTGTATATAAAAATAACGATATTAAGCTCATAATTGCATTAAGTTTAATTGTCTTCAAACAAGTGGCGTACACTGCTTTTAATTGTAATATGTGGCCATGTAAACACTTTAATCGCATCTATAACGCACTACCTGAACTGCGTGTGTGTTTTGTCATGCACCTTAAGTACGAATTCATTTTAAGCTTGACATTAGGAAGTTTTCCCCGAACTTTTATCCAGAAGTAGCACAAATAACATGAAAGCAGCATATATAACTGTTACATATATTACTGTCATAATATTTCTTCATCACGTCTTTATCAGGGCACCAAATAACAAAATCCGTCCATAAGAAAGTGTTTGTCATTTAACTTAAAGTGCAACTATTTTATTGCTAAAAACAAGTCAATTAAAACTGTGGACAGTACATGTGAGTGCATCATTTGTGATCTGCACTGGGCTATATGTAGCAAAAATGTAAACAGGAGTAAAGAGGTTAGCTTCAGTCATGTAAACATCTAACTGCGATTACTCTGATTATTGGAAATAATCGCATTATTGGTGTAGCGGAGGCCAGGGCATAACCTGGTTTTGGCTAAATCATTCAAAAAATATTTGAGTTTGATAAATTATATTTTTACACAAGCAACACGCACATCTCTGCTACAAATGAACATTTGAAGTTTGTTTCTAATACTTAACATTCTTGGACCGTTACACCAAACGTGACAGAAGTGCAAACGTTACAACTTACCCCATAGGTGGGGTTAATTGTAACAGGCAGGGGGTTTGTTGTAACACTTGCTAAAAATTAAGTTTGCAGGCAAATATTTCAATACTATTTTGTCTATATACTTGAAGTGGATATTGTTATATTTGTCTATAATAGACAGGTATCCACACTGTATTCATTCATCCAGCCCTATTCTAACAATAATTCAATTATAAATGGATACATATGTGAGGAAAAAGCAGCACAATTATGACAATTTTTTTTATATATGATCCAGTCTCTAAAAACCATACTACAGTTTTAAAGCTCACGTAACACACGCTGTTTCTGCATTTCTGATATTAATCTGGAGTACCTATGGAGTAGTATGACATCCTTTATATCTCTGAAGAGTCTTTAGTTTAATCAGATTTATAAAAGAAAGATTAGCTTTACCGAATCTTTCCGATAACGTACGAAAAAATGAAGAAGGAGGAGTTATAACACGGGAGGAGCGAGTACGAGTCATGCAACACTATACAACACTGTTTTAACTTATGATTCACTACATGTTCGTGTCATTTATATAATATACACGCGCCTATTTCCAACATAATACAGAAGTCTTACTTACCGCGTGTAACTCGTCATGAAAATCCACCGCATCAAACACACACACGCAAAACTCCGCTGCTAATCCGGATAATAAACTATATCCATTGTTTCCATAAGGCTGGATGTCTTCTCCTTACATCCAAAAACACACTTCTTGTTGTGCCATTGTTGACTTTTGAAATTAAACAAAGCTGAGTGGCGTGATAAGCTGTTAGCAAGCTCTAGCGTCTCCCGCTGACTGACGGCTGGGCGGGGTTTTCCAGGGGAAGTTTTCCGGCGGAAGCCCATATAAAGAAGTGATACGTATCGAAAACCCCTGAAACGTCAGTTAGAACCGTAATCGAAAAAAATTAGCCGAAACTTGTACGAACCCTGGCGAAGTGCATTCGGCACAGAAATACTCTGAAACACACCCAACTGCATTTTTGACACTTTGCCTACATTTAGCATGAGGAAACAACTCTATAACTGTGTTAATAAGTCAGAATGCTTGAAATACCATTAAACCCCCCCTTTAAAAAACAAATTCTGAGATAATGAGCATCAAAATCTTTGACGTGACCTTATTCAATCAATATTAAACATATGAACAAAAATAAATTTGACACACGATTGTGATAAGACAGGCACATTTATTTTGTTGGCAGGCAGCAATCATTCGTGTGTTAACTATTTAAAACAACGGCAAGAATAACGCTACAGTTAGCGGTTTTCATATCGTAAGTGCTAAGGGGTTAGTTGTAACACAGCATTACAATTAACGCCGCTCTGTCAAACTATTTTCAAGCCAACCAAAAAAGTTTCAACATTTTTCAAAACTATGCTATTTTAGTCAACAAGACACTTATTATTGGATTTGGTATCTTACACACCCAACTTAGAAACTGGAAAAAACATGATGGAAAAAAAATACTTACATGCCACCAAAACACTCAATAACCCTCTGGAAAAACATTATACATTTTCAATAATTTGTGAGAGATTGTCTTTTGAAAAAAATACCAGAAAAACAAAACGCTCAACCTTGTGCAACAATGTAAACAGTCCGTGTTACAACTAACCCCACGTTATTTTTTGCCCCGCCCACCCCTACATGTAAACGTATTCACTGATCCTTCAGCAGGGTGAACTGGGAGTATTCTGTTGAATTACATTGAACTGATACTAGATCAGTCGAAAAGAACGCAGATATTATTTAACATTTTATACAGCTGCAGTCTGCTTTCATAACCAAGCTCTTCGGAAATCCCGGATTACGATAGTGCTTCAAAGCCAAATGTGTCAATTTGAGAGTTTTATGGCGTTTGACCGAACTGAAAGAAATCATTCAACACTCAATGCTTAAAACTCAACAAAGCAGAACATTGTTTGATGTAAACTTTGCTTTTAACCGAATCTGAATCTACTTCTGAGAAAGCAGAACCTCCAGGGAGACCAGCGGGACGTGTAAGTGCACTTCTTTTTTTAACAACCGTTCCATCGGTTTGGATTCACAGCTACATCTCTGCTTTTATCCTCTGGAGACCCTATAGGGAGTAGAAGAGCGTCAGGCAGCAAAAAGAACGGAAAGAGCGTGTTATTATGAGTCACTCTAAGCGTAAACAATGGCCCTTCGTTCAAAATAGCATGTTGTTTTGGTATATCCTTCTGCACATGGTCTCAGTGACAGACTGACAAAAGTGTGTGTTGGAAAGGTGTTGCTGGGATTCTAATTGGCATGTTTGTGGCAAAAAACACAGGTATAATTATTAGGTGCTTTCACTTCCCTCTCCGGGTTTGTCAGTTATTGCTCTTGCCATCTGTTCCGACAAACATAAAGCACACACATACACGCAGACACCTGCTCCCCACAGTCCCAGAATACCAGTTAGTGTGACCCAGGTGCGCTTCAGACGTAATACCTTTGAGAATGTTGATGACCTATCTGACACCTCCTCTTACTTCTCTCTTTGTCTCCCTTTTGTGTTTCTATACATTCACAGAATGTTTATCAAGCACCGAAGCTATGTCTAGGGTGGGGTTTTACGTGACCAGGTGCGTTGCGGGTATACGTGCATCTACGCCAGGGTGCGGGCTGGCAACTCCCTGGGTGCCACAGTTTCAAACACTCAAGACAGACAATAGCACACACCTGTCTCACGCCTTTTCTTCTTCCTCTCTTTCTCACTTTATTTGAACACACCCTCCAGGTGCAAAGGGAGAGGAGGTGTGAGACGGCGAGAGACTACAGATAATTACAGTCCCCCACACATTTGTGCAGGAAATATCTGTTGATAATGATGCTGGTGTTGTTCTTCAATTCTGCATTATAAACACGCTATATTTGCCACACTTGACTGGGTCTCACAGCAACGTCTTTGGTCTTTCTAGGCCAAGGTTACAACGCTGCCTGTTTGGTGTACAAGAGAGTGTGTCTCTAGATATTGAGATATCGAGCGTGGTGTTGTTTATCTCACAGCTCAATACACTAATTTGCTTTGACATTTTAACACAAAATTCTCGATTCTCTAGCTTTTGCCCAGGCTGCGGTAGCAAACACACGCACACAGAAAATTTTGAGAGACATCACACTGCAATACATATCATTACTGAAATGACAATACATGTTAGTTTCATCTAAGAAATTGGGTGGGCGCTTTACTATATAAACTTACTTGGACGTCATCTGCTAGTTGTGCTTACTCCTAGTGCATACATCAAAATTAGGAAAGACATGGCAAGATTCGTTGCTTTCATCCTAATCTGTGTGGAGTAATCTGTTTGGGGATGTAATTCACATGGTATGTCTTTTGACTTGGATTAGCACATTCAATCCTCTTAGCAAACAGCTCAGTGGAAGTTATCAGTGGCACTGAGGTCCCAGAGAGCCGGCAATCCATCCAGCCAAAACCACCCGGCTAATTCTCATTCGCTTTAATCTTCTCAAATCTCAACCGCCAAGTATCTTTTAAAAGACACCACAAAGAACAGTCTGAGGATTATTTTGGGCTCACAAATTGCTTCAGTCATTGTTCCAAAGTGTGTGTCAATGAGATATAAGTCTCAGAGAATAGATCAACAGTAAGAGAATAGACCTTTAAATGAGTCTACATAATTCACATGATGCATTTACTTGATAATCTAAGTTTATTAACATACACATTCATACAGATTCCATCAATCTCACATTCCTGTGTGTTATCTGTGGATATGAACATAGTTATTGATACTTTCACTTTTGTTTGTTTAATATGGTGTCAATAATATGAAAGGCTCAGATGCCCTCTTATTGAAATAAGTGAATTGTTTCCTTTAATAGTTCATGCATTTGTGTCACAAGGTGACGATCTTTTGGGCGGAACCAAAAGTCGGGAAACTTTGGTTCCGCCCGGATGTTTCCGCCCAGACCGAAGAACGGAAACACCGGACATCCGGCAGCCTCGCGAAGGCTGTAATCAGCCGATTGAGCACAGCTGTGCCTAGTTAAAGAGATCGCCGGGCAATTGGACAATGGGAGGACATGAAGGAGTATTTAAAGCACAGTTAAATGACAGTTCGGGAGTTCGGGCACGAGAGGGGGATTGACACGGGGAAAGCTCCTCTGCTTAATGCAGAAGAAGGACTACGTACCTTTTGAAGAGCCCGCAGGCTCTGTTGATCCGGGCTGCGCCTGGAGCGCGCGGAAAGAAGACAGGAGCTGCCTGGGGTGAAAGAAAGGCGATACGTGGGTGGAGAAAAGGAGCACCCCAAAGAGAGCATTGTGCTGACAGTGCGTAGTGTGTGTTGAGAAACGGAGCTGTGCTCATTGTTGGACGTGGTGGCGGTCTGTGTTTCCCTCTCTCTCTCTCTCTCGTTGTAGTCTCTATTGTGGACCTGCTGGAGTAAACAGGAAAATCCTATGGGTAAAAAGGAACTTTGTTCTAACCAATACTGAAGGAGTAAAGCAGGAAGAAAATTGACCTTCTGGTACAACGTAAACAAAGGCTATTCGCCGTGAGTATACCCTTTTGGTGTGGAGTAATTTGCAAAAATTAACTTGTGTAACCATTGGAAACCTCCAGGAGAAGGAGGGCGGCCCTACCCCTACAATAGCGTGGTGGGCGAGCCGTTAGAAGTACAAATTCAAACAGCCACCGCTACGAGACTTTATTGTGGTCGTATTTTCCATCGCCCTATCTTAGCCCAAGCGCAGTGGAGGACACCGGGCGCTTCCCTTGTTGTGGTGCACTTATAGTGTGGTGAGTGAGACTGTGTAATAAATCTTTTCACGTTTGGAGTGGTGCTGTGTATATTGCTGTGGGTTGCTGTGTGTCTTGTAGACGAAGCCCCGCATCATCCATTTTCTTCCACTGGGCAGAGGACGGAGAGGCCAACGACTACAGAAATCACTGTTACCATAAGTAGTGCGCTGTTGGAGTGCGAAGGGACGCAGACTAAGAGCTGTCCGTGACCGTGAGTGAACCATTGGAAAATATTTCGTGGTGTGAACTTACCTGTGTCTGTTTTCGTCGCAGAGTTGGAGGCGAAAGGGTCCGCCGCCCCGTGGTCTCTACGAAAAGGGCGCCCCCGTCTAGGAATCGAACGGCCTATGGGCATTGGAGATAGGGCAGCGCTCGACCCGGTGAGGTGGTGTGTGACCTTCGCCCCTCTGTCGACCTACGGAGGAGAACCATACCTACCCAGAAAGCTGTAAACAGCAGAGCCGGTGAGAATTACTCGAAGTCTCAGTAACAGTGTCTTTGTGTTCTAGCGGTCACCTGTGGAGAGAGAGCAGAACGAGAGTGAATCATTGAAGAGCAAACTGTGAACGTGATACTTACCCAGAAAGCTGTAAACAGCAGAGCCGGTGAGAATTACTCGAAGTCTCAGCAACAGTGTCTTTGTGTTCTAGCGGCCACCTGTGGAGAGAGAGCAGAACGAGAGTGAATCATTGAAGAGCAAACTGTGAACGTGATACCTACCCAGAAAGCTGTAAACAGCAGAGCCGGTGAGAAATACTCGAAGTCTCAGTAACAGTGTCTTTGTGTTCTAGCGGCCACCTGTGGAGAGAGAGCAGAACGAGAGTGAATCATTGAAGAGCAAACTGTGAACGTGATACTTACCCAGAAAGCTGTAAACAGCAGAGCCGGTGAGAATTACTCGAAGTCTCAGCAACAGTGTCATTTGTGTCCTAGTGGCCGCCTGTGGAAAACGAGAAGGAACATGAGGAGAATGGACTGTGTGAAGATACAGTGGTGGTGGAGGAGAGCCTAGAGTGGCCATTGTTTTAAGTCCCCCGTTTCCCCTTCCCTATTTAATATTTTTTAAGTAATTTAATAAAGGATATTTTAATTTTATGCTTACCTTGTGTGTCTGGTCATTGGGGTGGCTTTGGGAATCTCCTCGAGGTGGAGAAAGGGGCGTGACCTTATTTACATCTGGGTCCACCCCTACCTGTGACATTTGCATCAATAAAATGTCTGCACCCGATCTTGTTGACTGCACTTTATTTCTCAAGAGATTTATCCTAGTTGTGCAACTTGACTGTCAAACACTTACAAAGCTTAACTACTGTACAATCCCATTTCATCAGCAAAAATTCCACAAATCACTTAAATCCTTAACTCTCTATTGCTGATCCTGACGGATTCTTTATAATTTAATAAACAGGATTAAAGTCATCCATTGAAGTGGTGTAGCCTTGTTTAAAATTCAACATTCTCTCTCTCTCTCTCTCTCTCTCTCTCTCTCTCTCTCTCTCTCTCTCTCTCTCTCTCTCTCTCTCTCTCTCCAGTGCTAACGCCTACTAAACTCTGTAAGATTACAGTGGCCTAATCTTCATGCAAACATGTGGAGAAAAATAAAAGAGGTTTAATTTTGGAAATTATTGTCCAAGTTCACCAGAAAACGTGTCTCAATTTTTCTTTGTTTTATTTTGCACAAAGAGCTTATTAGTGTATTCATGCATGTGTCTGACCAAGTTAAACAATATTTTTTAAAGGTGCCCCCAAAAGTCGTATAAATCCGGAAAACACATCTGTACATCTTTACTATAAACGCTATATTTCAGTATATATTTTTATGATTTTAATAAGACTATCAGCATGTTTTGGTAAAGGTTTGGATTAAGGTTAAAGAAAATACAGTAATAAAGTAGCCTGGTATGAGAATGATTGATATTGGTATAATTGTCAGACTTCACATTATTGCCAAAGTGTACAATACCTACAGTAATAAAAGGACTCAAGGGAAAATAAGGCAACAAGTGATTACGGTAGTAACATAGAAATACAGAGAATGAAAGTAAAATAATATTTTAATAAAAATAACAAAGAATTTTTAGCAAAATAAAAATATTAAATTCAAATTTAACCCCTTACCTGGCGCTGTCCTGTGAGCACACCTGAGGTTACATCAATATTTTGCATGCACATTTTTATCTATCATGGCAAACTATTTATTATTGAAAAGATCTACACATATACAATATATATTTCAACAGTGTTTTACAAAAAAAATTATGTAGGGAGAGTAATTGATTCATTTTAAAAAAAAAGTTTGCCTCAAACATTTATATTCTGCTAAATGTCACTGTCCCGTCAGCGTTTTTTTTTTTTGCATGTGAATTCTTATCCAATCATGAAAAACTGTATATCATTTGAAAGCTCTAAGAGTGTAAATTTCATTTATCATTCACCATTTTGGTAAAGGAATGACATTGTGAGAGCTTTTTCTAAAATGCCACCTTGTTATTATACAGTATATTTGTAACACTAATACACTATCCTACTGTAAACCTAAACAATCTTGACAAACTATATATCATTGGAAAGCTCTAAGTGTGTAGTTTTCATATTGCATCACCATTTTGGGAAAATTATGACGTAGTGAAAGTCCGTTTCTAAAATGTTACATGGCCACAGGTGGACCCAATTTGTATTTACATTATGTCTAGCACTAATACCCTGTTCTAAACCTAATCAATCTAGACAAACTATATATTTAAATAAAATTTATCTTGACTGGAGAGGAGTTGCTCATCCGGCCATTCGCCCCTAGCCGTGCGCAACAGACACAAGGATGTCCTGATACTATGCCACAATACTGTCAGACAATCAGACAAGGTTATTTAATATTTTGTCAATGTCATATTAAACTTTGTTGATAATAAGGCTGTGAAATAATGAAAATGGCTAGGCCCTATTAATTTTGTCTGTAAAGCTTTCACAAACAACCACCAGGTCTTTGCCAATTTCACAATACTAAACACATATGTGAAAGACAAGGAAAAACTGTACTCTAATTTTCCGCTGAGACTCAGAACGCGGGCTCATTGTCGGCGTGCGTCAAGCCGTCAACACAAAAGGCTTTTTCAACCTCATCCTCTGCTGCAAGAACCAACAGCCGGATGACGTCAAAGTACCGCGAGAATGATTCGAGAAATCATACTAAGTGTCATTTCGTCTCGCTCTCGCGGCATTTTGACGTCTTCGCCTGACAGTTCTAGCGGCGCCGCATGAAGTCGAACAAGCCTATACACATGGAGTGGCCGTGTGTCACGGTAGAATACATGCACACTTGTTTTTTTGTTTTGTTAAATAATTAGACTATAAAATTCACGTTAGGAAGACAATACACAAGGCAAATGTGATTTTTAAATAGCGCATTTTATCATTAAAATCCCATTCAACATTAATGGTGATCTGAGGGGGCTGGATAGTGCCAGTGAGGGGGCGACGCCACCTGCGTACACTCATAGAAAACAATGTGTTACATTTTTTAGAACGGCGCAGCGCTGAATCCGGTGTGCAACCCCCTTCAGTCTTTGCCGCACCACAAGCAGCAACAGCAGCAGTGCTGATCACGACACTTGATAATGATCTTCAACACTTTTTATCCAATCACAGAAAGGGTCAAATAATATTATTTCATTTTTGCGTTTTTATATAGTAGGTCATTTAATTGTTTGTGCATCAATATCTGCATAGTTATAAAGTTCGGTCTTAATTCTGAAGAACCTGCCTGAAACGCCTCAATCTGAAATGCCCCAAGACATTTCCAACTTCACTTGGACATTCTCACGCTTCTGATTCACAGACTGTTAAGTGTGTTTTAATTAATTTATAAGTTATTAATTTAATTAATTTTATTAATAAGTTTTTGATGACAGATGTTATGATGTTATGCAGCTTCTATGTTAGTTTTAGTTTGTCACACACGTAAGATTAATGTTTTATTTACCCATAGTGAAGGAGTCACAAGTGTTTTGTTTAGACAGTTATTAAATGTAATGGTTTAATTAAAGGACTGTGTTAAAAGGCTACCTGCTGGAAATTAATAAACTATTAATAAACCTACCATGATTGTTGCCAAGGCATAAGAGTTATAAACTCATATTTAATTAAGAGATTAGATTTTGACAAATGGCTTAAATACACTGTATACACAAAACCATATATGCACTGCTGTGACAGGTCATCTTTGTCCCATATTTCAGAGTGAGAAAGTTGGCAAACCTAGACTTGCAGTGTTCACACGTCACATTTAAGTATCAGTATGGCTCACATGGAACCTCAACCGAATCCGTAATTTCCCCTGTAACTGTTGACAAGTTAAAATAAGTTTTTGATTTCTTTCTGATATTCTTTTGGGGAAAATGTATGTGTGTTTTAAAGTCTCACATGTTTTTCTCACAGCTAAACACTTGGTCAGTAAGCATGTATTTGGTTATTTTTCTTAGCCTGAGAACTCTGATAGAAATGACGTATTTAGACAATTCAAACTCTGATTAAGGTTCTGTGGTGTTGCAATCTACATTATAATGCTTTCCCTTTTTTTGTCTTGCTTTTGGCTGTTATTAAAAGAGAAAAGAGTAAGAATATGAGTAGAAACTTTAAAGTCCAGTCTAAGCTTTCTTATCCTGAGCTAAAGTAATTATGTATCTTTGTAAGAGTGTTTAGTTCAAACGCTGATTCATCTTGATGTCTTTTGAAATCCCACTGGCACACATTTTCATAGAGTTTTAGAAAAAAATAAGATTTTAAAGACATTATCTGAAGTGCTGGGTTGTTTTTAACCCATATGGGGCTGGGTCAATATCAGACAGAACACACAGCTGGGTTAAATACAACTTATAGTGTGGTTTCACAGAATTCAGCTATGGTGAGAATCAGATTTACACATACAGGTTCAGCTCTCAAACCGTTTAACATCATTTGTAATTTCACCTTCAGTCTGAATGTGTTGATCAATAATTCAGCAATTGCATGACTCAACAAAAATGATTGGCTGTAATGCTCAACGATCCAAAACCTCTACCACAAAAGTCTCACACAAAGTTATTTGCTTCTACATTTTATTACTGTCTATAACTGTTAAAGGAGTGAATATTATAAATGTGTTATTTTGTCTGTTGTGTATGTGTGCTTACATATTAACATCATTACACAGGAAACTACCACCCTGACCCTTCACATCATCAGGTTAACATTCATGCTTACTTTCCCATCATCCTCTTTTACATAAATACACACAGCGCCTCCCCCGTAGCAGTGTACTGTGTGCACTCAGGTGCGTTGTGATCGCGGTAATGAACTCCCAGGTAGATATACACACTCCAGTGCTTCTTCCCAGACGGAACGCCAAAACAAATCTTGTCATAATTAGCTGTAATCCTGCTCATTACTGCTGGCTTAATTAGCCTATTAATAACACATCCTGGGAGAGCTTGTTTGCTGCACAGGCAAATGTTTGTTCCTAAATTAGCAAACAAGGAAACAACAGCATTGTTCAAACACAGGCGCTCTGACAATGCAAATCAGGCTGGATTAATAGTATTCAATGACAGGGCTTATCACTGTGTGTGTGAGTGAGTGTATGTGTGTAGTCTGTGCTATCTGCAACGAAATACAATTAAATTTTGATAACTCTGATAAATCATCATAGCTGTGTGTGCCGAAACATTGTCAAGCGGAACAACCTGGAACATTGTCCCAGAGGCCTGTGACAAGGGGGGGCCCACAGAGGACCAAGCAACAGAGGATCCGCCCAAATTAACTGTCCTGGGCACAGTGAAATTAGGTGACTGCATATGAAGGTCAGGTCTAGATAATGGAGATCAGAAGTACCCACAAGTAAAGTAAATGTTGCAATTACCTACAATGTAGGACCAGTCAACGGTTTCCCACAAGGAAAACGGCTTAATGAACAATAATGCTACTATTATAATTACTGAACAACTGAATTATAATCACCCCATTACGCAGTAATTAAAGTAAATAATGGCTTTATTAAAATGTAAAATAAAGTTTCAGTGAAGGCTAGGTTAAATGAGTCCATCCCAGATGCTCCCATCCCAGATGTCTGACTGCCTTTCTTCAGTTAAACACAAACATTTTATTGTAAAATGTTATCATGTTATCTTCTTATATGGGAGTCAACAGCGAAGCCCTACAAAAATAATTGTATTAAAGGGACACTCCCCTTTTTAAAAAAAATATGCCCATTTTCCAGCTCCCCTAGAGTTAAACAATTGATTCTTACCATTTTTGAATCCATTCAGCTGATCTCCGGGTCTGGCGCTAGCACTTTTAGCATAGCTTGGCACAATCCATTGAATCTGATTAGACCATTAGCATCGTGCTAAAAAATAACCAAAGAGTTTTAATATTTTTAAACTAATTAAACTAATATTTTAAAACTTGACTCTTCTGTAGTTACATCGTGTACTAAGACCGAAAGAAAATTAAAAGTTGTGATTTTTTTAGGCAGATATGGCTTTGAACTATACTCTCATTCTGGTGTAATAATCAAGGACTTTGCTGTTGTAGCATGGCTACAGCAGGCACAATGATATTACGCACTGCCCGAAAACAGTCCCCTTGGTTACTTTCAATAGCAGGGGACTATTTTTGGGCACTGCGTAATATCACTACGCCTGCTGCCGCCATGTTACATCAGCAAAGTCCTTGATTATTACACCAGTTTGAGAGTATTGTTCCTAGCCATATCGGCCTAGAAAATCGCATCTTTTAATTTTCCGTCGGTCTTAGTACACGATGTAACTACAGGAGAGTAGTTAAGGAAAAATATCGAAACTCTTTGGTTATTTTTTTGCGCGATGCTAATTGTCTATTCAGATTCAATGGATTGTGCTAAGCTATGCTAAAAGTGCTAGCGCCAGACCCGGAGATCAGCTGAATGGATTCCAAACCGGTAAGAATCAAATGTTTAACTCTAGCGGAGCTGGAAAATGAGCCTATTTTCAAAAAATGTGGAATGTCCCTTTAAGTTTAAATATGGTGGCATGTTGATAGCGTTAAATCTTTGCTATTGCCTTCTTGTCTGGCATATTACAACTATTCATTAACCCACTGGAGTCATTTGGATTACTGTACTTGAATAATAGATGTACAGTATGTGCTTTCTAGAGCTTTGCCATGTTGACTTTCATTAAAGAGGATAACATGGCATTTTAATGTAAAAATCTTTGTTTGGGTTGATAAAAGTTTTTGCATGATGGTGGTTAAATTTCGAGAGAATTTTTATATTTTGGTGAATTATTCCTTTAAAAAGTAAGGAATAGAAAATAGGTTTGGTTCAGTGTAAAAGCAGTAAAAGTCAATGGAAAATCCCCACTATGACACGTGTGTGCAACAGTAGAAGACTGCTCACATACATAATGAAGATAAATTAGATGCGTTACATTGCCTATAATGCACAAATCACATTCAAAGCTTTTAAGCTCCGGAAAGCTTCTCTTGTTGCATGATTATGATCACAAAGAGCTCAGGCCATCTTCAGTTTCATTCTAATGCCTCCTCTCTGATCGGCTTCAACTTTGACCTCTTATCAGTTGAGGCCGAGCCAGCAGTTTGAGAGCTGCCCTTGGATGGGGTAGATAAAATGGTAAGAGTTTCTGATAGCGCCGATAGATGTTCAAAGTCCCTATCAGGTGTCCACTCTATCGGATCAAACAAACTGTCCTAGGTTTAACAGGAAGCTTAGTGTGTATGTGTGCCTTGCCTGGAGACCATGTGTAAAATATGTATGTTCGGCTCATTGACACTGTTAGCGCACATCACTGTAACAAGACATCCAGTCTCTTGCTGTTTTATGAGAGGATTTGCCTTTGGCCCTCCTGTTTACCCAAAACCCCTTTTCACCCTGAGCTGAGATCTCGGTGGTTTCCCATATTGCAATTAAGACTCAAATTTGGACGGGGGTCGCTGGTTTCCGATCAGCATGAAATAAAAGCGTACACAAAAACACTTTCCACATCAATATTTTACAGTACATTAAAAACAGCATGAACATTACCCTTCACTGAACTAAGATGCTTTTCTATCCAGGGATGCTTTGCCTAGCGCTTTAACGTTGCGTGTACACATTTGTGTAACCTTTATTTCAGTGTGTGTGTGTGTGTGTGTGTGTAAAGGCTTTGTTAAATGAGATGTTAAAATTTGGGATTTACTGCGTTATGGGTCAAGCAGGGTAGGGTGTTATTGGGGAATGTGTTATGTCTAATTTAACACCACAGTTATGCACCTTATATTTCATATCATCCACGAAATGTCCTTTGTGTTGTCTAAGGGCCGTGAACGCTCTGAATGACCACTGAATGCTGGTCTCAGTACACATAAGGCCATCCATGCAAAAACTAAAGAGAAAGCTTGCGAAAGCTGTAAAATGGATAAATGACTTCTATTTTATGAGTGAAAACTGGTAGATAAAACTTTCAGTGCTACTCTTGATAAATAATTTATAGTGTTTGTCTGTCTCTCTGTTACTCAGATGTAGTGTGTGTGCATGCGAGAGTCAGACAGTTCTGATTACAGAGGGATTATATGTTATGGGCATATTAATCATTCATATGTGGAACTGGAACTTTGCTTGCGTACAACACCAGTAAATAATCTCTTCGATGTGTGTGGCTGTGACTTTATTAATGTGAGTATGTGCTTACTATCACTTTTACTAGTGACTAATTTCAATGCATATCTTTTTCATGTTGGAACAAATGTAAACCTCAAATTAATATATGTTCAGATCTCTTCAGAAAATGGAGACACAACCACGACATTTCTGTGTAAATCATTTTTAAGGTCCCATTTTTCCTGTGTTTTTGAAGTTTGTGTTTACAGTGCGCAATATAACATGTGTTCATGTTTCATGTGTAAAAAACAGTATTTTTCACACAATTTACTTATCTGTATAGCGCACCTAATTTTAGTATGCCATTTCTTTTGACCACTTTGTTTATATTTTTTCTATATATAGATCATGGGTACTTGCATTCAACTCACAGACATCTTAATGTTTCACACAAAGCAAAATATAAACATTTGTCAGAAGAAGCTTTACTTTGTGTTTTTCCTTACTTCAATCTCTCTCCTCTTTCTTTGTCAATGTTAAAATACTTCAAGGTTCAAATAGGTTTAACCCACAAAGTTGTAAGTAGCAAGACATAATAACATTGACTGATAGAAGTTTGGAGTGAGATTATGAGCGTAGAAAGCCTGTAAAAACATGGCATTACTTTTGCTTTTGATAAAGGCAAAGAAACTGCATGCTTCATTTTGTAAATACTGAAAAATAATTGATTATAATAAATAAAGTCTTATGATAAAACTATAGTATTTACACATAGTATAGTATATTCCGCCACAGGCCAATTGTGGTTTAGAAACCGTAACTAGACGCAGGAGGTCTGTCAAGCTTTTGAACAAGGGAAACAATGCCAAAGCCTTGTGTGTATGGTTGTGTAAATCTGATATCCGGTATCCTAAAAGTTTGGACTGGGTTGTGGAATTTGTCTCATCACTACTATGTAGGGGTGCAACAGTTCATATT
Organism: Paramisgurnus dabryanus; assembly: GCF_030506205.2. NCBI lineage: Eukaryota > Metazoa > Chordata > Actinopteri > Cypriniformes > Cobitidae > Paramisgurnus > Paramisgurnus dabryanus. The sequence goes on along the minus strand of NC_133338.1, from coordinate 30,750,875 downwards.
ACTCACAGTTCGGTGCGTATCATGGTTCTAGGGTCACGGTTTCGGTACGTTTCGGTGTGTGTATGTTTATGGGGACAAAAAGGCTACTGTCGAATTTAAATAAAATAAAATTATTTATTGGGTTACAAACACCTAACACTTTGGTCACAACATGCTTCTTTACAAAAAATAAAAACCTTAGCAGTTTTTAACCTCTGCCAAAATCAAAATTTTTCACTTATGAGCACTTGCATTATTATACTACATGTACCAACATACGGTGCACTTCAAAAATGAACACTGGGTTACTTTTTATATTCTATGCCACTATCTTCAAGTTTTTTCGCAAGAAGATCAGTTTGTTAACATTTAAACACAGAAGGCAATGTGTGCTGTTTCAGTCTCACCTGTGATCGTGTGCTATGAACAACATCCTGGTGATGATGGAGCAAGCGACTCGTCATATTAGATTTATTGCCTTGAGCATACGGCACTCACAAATTTTACAATTTTGTCCACGTGAAACCGTCTATATGCAGAAGAATCTTCATGTCAGTCAACTAGTCTGTGATGTTATAAATATACTCAAATATAAGCTGGTGGGTAGTGATGCAATATAGCTTGATCATACATAACATCTAGTGTATGAAACCTTTAACTTGAAGTTTAATCATATTTATCTAAATTGACCTAAAATCTAAACTAAAAGAGTGAGAGAGAAAGAGAGCCAGAAAGATGGAGAGAGAGTATTAGCATCTCTGACAGGTTGCTATAGACCATTGCTGACTATTGAGACTGACTGAAGACCTGGGACATGCTTAGTGAAGCGAAACAAAATGGCGGGCAGTCACTGGAGACACATCATCACTCTGTGCCAATCTTGCCTTGCGGGTCCCTTCAGGTTGGACACCCAGTGCCTCAAGGGTGTGTGCTTGTGTGTATGTGCATACTGGTGAATGCATTACTGACAGACACTGAGTTAAATCACCTGATTCTAGTGTGTAAGCTGTGTAGATTTAGCCTTCAGGGTTTTTCAGAAAAAGAACTGGACATAATCTGAAATAAATAAATCTGACAAGGTCAGAGGATGTCAGTTAATAACTATTTTTAATTCAAATGACAGCAAAACTAACAAGTTATATGAGATGATGTGCCGTAGTGTTGTTAGGCCAAGAGGTCTTTATTGTTTTGGAACGCAACCAACACGTTGTCCTCTGTACCAGCTTATTGTGACATCACATAACACACACAGCCAGGCCATAATGCATCGGGACACGCGCATGGCAGATGGCAGAGTGAGTCCTGGTTGGTGTCTGGGTTGGCAGAGGCCCAGGGGTGGCACAGGCATCGGGTTTTTGATGAGCTATGCACATACGAAACCAGAACATCTGGACCTGCCATGTGTCCAGCAAGCACAGCCAAACCCCTCAAGCCAGTACACACACATTTCACACTCACACATTTCCTTTAGCCAGCTGTGGCCAAACTACCATGAGCTACGCAATATGAATTATGCATTTGCTTGTATGTGTGTGTGGCTGTCATGTCAACAGTAGCTCATAGTCAGGTCGTACTCATCGTCACTGACTTTGATTTAAATTCAAAACCACTATGAATATTCAAAGAGCATGACACCAGCTAGAAGAAACTGATTTGTCAAAAGTGTGTATTTTACAGAGATAACTGAGGAGTGCCTTCCAGGTACGCTATACAAAGAAAGGCAGACTGAATGACTCTATTAGATTATTGCATTATCTTAATTATGAGGCTCTTCCTCAGCTTAATGAAGGACTGGTGTGGCTTCGGAAGGCACTGTGATTGATGGAAGTGGCTGTGCTCGAAGAGTAAATGATTGTTAGTGTGTGTGTGTGTGTGTGTGTGTGTGTGTGTGTGTGGGTGAAAGCCGAATACTTCATCTTACTTTGGGCTCGTATCCACCGAGCGATTACGCATCCATTAGATTGCTTTAATTAAGCTTAATTAGTGCAGTGTTTATCATGATTTATTTGATACCTGGTATAAAATCACTCACCCTTAAATGTTGGGTTCAAACAGTTAAGGACAGGAAAAAATAAATCACTAGCCGGGGAGAGAGAAAAAAACCAGAGAATGGACTTCAAGAAAAGTGGAACATATTGGTGATGTTAGCAGTTGTTTGGATAGAGGAACAAATGTTAGTTGTGTGTAGGGGTGGGCGGAATGGCCAAAAATCTATTTCACGGAATGAGTCATTTTATTTCACGGAACGGAATATTTCACGGTATACATGTTTTTCAGTTTATATTGTTTTTTGATAATAAAAATTTACAGAAATACACCACTCACTATAGCTTTTGACTAAATGCTCACCACAGTTTTAAAATATGAGCAATTTAAAGTTAATAATGTTAAAGTGAAAATGTCCAGAAGATAACAACAGATAAGTCTTGATTAGACAGAATCTTGTTTTTAATTGAGTTATTAATTTTATAGACTATTGAAGCTATAGTATGGCTTCATTGTATTTTGTATTTATGCATACATTACATTACATTAAACACATGCAATATGTAAAATGAACAGGTATAAATATATGCAAAAACCTACAGACAGGATAAATACCTGTATATGAGAGAAGAAGCTCTAGATATTATAAATGTGACAGGTGCTATGATGTGATGATCATAAAGTTTGTTTTAAGGTCTTGACGCCCTTTACTTTCTATTAGACCTTAACATTTGCATCTCTTTCTCGTCTTTCCGATCAAATATGTTTGTATAAGCAAATGGCGCCACAGCAGCGCACGTGTCAATGATATAAACGCGAGTTTTGTCTTAGCTTGCTTAAAGTTCAGAAAACTTTACAACTATTAGCATTATGTGCGAGAAGAACTCTTTATTTGGCGTCACAGCTCCTTGCGCTTGCCTAGAGAGACATTTGCACGCGAGAGACCGGCCGGCTGCTGCATGAGAAGAGAGAGAGAGAGAGCGCGCGCACGCGCGAGAGAGAGAGAGAGAGAGAGCGTGAGAGCCAGCAAGACAAGAGTCTCGCTGCGTGACCCGCGGTGGATTCACTGGCACTTGTTATTAAAAAATACACAAATAACGCGTTCATTTTTTATAAGTGAACTATTTTACATGTTTCTCGTCACAGTCAGTCTAACATGCTGGAGGGCAGAGTTAGCCACGCCCACTTATTTGCATTCCGCGGAATAGACGGAATAGAAAAATCTGTTACGTCTGACATTTTATTCCGCGGTAACGGAATATACCGTCATACCGCCCAGCCCTAGTTGTGTGTTTATCCTTTTTGTATGTGTTGATGCATGTGACTTTGTTTGCATGTGGCTATCATTAACAGGACCATTTCTTTAACCAGTCACACGAAATCACGTACCTATAATCACATAATTTTAAAATTCTTTTTCGTAATACTGTCACAAATTTCTGCATTTGTCGTGATCGTATCACGAATTTCTGTTTATGTGTCATTGTCACATACAGTCTTGTTCAAAATAATAGCAGTACAATGTGACTAACCAGAATAATCAAGGTTTTTAGTATATTTTTTATTGCTACGTGGCAAACAAGTTACCAGTAGGTTCAGTAGATTCTCAGAAAACAAACAAGACCCAGCATTCATGATATGCACGCTCTTAAGGCTGTGCAATTGGGCAATTAGTTGAAAGGGGTGTGTTCAAAAAAATAGCAGTGTCTACCTTTGACTGTACAAACTCAAAACTATTTTGTACAAACATTTTTTTTTCTGGGATTTAGCAATCCTGTGAATCACTAAACTAATATTTAGTTGTATGACCACAGTTTTTTAAAACTGCTTGACATCTGTGTGGCATGGAGTCAACCAACTTGTGGCACCTCTCAGCTGTTATTCCACTCCATGATTCTTTAACAATTCATTCACATTTCTTGGTTTTGCTTCAGAAACAGCATTTTTGATATCACCCCACAAGTTCTCAATTGGATTAAGGTCTGGAGATTAGGCTGGCCACTCCATAACATTAATTTTGTTGGTTTGGAACCAAGACTTTGCCCGTTTACTAGTGTGTTTTGGGTCATTGTCTTGTTGAAACAACCATTTCAAGGGCATGTCCTATTCAGCATAGGGCAACATGACCTCTTCAAGTATTTTAACATATGCAAACTGATCCATGATCCCTGATATGCGATAAATAGGCCCAACACCATAGTAGGAGAAACATGCCCATATCATGCTCCATGTTTCACTGTCTTCACTGTGTACTGTGGCTTGAATTCAGAGTTTGGGGGTCGTCTCACAAACTGCCTGTGGCGCTTGGACCCAAAAAGAACAATTTTACTCTCATCAGTCCACAAAATGTTCCTCCACTTCTCTTTAGGTCAGTTGATGTGTTCTTTGGCAAATTGTAACCTCTTCTGCACATGCCTTTTTTTTTAACAGAGGGACTTTGCGGGGGATTCTTGAAAATAGATTAGCTTCACACAGACGTCTTCTAACTGTCACAGTACTTACAGGTAACTCCTGACTGTCTTTGATCATCCTGGAGGTGATCATTGGCTGAGCCTTTGCCATTCTGGTTATTCTTCTATCCATTTTGATGGTTGTCTTCCGTTTTCTTCCACGTCTCTGGTTTTGCTCTCCATTTTAAGGCATTGGAGATCATTTTAGCTGAACAGCCTATCATTTTTTGCACCTCTTTATAGGTTTTCCCCTCTCCAATCAACTTTTTAATCAAAGTACGCTGTTCTTCTGAACAATGTCTTGAACAACCCATTTTCCTCAGCTTTCAAATGCATGTTCAACAAGTGTTGGCTTCATCCTTAAATAGGGGCCACCTGATTCACACCTGTTTCTTCACAAAATTGATGACCTCAGTGATTGAATGCCACACTGCTATTTTTTTGAACACACCCCTTTCAACTAATTCAACTACTTGCCCAATTGCACAGCCTTAAGAGCGTGCATATCATGAATGCTGGGTCTCATTTGTTTTCTGAGAATCTACTGAACATACTGGTAACTTGTTTGCAACGTAGCAATAAAAAAATATACTAAAAACCTTGATTATTCTGGTTAGTCACATTGTACTGCTATTATTTTGAACAAGACTGTATTTGTTACTCAACTGTTTTGTCATATTACCCAAATCCAACTCAATGGTTTAAACAATGTTTTTAAAATCTGAAATATATAAAAAATAAATCAGAAAAAATAATATAAACCAATACTTAAAGTGACATCCTAACGCAAACACCAAATCTACCCAGGTGAAAAAAAGTGCACTAAAATACACTTTATTTAAGTACACTTTACACTTTTCCACAATATACTAAAAGTGCTCTATTTTCGCACACTAATTTTGAACTTAGTATATACTAAAAAGTAGTATTTAGTACTTCTTAAGATGAACTTAATACCATCTTAGTGTACTCAACTGTGCTATTTTGAGACACCATGAAGTTGAACTAAAATGTATTTTTAACATACTAGGTCTGTATTTAAAAAAATATATTTAATTATAACTTGAAGTACACTTGAACCCACCTTTAAGCATTTTTAAATATACTTTAAAGTATACTAATGGTATGTTAATATAATATTCCAAATGTATTCCCAGGTGAAAAAAGTTCACTAAAATACACTATTTAAGTAACCTTAAAACAAAGCGACAATGGTTTGAAAATAGGAAAAAGCAGTTGAGTAACCAATATGTAAAATTTTGGATATGATCACAAAAAAAAATGCGGAAATTTGTGACAGTATCACAAAAAAATTACGTGACTATAGGTATATGATTTCGTGAGACTGGGTAGCCAATAACATCTAGACATTACATGTGTCAGTATTTTTGAATCTATTCATGTTCGTAATATCAAAAAAGTGAACATGCATCAAACTAATTATTCCAAATGTTGGAGCCGACACTGGCACAGCACCGGGCAAAGAGCTGGCATTTTCCAGATTGGCACTATTCTGAGTGTCGGTTTCTCTGGCAATGACATGGCTAAAAAGCAGGTGCATTGAGATTTGTATTTATCAAGCTTATCAGAACATGGGTGTAGTTTTAGTATCATTTTCACTTTTTTATTTACTGTGCAATGACTGTATGATATGTGATTCTGAATGTTGGCTAATTGGTTGGGTGTTGTAGCAGTTTGTTATTGATCATATATACGAAAGTGAAATTATACTTTGTGAGTGAATGTGCCTACTTACTGTACCTATATAGAGTTTAATAGTAAGTAGGCTACATCAAAAAGCATGATCAATAAGTATGAAGGATGTCAGAATACACAGATTTCAGTATGTAAAAAATATGCGTTTGACCTATTGCATCACTTGAAATTCTGAAGTGTGCAACCAGTGGATATTTTTTTTGCAATAAGACCCAAAAAAGCCATCAGATTGAAAATGTAAAAAATGCGGGTCAGGACTTTTAGACATAAGTGCTTTAGCTACTGAATATGTTTTTAATAGTTTAATTGCACCTGGTTGTTAGTAAATCGTAGGTCTAGTCAAAGGTCAACTGCAACACAGCGGATGTACTGTAGTATATCCAGAAATCTATTTTTACTAGATTCCTTCAAACTGTATTTGATTAATGAATAGAGTACTTTAAGTACTTTATTACTTAATTATCTACATAGGGGAGAGCAGGGGTGAAAGTACCATTTTTCAGAAAAACTAAATTTTAAAAGATAATGTTATAGACAGAGATATATTTTTGCTGTGGTCAGTAACTCATAGGTGTGGTCTATCAATACCAGGTGGAATTTTGAAAAAATGTAAAATGACTTCTGTATAATTTCACTTTAAATGAGTAGTGAAAGTAACACAAAGGTGAGTCAAAAGTAACACAACAAAACAAGATAGATTTTTGTGTTACACTTGTTTTTGTTAAATATACATGACTATGACCTTGTTAATATGTAACTGCAAACTTTTTTCATTTATCTTTGTAAAAAAAATCAAATTAAATTTTTATTTTAAATGTCAGTTATATCAAATGTTTCAAAAGCAACCAACAGTTCAAACTTAAATTGTTTAGAATAAAATATTTTTCAACAGTTTGGACACTATGAAAATTAAATTAAATCAAATTAGAATAATATAAATTTTCAACAACATTTTATTTTGAAAAGCGGTGAGAAGTCAAACTTCAGGATGTGTTAGAACACTAAATAACCTGTAGATTGATCAGTATTGTAACACATGAAACCAGAAACACAACACCTTTCTGGAGCTACACAAGGAAAAGAGTGAGTAAATAACGCAATATTTGTCAGCTCCTTCAAGTGTTTGTGTGTTAAAGATGCTGTCAAATCGCTTTGCTACTTTCATCCCACATTACTTTTGCCCCAGTTCTCCCCTACTTAGAAAGAATATTGTGGAAAACGATTACAGAAAGTAATTTCTAAATGTGGCTAGAAGAACAGGCTTGCGCTTAAAACCAGTGCTACCGTTTTGTGGCCCATATCAGCACATGGCTGAGCTGCACAGTTATTCATCTCAAACCCTCTTCCAGCCTCCAGCACACAAGCACACAAACAAATTCTTTTTTTCTAATAAGTAGCCCTACTCGATACATGAGTCAGTCAAGACTAATGGTGTACCGGACAAGAGAAATACACAAACATTGTCAGAAAGAGAAAGAGAGTTTTTGTGTTTGTATTGGGTGTTTGTGTGACTCACAGCTCGGTCCAGCCCGTACATCTGCAGCATGCTGACTAGCCCAACTGTATCTGAGTCCTCCAATGTTATATTTACGCGCACAGCATGCAAGTGAAATCATAAATAATGGATAGTAATATATACAACTGTCTATTTTAACCATGTCTGCTCACACATACTCCTACACATATGATGCAGAGGGAATCTATTACACACTCCACACACAGTGCCAAACTATATTATCCCACACAATGCATGAAAAACAACCTCTCACAGTCTGTCAGGCAACATTAGAGAATGAGGAAAGTGAGACAGGTTACAGCAAATGTAAATAATATGTAAATGCCCACGCATGGAAAATGTGCCCTACTTTTGTGAGGAATAAACATCGGTATGGGTTAAACTCATGGCTTGCAGGAGAGAGAGAGAAAGAAAAAGAGAGATTAAAATTCAACACCCACAGCTTTGGAGGCTGAATATTCACATATTCATTTTCCCTTATTTAAATATTTTAGCACTCTCTTAGAGCTCCTAACACAAAGACTTTGTTATTCTGCGAATGCACTGTATTATTCTAACTAATGACTTATTATGCAAACTCAATGCGGGGGGAAAGCAGAAATTGCTTATCCCCCAAGCCCAAACCGTGTGTAAGCTTTGCTGGGTTGTGTTTTGCAAATTTTCATGGTGTGTGTAATAATAAGCGTGTAGGCACGACCTCATGATTTTTATGTTTTGCCCAATGTAACAGATACACTTTTCTGAGACTTACTGATTTCAATGACTGACAAAGTGATCAAAGGAGCTGAATTATGAAGAGCCCTTAGCTCACTGATCTCAGAGAAAATCTTCTTACTCTTTAATTTTTTATTCCTTTGAGTGATTAATGCATCGCATTAAAATAGACAGAAGTATGCACATCCTTTTCAAATTAGCACCATTAGTTTTCAATGACAGTTTCTTATCTTAAATGTGCCTGATCTGTTTGATATTATTTTCAAAGGCGCTCTCATCTATTATCATCGATGGCGCTTTTTCATCCGTGCTGCTGCAATGTTTATTCATTTGCATTTGATTTTGAATATGCAAACACTTTAGTTTGATTGTGCTTTGTACTATTTTGCATAGGACTAGATTACATCAGAGCAATAGTCGGATAGAATACAGATAAGGCACGTAATTCTCGTATTTGTTCCATGGAAACAGGAATTCCCATAGTTCCTCGTAACAGGCCTGCCCACAGGATTATTATCAGAAGTTGCTGAAACAATACACTCAACACCACGCTTTAATCTGCTTCCCTATTTGCAGTCTGTGCTCTCCCTGAATCCATGCAAATCTGCAGCAGGTGCCAGGGCCGCCTCATTTGCACATTATGGCTGCGTGCGGCGTGTTAGAGTGTAACTCTCTTTCGCCGCACTACACACCAATGCAAATCCCAGACTGGCGCACTGATTTGCCTGCCCACACGATGGCCACGAGTGATGATTTATGGTCATTGTGGAAAAGCGGAACTCCATTCCGTCGGTTGAAAGCCGACCAATCAGAGAGCACAATTTCCGATGGCTAATCTGACCATCGGTTAGGCAGTTAGAGCTAAAAAAAACCCACCCAGCTCATTTGCTAATAAAATAATGTGTCCTTTTGGAGACATCACTCTTTCTGTCTCGCACCCTATAAACACAGACCTGTTTGCAGCTATGCATTTAAAGAGAGACTCTACCACACACATCCTCTCTCCATCATTACCCACCACATTCACCACACCATGTCCAGCCAGCAGAAGACTGAAAGAGCTGTAGCATTTCTGAGGCAGCATGTAGCAATGCCCAGCAGCAATAACGAGTCCTGATAATGGCCCATATGAAAGGGTCACTGTGGGACTCCTCCCTCAGCTGAATAGGTCCCCGGGAGGCTTGGCGTCGGGGCGGAGGGTTTAGGTGGGCTGTCTGTGGGGGTCTGAGTAGCTGGTCTGTGGATGGAGCCACAAAAGCCCAGCAGGCTCCCTGTCATTAAATGGGCTGTGATGGGATGGGTACAGAATCCGTGCAAAGCAGAAGAAGAGGCAGGAGGCGGGAGGGGCCTGGAACATGATGCATCTGAACCACAGAGTTACTGGAAAAACCCGGGTGGGATTTTCAGCGCAGCGTGAAAGCTGGAGTATTTTTACCATCACGGAGGTTTTACTTTGCATTGGTTAAGTAGTACTGCGGCAAGTGCTTTGGTTAAAGACAACATGCTTATTTACTTCCATTATAAATGGAGCTTCTCTTTCCTGTACACAAACCACACATACCGTATATAATAAAACCACGGGGTGTGCCTATTCCGGTGTGTGCACACACATGGGGTGTGTAAAATCAAATTGGATATCAGAGGCAGCCTATCCATCAAACGTAAAACTTAAATTATGCCAATAAAGCCAGAATTAATGCGTGTTTTAAAAACCAAAGCTTTGATGTGAGCATATTGGCTTGGTTGTCCTTTGACTATAACAATGCTCCAGCATGCATGGATAGCGATAGCGAGCGAGAAGGAGGGAAGATCTGGAAACAGGTTTATTTTGTGAGTGGTTCGGTTACAACCTCTTTAGTCTGTTCTACCTCTTTTCCCCAGCCTGATATTTAAAACTGTTTATTAGCATAACAAGTGCTCTTATGTTGCTAAGCTTTTATAGACACCAAAAACTAAACAATTATATTTGAAAGCTCTTAATGTTTAGCTCTTTATCTGGCTCTCTGCTCACTTCCTACCATCTGGCCCTCCCACCACTGAATTTATTCTCCGTAACTGGGCCAGTAGTTCAAAGTGAATGACTCTGGTAGTAAATGCCCTCTTCCCTTGTTGTTCTAGCGATGTGGCACCCTGCACTTAACCTTTTCCGCTTCAGTGGAGGACAAAGACGACGCTCTTCAAACACAAACCCTCTAGCGGAACAAGGGAGGGAGAGGCAGTTTAGGCTTTAATTGTTCTGGCACTAACAATGGAAATGTCTGTGTATGCAGGGCCTGTTGTGAGTGTGTTTACATCTGACACTCTCTATCCCATCATGTTCCTGTGTGAAATCGATACATACGGGCTGATGTTCGTTTTATTTTCACAAGCTCTACCAGCATATCAATTATCCTATTTATTGATTGATTATCGAAAGACGATCATGCACGACCTTATTATTAATATTATTTATTAGGAATGCACCAAAACATCATTTTTGTGCTAATACCGTTATTCGATTACCAGTGCCTCCAGAAAAACACGATTATGCGATCGAATGATCTAACGCATATTTATGCATGGGACAAATTTTTTAAAAATATGCTGCACTTTCGCAGCATAAATTGCTGATTTCCGTGCGCAAAATATGCAATAGGCTTGCATGATTTTATAATCCCCGAATTTTCGTAGCAAAAATGAAAAGTGAAAAATGTTGCATTTACCTCACACAAACGCAGCCATGTCCCCTGTTGCCAAGTGACGTGATTATGTGACGTGAACATCATTGAAAAGCTTTTTGCAAGTTCAGCAGTTTTTGCATGTTCCCGCAATTTCATTGCATAAAATTGCATAAATATCCTGCATATTTCATCACATTTTTTAAGAAAACGTGCCGCAAGATCAAGGATTTTTGCCCGCAAACCTGGAAGGACTGAATTACCGCTATTCTACTGTTATTGTGCCATGTCAGAAATACTAAAAAACTAAAAAGCAGTAAGCCAGTGGTTTCATTAAGAATTCAGTAGTAATGTATAGTCCAATTAACCTAACTGTCCTAATTACATTCTACTAGCAATTAGTATGAGAGACTCCTAAAAGAGAAATCTATGTCTTCGCCTTTCACAAAAGGAATGGCCAAATAAAGTGCAATTCTTACACAAGGCCCATTGTTTGTTAAACACCCAACTGCAACTACTGTGATTACTGCAATCCTTTAATATTACGTCGTAAAACCTCCTTCCCTCTGCCCTCTTTGTCTTTCTGAGCCGTTTTTGGCCTTAGCCGCAAAGGGCTTCAGTATTAAGAGTGTTAGGATCTTATACCCAAGCGGCCCTCGCTTCATGCATCACACACACTTATCTGCAAATTACCGGTCTGATCGATAACCAGTAAGCGTGCGAGCGGATCAATATATGTGCAGGCAGAGAATGAGGGGGCTGAGGTCTAATGACGAGCCATTGATTTTTAAATAACCGCTCGAGTTTCAGAGACACTGATTACTATGGGTCTCTGAATCCCTCACCTACCACCTTCGCCAAGGCTATTAAATCAGGAGCAGCTGCCGTCAGACAGCCAGCCATATTTAAAGCCGCCGCACTAAACGCACACTTACAGCAGGTATGGGGGTTTTTAACTGCACCACTGGGATAACCGAACGATTATACTACAATGAGGAGCACCTTACCACAATGAAGAGCACAATAAAACAGAGCAGGAATGAGAGAACGGCAAGAACAATGAGGCTGTGTAATGTCACCATCCCGGGCAGAAAGAGAGTAAAAGCTTACAATGAGTGAATGACTTCATCAGATATATGCCAGCAGGGAGTCAAGGGTAAAACAGAAAAGTTTGGTAAAACTTCATTTGTTATTGGCCTTAGGAACAAACACAAAGGAGATTTATCTCAGTTGTTTCTTTTGGGCAGTAATGCGATTAGATGGGGAGCAAATTGAGGCTTTCGCTTAAGTCTCCTGCTTTTCACATTTATTCTCCTGGGAAACAGGCAATACAGTACTAATCTTACATCTCTAAAGTTTCAACAGAAAGATGTCAACAAAAGTTTGCATCAAAAGTTGTATATGTGACCCTGTCTGTGAAATCCAGGCTGAAGTCTCATAATCGATTCACACTGGTTTTAAAGAATGTTCTTCACATTATGTAGGTTGATTTTATGTAAAAAAAAACAGTAGGTCACAAAAATGACTTAAGCTGAGTACATGTACGATTATATCTCATAAATTTGAATATCCATTCAAATTAATGTAAGCTATTGTCTCATATTGTTATTGCAGTACTAGAAGGTGTGTTCATAAGACTGTCATGACACCTTCATAATCATGATATGACATGTGCCATAAACATGAAGGAGATTTTATGCACATTTATGACAAATGTCATTAAGTGTCACTCATTCAATTATGTCATTTTTAATGCAAAGATGCCATTGTTTGAGATGTCTTTGTTATGACAATTTGACATTACAAAGTCAACATAACTAACCACTTTTTACTAGTGATACAAATTGAATTTGTCATTAATTAATGTATTTAATGTATATAAAGTAATTAAGTGTCAATACTTTGTCATTTGTTTTATAACAGCGTCATGAACATTTTTCTTGACCTCAACTACAGTGTAACAAATATAATTTGTCATTAAAATGTTGTTAATAACCTGTCAAATAGTTTTATAACAATGTCATAAATATTCTTGAGTTCATAATGTTTTTATTTCCTCCATGTGTTTAACAAATAAAATCAATAATTTAATAAATAATATTAATAATTAAAATTGATAAAATTATATTTTTTGCATTTAGAGACAGATTCACATAAAATGAAATGAAAATAGTACAATAATGGTTTAAGCCATGCAGGGTTGGGTCCATATAGCTGGGAAAACAATTAATTACATTAAATTACTTTCTGTTTTGTTATTTTTTTCTTCTTTTTCAGAACATTTCAGAACCCTCTGTGTGAGGAAGAACAAGTTCTGTTAGTTGACAGTTTTTTTATGAATTGTGCACATACATAAAGTTAAGTATAATCTTTTGATGTGTCTGTGGCATTTTGTTAAAGCAACACTATGTAGTTTTTTTACCTTTAAATAATGTCTCTAAAATTATTTCAGTGATAGAACAACTTTTAACTGGACAAATTGTACTGTTTCTGCAACCTGAGCAGCCTCCTAGCTGCTACAAGCACACTCTGAAAGTGGCGGTGGAGGGTAGGAAACACAGCCCCGCCCCTCCCCCTGCCTGCAGAAGAGTGTTTGATACCAGGCACTGTTGCGCTTTTCAACCACATGGGGGAGCTGTAAGTCATTTTTACATGGAAACTACATAGTGTTGCTTTAAGATATTTAAAATATTTGACAAAGTATTAACACTTATTGACATTTTAATGACAGTTTATGGTAATGTTAAACCATAAAACTAGGTAGTTTCTTAGGTTTGATCATTATTTTGCCATGTCATGTTTATGACTGATTTATGACAAGTTATGATGTATTGGTTTATGTCAAGTTGTCATAAAAAAGACATTTCAAATGATGTCATCTTTGCATTAAAAATGACATAATTGAACAAATGACACTTAATGACAGGTGTCATAAACATGCATAAAATCTTCATGTGTCATGTCATGATTATGAAGGGGTCATGACAGTCTTATGAACACCCCTTCAAGTTACCGTTATTTCTTATGGGTATTTTTTTTAAATCAATGCCTCCATTAGTCAAGAATATGTCAAGACCATTTAAAGATCGTTGCTTTATAGATTAACACATTGTATATTGGTAATGGTCATTTAATCAAAATAATTCAACCTTATCTTACCAGCTGTAATCACTACTATCTGTTGTTAAGCTTTAACTGAATGGTACAATATTTACGCCAGACCAATCCTAATCAGTGTGGTTATCCTTTAAAGAGCTTATGAAAGGGGCAAAGTGCCCCTGGCTTGACCCTACTGGGCCATATGCCATAACTGTCGGCCTAAAGAGGTTCTGCGATCTGTGCGTCTTTACAATTTTGATGCATTAATGCAAAACAGGTCTGATTAAACCTGACAGGATAGCAGATCACTGCTTAACTTTGAGCGGGTGACTGACAAGACGACAAACAATTATCTCATCCCACAGTGACAAGACATAATAATAAAGCAGTTCTGTTTGTTTGTGTGGGGAGTTGTGAGCAAGTGGGAGCTATGAATGCTAACACAAAGACTGCATTATTTATTCATCCATTTCTTGCTGGATTTATATGGCGGCACTCTCACCAAGAACAATTATAGCTAAGGTTTTAGGAACAAATGGCTTTATTTAGCACACAAAAAAGTGTAAATATATATTTTTTAAATCAATATATCACACTGAGCACATTTATAGCCTTTTCATCTGATTTATGTATCACTAAGCATGCCATTGTAATTATTACAGTGTTAAACATGATTCTTTCAAATAATAATACAGATCATATATAAGATGTGATGAAAACAGCAGTGTGAAAAAGCACAAAGAAGCAGAGAACACTAATGAACAGAAGAGAGAATCAGACTGAAGTAGTGAATGAGAGTGACACTGATAGAGAGAGATATCCAGCGTGGTGGCACTCAAGAGAAAGAGTATGCAGGGTCTGATGTTAAGTGTTTTATTATGACAGAATGACTACTGCGGCAGTCAAGTGGTGCTGCTGTCAGCCAACAGTTTCCATTAGAATAAGCACAGGAGCACTTGAAACAGAGGCTAGCACATTTTAATCCCACATCCCTCATTACAGAGCCAGCTAGGTCAGCTCTCAATACACACCAGTCGAAATAAACTCCTCATTCCCATCCTCCCTCATCCGTCTCTCCCGCACCACTTTACGAAATGCTGGGTAATGTGTTTTATCTATCGTTGTTGCGACATTAGGTGCTATGTAATAAAAGTGAATTGCATGATCTGGCAGTACAATGTTTGATGTTCAGACATGCATCATTATGAAGGATTGTATTTTTTATTTGTGCTACTCTCTCTCTCTCTCTCTCTCTCTCTCTCTCTCTCTCTCTCTCTCTCTCTCTCTCTCTCTCTCTCTCTCTCTCTCTCTCTCTCTCTCTCTCTCTCTCTCTCTCTCTCTCTCTCTCTCTCTCTCTCTTTCTCTCTCTCTCTCTCTCTCTCTCTCTATCTATCTCTCCTACCCACTTTAGTGGGTGTGCAATACTACCATGCATCTATCAAAGGCAATCTTTTATTACACCACTAAATTGTAATCCTTTAGTTTGAGTGTCTACCATGAGGGCTAGTGAGATGAAAAGCACCACAAGTGACTGAGAAATAGTGAGAAAGTTTAAAAAGAAAAAAATATAGTTGTGCTATTTACTATATATACTGTATATTGTATAGTGATGCTATTCACAATGCTATGCATGCAAAAGTATTTTTGCTTGTTGCTTGATGTTACATTAGCTGTGTTTCCATTACTGGGAGTTCACACCAGATGCGGTAGAGGTGGCAAGCATGGGTGATTTACATGTTAAGTCAATGCAAAGACGCGAAACACGCGGCGCAGATCGCGCGTTCCATGCAAATTGAGCGTTGGCTGCGGGAAACGCACGAATTGAAAAATCTGAACTTCGGCAGATTTCCACACCGTTAACCAATCGGGATCTTGCTGTATTAGTGATGTGATAACAGGAAGCAAGCGGAGTCGCAGAATCCCCTCCCATAATGCGAATTTCCACTTGAATATTTGAATAACTAGAATTTAAAGCGCAAATGAAATGAGTAAACTTAAAAATTTCAAGCGTCCAACTACACGCAATTAGCACTTTTTTGCAGCTTCTACCGCGGCTGGTGTGAACGCATCATTACAGATTTGCACAAAACTTATGCAATATTTTCTACATTTCGATAAAAACCATTTGTGAAATGACGGCATTTCCACTTACTGATGATATGCAACGAAAACTTTTCTTCAAAATATAAAAAACTCTCATGGGGTAGGGTAATGGAAACACAGCTAGTGTCAGTTCTTCATTCTCTGTCTCGTTCTCTCTCTCCAGGCCTTTTCACCCAGGTCGACACCACAGAAGGAGCAAGTGCTGCTGCCTGGCGACCAGTCCAGTTACTAAGGAAACGGTTGTCATGGCAGTGATTATGGTCTGGAGAAAGCTCACACTGCTCTAATGAGACCATTTACCATCCCCTCTCAGTTGAGACGGAGGGCTGTTTCAGGCCTAATTTGGCAAATGAAATGTATTTTTTCTGCAGGCCTGTCATATAGCCGTGCCGTAATGATGAGCTGGAGAGGACCTTATTACTAACAACAGGCCCAGACTGGCGACGACACTACGAACCTGTAACAGAAGTGAATGTATATATGAAAATTGTTAATACGACTTTTTTAGTCGGTGAGGTCTCGCTGCAAAGGCAGACAATGTTTCATACATCACAAGCATCATTAGCTACACAGAGAGTCAAAATGTCTCAGTGTGCAGCTGGGACCCGAACTGCCTCAATCAATGATCATGGCAGGTTGTTAATCAATGAACCGGTTTTAAAGAGATGGCCTTCAGGGACACCCGAGCCAAAGCCGCAGAGAGATGTGGTGGACAGAGAGAGAAAAAGAGAGTATGGTAAGACAGGCACGATTGAAAAGGAATAGATAGGAATGTTGGGGGAGAAAGGGAGCGAGAGATGGATGGAGAGGGCTGTGTCAGTGAGAGGGGGCATAGCTGAGGGCAGATGTATTTATCTGGGTAATGATAGTCATCTGGCGCTCTGCGGCCAAGCTCTGCGTGCTGGTGACAGTGATGTAAAGCATTGTGTGTGTGTGTGTGTTAGTGAGAGAGACGTCCCCATGGTGCTCATTAAGCTGCCAACGACTGCCTGCTCCCCTCCACCATCCCCTAACCCCCCCTCGCCCCGGGCCTCTAAAGTGCCGTTTATTAATTCATAAAAACACATTGCACAAGTGACTGAGTCTGATGAGCACTAGAGCAGCAAAAACAGGAGTCGGGAGCGAAGGGAGGAAGGGGGGGCGAGGGGATTGTTTCCACCTCCCCCTCTCGACATCGCTGGCAAACCGGCCTTGAAAAAGAGGCATGAAAAAACGAGGGCACAGACACAGATGTGTTGTGAAACTTTTATAGCTACTGCTGCAGTTCCCCTCCGGCTGACAGTGGAAGGACAGCCAACATGACTGCGGCTCGCTCTCTCTCTCCCTCTCTCCATGTCTTGTTATACTCTCTCCATCACTTTTCTGCACTTTCCATCTGACATTTCATTGGTTTTCAGATTACACTTGTCACTACTGGCTGTCTGGGAGAGTGTGACTGAGTGTGTATGTGTGTGTGTGTGTTGCCCTGGCAAGTGGGTGGTTGCACGGTTGTTCTTATCAAAGCTCGACAGGCCTGCCCTCGAAGATCGGAGGGGAGTGTGTGTAAATGTGTTTGAGTGTGTGTGCTGGAAAGGGGCTTGGGTTGTTTATTTGCCCGTTCACCTTTCTCTCTGTCTGTCCCACCCTTCATCTCTTTCTCTCCCTCCAGAGAGGCTGAAAGGAACAAGGTCCTGGTATGGATTGCTGTGATTGAATTAAATACATTAGCTCCAGGGCACAGAGATGAATCCTCGTGTGGGATCCAGAGTGAGAGAGGAGAAAATGTGTTTAGCTGCAGGAGCCCTGAAAACCAAAGCTAATGGATCAGAGAAATCATAGAGGACTGATGGGGGAGCAAACAGCCTAATATTAAACATCATTACGGGCGGCTCTGTAAAGATGTGACCCGTAGGGTTAAAGCAGAGCTGGACTGAGCGAGTGAAAGAGAGAGAGCGAGCAACAACTAGGAGAAAAGTAGTACGGTAATAGTAGGAGTTATCCTAGCTTAATATGTAGAGACAACTAAGTCATGTGTAAGTTGATTCTTTTTGAAAGCATGGACACTGTGGCTTTGTGATACTATCAAAACATTGTTTTGTTTGAGCATCATGACCAGCCTCCAATGGTGTGAGTTTAAATGGACATTCCACTTTTTTTGAAAATATGCTCATTTTCCAGCTCCCCTAGAGTTAAATATTTGATTCTTAGCGTTTTTGGAATCCATTCAGCTGATCTCCAGGTCTGGCGCTAGCACTTTTAGCATAGCTTAGCGCAATTCATTGAATCTGACTAGACCATTAGCATCAGGCAAAATAATAACTAAAGAGTTTCAATATTTTTCCTATTTAAAACTTGACTCTTCTGTAGTTACATTGTGTACTAAGACCTACAGAAATTTGTGATTTTCTAGGCAGATATGGTTAGGACTATACTCTCATTCTGACTTAATATTCAATGACTTTGCTGATGTAACATGGCTGCAGCAGGCGTAGTGATATTACGCACTGCCCAAAAATAGTCCCCTGCCATTGAAAGTAACCAAGGGGTCTATTTTCGGGCAGTACGTAATATCACTTCGCCTCCTGCAGCCATGTTACATCAGCAAAGTCCTTGATTATTACGCCAGTTTGAGAGTCTAGTTCTTAGCCATATCTGCCTAGTCAAGTTTTAAAGAGGAAAAATATCAAAACTCTTTTTTGTTATTTTTTAGTGCGATGCTTATGGTCTAATCAGATTCAATGGATTGAGCTAAGCTATGCTAAAAGTGCTAGCGCCAGACCTGGAAGAATCAAATGTTTAACTCCAGGGGAGCTGGAAAATGAGTATATTTTCAAAAAAAGTTGAATGTCCCTTTAAAGCGGGACTATCTGTTTGGCTTAACAAAGGAAGGTGGTTGAAGTGCACTGGAAACCTCAGTGAACAATGAATTGATGATGCAGAAAATACATTATTCATCTTAAACTCATTTACCCATTTATCTAGCAGTCATTTAATTTGTCACTGTATCTTTGTGTGTGTGCGGATGTGTGTGTGTGCGCATGTGTGTAATTCTAAATGTATGAGAAGTCATGATTATGGTTCAGCAGGCTTGCCTGGCCAAGCATTGCAAATGGAAGAGAATAGCAGGCAGATGTAATTGGACATAGACGCATACTCTGTTACTGTGTTTCCTAATGTTTGTCTATGATTAGAATGACTTATTATAATTGCTCTATTTATCTGCATAATGAATTACTGAATGTACCCAGAGCAATACCATTTATTCCTCTAAATAAATTAGTTCAACTGTATCATTATACAAACATGCTGCCTTACTGTTTCTCAAATGTTTAAATAAATTGATTTGTATATTTATTTTTCTTAAAAGTCTCTTGCATCTTACAAACCCTTCATCTCCTCTCTTTCTCATTGTCTCTACTTTTTTAATCCTTTCTGTCTACTCTCTGCTCCAATTATTCTTTTCTCTTTGTCCACCTTTCTTTTTCCTCCTCTGCTGTATTTTTCCTCTCCGACACATAATGGTAAAATGCATGTGTAAGAAAAGACAGAGAAACAAACAAAAGAGAAAGCAAGAGACATGTATGAGTGATGTGTGGGTGTCTGGCAACAGTAAACAGTTTATGTTCTGCCACCTCTCTCTCTCTTTCTCTCTCTCTCTCTCTCTCTCTCTCTCTCATTAGCAGTTTTCACACATTGGCAGTGAGATGGCAATCAAAGCAGCTCTGCTTGCAAAAATGGAAAAATAGTCTGCTCACTGATGCTTGCACACACACACATAAACACACTCACACCCTTACACAACACAACACAACACAAAAAGTCCACAAAGCACTGGGTACACACCATCAACACACGCTGCTACTATACGCAGCTCATCGTGACAAAAGACTTGAGACTTTGTGTGAGCCTGTGTCTGTTTGACTCATTGTGTGCAAAGTGATAGTGACAGGGTCAGCACTGGATGTGACCTCCTTTCGGCAGGTTGGCCCAGGCGGCAGACTGAGTGACATCTGTGAGGTCATCACTGCCGTAATAACAGACGTAAGGGCACCACAGGTCAAATCTGTCTGGCGTCCCCAAGGGACTGTTCCATAGACAAAAAACATTGAGTGTGAGTCAGGTTTTGGCTACATTGTTGGAACTGAATGTCCCCACAAGGACAGTACAAGCTAAAACTGTATACACTGACCAGAGAACAGTCTCTGAGGAAAATGCATACTAAATAATGATTTAAAATATGCAAAAGTGTAGGAGCGGAGGAAGGGAAAAGTGTGTGATTGCATGTAACCATGTAAAATGTAAATATTTAAGGTGGTCGTTGCTTGTAAAATCACCCAAATCATGTGACCCAATAACATCAATAGGTTGGAATGAGGGAATGCAAATCTGATTTGAGAACAGTTGAAAGTTTATAAAATGTTTACACTAATTTATTAAACAAAAAATTGTGTGTGTGTGTGTGTGTGTGTGTGTGTGTGAGAGAGAGAGAGAGAGAGAGAGAGAGAGAGAGAGAGAGATTAGAGTGACTGCCCTCTGCTGGATTCTCAAAAATGACTTCTACTTTAAAAAATGTAATTGTTTCAATGGACTCTATGCACGCTTAACTTCCGCATTTGACTCAAGGCTGCTCTTCAGTTTCCGGTACGGGAGATTTAAAGCGGAGTGACGGCAGAATCGCTAAATTTACTCGTTGTTTGCTGGATTTACCCAAATTTACAACCTGTGATGTGTGAAGAATTGTCCAGATGTGCAAACTCGAGAAAGGTTGCAAGTCGTCTTATCTCTGCAATCATTATGATATGTTCATCATACTAGCAGAGCTTACATTGTGCTGTTTTTATGATTCAGGATTAATGTCTTTGTAATGTTATCTTAAAATGTCAGGTAAATTAAAAGACGTAAATGAAATCTCACTGCTATGAGGAAAAAGCAACACAAACTGCAGCAGGACTTATATTAAATGTGACGTTTAATACCTTTTTTTTGTATATTCATGTCGATTGTCAAAACATTTTTACTTGGATATTTTTGAGTCATATCTTGGAACTTTATAGGATATAAATAACAACGCAAAAAGAACTATTTACTATGGTAAAGTCCATTTAAGAAATCTATTCCATTATTTGTTTATTTCTTGTGCTGTTTGTTTATTTTAATACCCCGTGTGTTTAGTTTGTTGTGTGTGTGTTTTATTTTTCTCTGAAGTTATTCTTGTTGTCATTGATATGAATTTTCTATTTGTCTTTTGCATTTGTTATTAATAAAGCATAAATGGGCAAAATACACGTTTTTTACTGTTCTAACATTTTGCTTGTATAACCACAGATGTTATCTTCGCTAGTACTGATGATAACAATTATACAAAATTCATAAGTATATCAACAACAGATGAATAGCACTGTTATCAGTGCAATTTCTATCCACACTAGTGTTAATGCAGATACAGGGTAGCAGTGTAGAAGTTGTCATGCTTGAGTCTAATGCTGTAAACACTGACACACACCAGTAGTGGCTAGAAGTTCGGTTCTCCCGTCTATAAAAATATACTTTCATACGTTTAAATGTCATTATGGTATTAAATGTGAAGTATAAGTTATTTCTATGTAAATTAAACAACCATCAACAAAATTTGCAGTGTTATTTTGGCTATTTTGGCAACCAACGTTCCTGAATATCATTGAGCTCTATGACTGGCGGAAGTAGTCCAGCATCTTGAGATTTCACCGGAAATACGTCAAGCACCGCCGTGCATAGAGTCCATTCAATCCATAAAGTTGTTACTTTCATAAAAATCTTTAAAAACCAGTGACTCTCATCACTTAATGATAACATAGGAATTATATAAAACTTGCTATTGTATTGCATGTTTATTTAAGATTTAGTTTTAATTTTAAATTTAAATAAGACAAGGCACATGCAGGCACATCTCTGCTTTAAATTATAACCACCTGATATGTGCAGCCATAGCTCTTTGAACATGAATATATGAGCATATTTCTCAGGGGCATGAGTGTGTCAGACTGAGTCATTTTGTCACCTTCCCTGAAGAGACACAAACCCCCTACAATGTCCACTATCCTTTTAATATCCAAATGTATGTGTGAGTGTATGTGTGTGTAAATAATTATTACGAAGTTACAAAACACAACATAATACACCATAAAATACAATTAACATTACATTACAGGGGGGTTACAGATTGATAAACACAGAATGTTTATATAAAGACTGGCATGAATTTGTAAGAGTAAAGGACCTAAAACACACACACACACAAAGAGAGAGAGAGAGAGAGAGAGAGAGAGAGAGTGAGAGAGAGAGAGAGAGAGAGAGAGAGAGAGAGAGAGAGAGAGAGAGAGAGAGAGAGAGAGATAAAGGGCAGACATGACAGATTGCTACTGTAAGGCATCTTGATCAACAGAGGGGGAAACAAACACACCCTGACATTGGCTGACATTTACTACAACATCGAGATGAATTATGTGGATTTCTTTCTTTTTTCGTTGTCATCAACAATAATTGATATGTCACACCTGCTACATGAATGGCTATTGAGTGCTAATGATGCAGTAAGCATAGCTAATGGGCAGTAAGACAGGGCTGCAGGGTCATTCATTTGTGCTTCCTGCTAATTATAGGCAGCAGAAGAAGATCTGCAGATCAGAAATGTGATTATGCGTGGCGGCGTGGGTTGACCTGCTCAGGTGTGCATGTGAACATGTGTTTGTGAGAATTGCAGTGACTTTATATATGAAACTGTCTGTGAAATCCAGGCAAAAGTCTCATAACCGATTTATTTATTGATTTCAGTTTTTGACATGACCTTACTCAATATTAAAGGTATCAAGGTTATATTTTCACACAATGGTTTTACATTATGTACTGTAGGATGATTTTATATAGAAAACAACAGGTCACAAAAAATTACTTTTCTTGGTTATGTTATGGACTGGTTCGTAAAAAACTGTCATACTATGGTTAATAACAGTGTTGGGGTAAGGCATTACAAGTAATGTGCATTACGTAATAATATAACTTTTCTGAAGTAATGAGTAAAGTAATGCATTACTTTTTAAATGTACACATTAATATTAAAGTTACTTTCATTTTAATTCTTTTGATTTAAAAATAATAATGGACTGAATTAAACTGAACTTACACTCTTAAAACGAATGTGTTAAATTAACACATCTTGTGTCTAGTTAAGGACAACACACCTAGTGTGTTGTCCTTAATTTAACACATCTCTGTGTTATTTTTAGAACAACACACTTTGTGTTGTTTTAACACATCTTGTGTTGTCCCTTTTATTTATATGAACTCTAAATCAGCACGAAATGACACATAATGTGTTAAAATTAACACATAATGTGTTAAATAGTTTAACACAAAGCAATGTGTTAAAATTAACACACCATGGATGTGTTAATTTTAACACATTGCTTTGTGTTAAACTATTTAACACATTATGTGTTGTTTTTAACACATTATGTGTTATTTCGTGCTGATTTAGAGTTCATATAAATAAAAGGGACAACACAAGATGTGTTAAAACAACACAAAGTGTGTTGTTCTAAAAATAACACAGAGATGTGTTAAATTAAGGACAACACACTAGGTGTGTTGTCCTTAACTAGACACAAGATGTGTTAATTTAACACATTCGTTTTAAGAGTGTAGTCATGAAGAATTATGCAAACTCTATGTATGCGCACCTGAGCGGGAACAGTTTGAGTCAGAAACGGATGTGCCAGGCCAAAGCTTGACATTTTTGTGATGGAAATATGCAATTTCTGAATGCAGAGCTTCTTAGTCATAAAAACACCGGCAACGCCTGAAAGAGATCAAGCCTCAGCAAAGTAAGAAAAAGTAACGCAGACTTAAAAGTAATGCAAGTATTACTTTCCATGAAAAGTAACTAAGTAACGCAATTAGTTACTTTTTGGGGAGTAACTTAATATTGTAATGCATTATTTTTAAAAGTAACTTTCCCCAACACTGGTGACAAAGGTTAGTATAGACAGGGATTATAATTATTGATTTTTAAAGTATATTTTACAGATTTAGAAGAAGATGTGAGAGTGGGGCAGTTGACAACATGGGATAAACAGTAATGTTGTCCTGGCCCCTTTGGCAAAAAGAGCCCAACAAAGTTAAAGGTGTTTATAAGAAAACATTAGTTAAAAGAAGTGGTGTGGTTGTGTGGTTCACTATTTAGTCTCAGGGCCATAATGTCCCATCTACAGATGTTATCAATGAAACTACCCAGCAATGATTCCTTGAAAAAATTATCATTTATTATAGCCTTGAGCGAGCTATTCAAATTCAAATTAAATATATACAGATCTTAATACTTTCCAGTGATTTGCTGGCAGAAATGCAGCCAAAGTTTGAGAAGAAACAGCAATGACAAATCTAATAAATTTGTACTGGCTGTGATGACTACTGAGGGGTCATCAGGCAGTCATTGAAAACAGACAACAGACAATTTTAGAACACATAACAGCTGTAATCGGATGGGCCTTTAAGTCTCTCTCTCTCTCTATCTCTCTCTCTCTCTTCTCTTTCACGCATACTTCCATAACTGCATTTCCCTTAGAACCTCTTTTCTGATTTGAAAGGTCAAAATAAATCTTGGTTTTGTAGTTCCATTTTCATTGTTCGCTCTCTATCTCTCAAATGACTTATGCCTAGCAGCTCTGGGTGAGGAGGAGAGAGCTGGGCAGAGCAAAGCATGAGAGGACAGAGTGATCTGCAGATAGACTGGAATTCATTAAAGAAAATGATTGCTAGATGATGACTTATTTAATCACAAAAGAGCATTTTGGCCCATGGTAGTGCAGCCATAGGAGAAGAGCGAGATAGAGAGATAAAAGATAGAAGAATTAAAGCTCCAGGGCTTTTATAGTATTCAGATTTTTAACCTCACTTCAAATCATGGAGCTTGAACTTTTCTGAGACACATGTCTGAGTGCTTTACAATTTGTCAGTCAGACCCTTCCTAAATATTTCATCAAATCACCCAGAGCCCTCTGCATATAATAATCATAATTTAGTACCTCTAGGTTTTCACTGTCATGTGTTTTATAAATGCAGATTATGCAGCGGGTTTAAATGGTGGAGTCAAATTTCTTGCAATGTATTCACGCCCTGGCCTGGTTTACTACTCTGGAGAAATGGTTCTCCCTGTTCCCCTGAATAACTGAAGACACTTTCAATCTCCTCCACAGGGCCTCTCTTCTCTCTCCTACTGCATTTGGCATAAACAATCAGGAGAGCTGGCACCGATCAGCCCAGGAACTGAGGATGCGAGAGAGAAGATGCCAGGCAGCCTGAGCCAAAACCACTCACTGGAGCATTGTTTTGCTCTGACAGAGGATTATTGTGAGTATGTGTGTGCATGCATTTGTACATCAATGTGTATCTGTGCTGTCAACAGACCTCATCCTCAACATTAACACACCCCCGTTGTCTGAAAGCATCCTGCCATACGGATAGAGATGGAGGTGGAAGGACAGTCTCAACAGTCCAAATCTCTTGCCAAGTGCTAGTGTGTGTGTGTGTGTGTGTGTGTGTGTGTGTGTGTGTGTGTGTGTGTGTGTGTGTGTGTGTGTGTGTGTGTGTGTGTGTGTGTGTGTGTGTGTGTGTGTGTGTGTGTGTGTAAATAGCTTGAGCTTCCTCAGATTTTTAACACCTTTTTGCATCATTGAAAAGTTCCTGTGTTGAAACACTCATCTTTAAAATTGTGCTGCTTTCCTGTTTTCCAAACCACATTATGGTTTGACAAATCCTGGCTTGTTTGCTTGTTCCAACTGTTTTTAGGTTCATTTAAAGCTGCAGTACAGGAGACTTTTGGTTACAAAGTATTTGCTCTGCTCATGTACACTAAATAACTTACATAAATGATTTATCATTTAAACCGTTGAATAAGATTGGTCAAGAAATTTCAGGTTAACAAATAGATATTTTTATTTTCATGAAATAGATATAGTGTCTATGAGCAAAGAAATAAAAAGAGATGAATAAATAGAAAGATGATTAGATCCTTATACACCGATGGCATGTGCTGGTAATACTTTCATCAGGTCAATAAATGGAGAGGTGTTATATAACCTGGCAATAGTGTATAAATTCAGGTCATGTCAGTTTTAGTGTAAATTATGTGTGAGGATAATGTTCTAAGCCAGCCAGGAATTTGTAAGTATTTATGAGGTGCTTAGTTGTATGAATTCGTACGATGTAAATTATTATTAGAATTAAGCTTCCCATGTGAAAAAGAAGTACACTTACATTGTGTATCTAAAGTGCACTATTTTCACACGCTAATTTTTCTATTTAAAGTGCACCTATTTCATTGCTAAAAAGCAACGTGTATTTGGTATAATACAATGTGTTTGCGTGGTTTATGGTTAAAACACATTATTTTCCACATACTGTACATTTTTGTATCTTTACTCTTTTCCTGAAGCGCACGGATTTGAAAAGCTCTGTGTCCCTGATTGGCCAGCTAATCTGTATGTTGTGTTTGGCCTAAATACCTCTGACATCAGTCGGAAATGTGACATTCCATACCATGTTTGAAAGATTCGCTCACAATGCAATGCTGACAGGAGTTAATTTACAGGCTGTGAGAGAAAGTGGGAGGAATTATGATAATGTCGGTCTTGTCTACATCACCAATCCCAGGAAGTAAACTGTTGCCTACAATCTGTGTGTTTGTGTCCAAGAAAAGAGATTTACGTCGGAGATGATAACTTGCATCATCGTTTACTCTGGGGTTTGTACCTTTTGCATATCGTTAACATGAACTAATACACACTTACACACCAAAGGAAATTTTAAAACGTGAATCGGACAGTACGTGCTTTTTAAATCAACTAAAAATTCTTCTTAAGATAATCTTAAGATTATTTTAGGAACTAAAACGTGCTAAAATGTATTTAAAAAATGTATTTAGGAAACCACTTGTAGTAAACTAAAACTCATCTTTGTATGAAAGAAGTTGGGTTCAATTTTAAAGGAATAGTCTACCCTTTTGCCATATTAAACTATGTTATTACCTCAACTTAGACAAATTAATACATATCTATCTTTTTTCAATGCGTGCACTGTACAGCGCGTCGTGAATGTGTTAGCATTTAGCCTAGCCCCATTCATTCCTATGGTACCAAACAGGGAAGCCATCAAACACTTCCGTGTTTTCCCTATTTAAAGACTGTTACATGAGGAGTTATACTAGTAAGTATGGTGCCACAAAATAAAACTTTTTTTTGGTACCATAGGAATGAATGGGGCTAGGCTAAATGCTAACACATTCATAATGCGCTGTACAGTGCACGCATTGAAAAAAAATGGGATGTATTCATTTGTCTAGGTTGAGGTAATAACATAGTTTAATATGGCAAAAGAGTAGACTATTCCTTTAAACTAAAGTCTTAACTAAATACATTTTTAATACAGAGATAGTAAGCTAAGAGCACATTGTAATTCATATATCCATTGTCTCAAAATAGCACAAATAATTACACTTTGATAATCTTCAAAACATCTTACTAAAGAAGATTTGTTTGTATATTAAAAGTACAAAATTAGTGTGTAAAAAATAAGGGCACTTTAAGTACATTATGGAAGTGTACCTACTACCTTTTCACGTGGGTTTACTGAAGCCCCACCCCTAATCACCCAGCATCACTGGGGCGAAAGCATATTGTACTAAAATGAAGGAACTTGATTGTACAAATGTATATGTATTAGCCACCCCGTAAAATACTTTTAATGTCAATTTTCAGCAAATCCTTTTCATACATCTTGTTATAATTAGAGACTGTCAGAAAAATGGTCAAATAATGGTCACTATCAGTAGCTGGGAGGTACCATTTAAAAAAAGTACACCATTAAAGTTCATATTAGTACCTGAAAGGTACATGTTGTTACTAAAGTGTAGGGCTGTAACGGTTCTAGGTAAAGAATTGAACCGTGCCGTTATCCACACGTGCCAAGTGGTACACCGCCTTTGATTTGACCATGCATCTCTAATATAGTTTGGTGAATAAAACAACGCATACAACCGCTAATGTATGGTTCTGAATACGCTCTGCGTATTAACTCTTTGAATGCAAATCTGTTGCTAACCTCACAGTTCCTTCTCACGTGTTGGTGTGTGTGTTGTGGGAACGTTCAGCATGGAAAGCGAAGGAGAAAAGCTCCTAATAGAGCCACCGCCAGCTTCATTTAAGTCTGCTGCACTGTAACAAATTTCTGTAGTTTTCACAGCATTATTACTGTAAAATGAGCAAATGCTTACTGTAGAACTTGTATACAGCAAGTTGCTGTAGATCTGCAAAGCATCATGGTCTTTTTTCAACGGCGGGTAAATTCTACAGTAAAAATATTTTTTCTGTGAATCACAATACAGCAATTTCTAGAGGATTTTTTTCTTCAGCCAAGGAAAGCTACGAGATTCCACACTTTCATCTGAATTTTTACTTCAGAAAGGTAAATTTGCTAATTTAATTCCAAAGTTTACTCTTGTAAAGTCACCTGTTTGTTCAACTTTAAGAGTGCACTGAGAGAGAGGAGTAATGAGCGGCACACTTCCTAGTAAACCCGTCTTGTGTGTGCATTTTGCAATTTTATTACCACAAATATATATTTCTGAATGATTTCGATATATTTTCTAGTTTGGCAACATTTTATAACGTCATAGTTAAGTTAAGGATAATAATTTAATAATAAAAGTAATTGGCCGTGTCTCAATGGGAAGGCTGCAGCCTCCGGAGGTCGCATTTCTCGGCTACATACGTCTTGTTTCAGAATATTAACAATTGACTGTTACTATTAACTATTAACTATTAACTGTTTACTATTAACTTAGAATTAACAAAGTTGACTGTTATTCTAAGTTAATAGTAAATTGTTTAATATGCTTATGACTTGCGAATCTAATGGTCAGTTAACTTAAATAACCCAGGGTTGATGACGTATGGACCCTGCATATGCAAGTGCGACGACCTCCGCAGGCTGAAACCAGTCTCTCGAGCTGAAAGAAAACGCAGCTGAGGAGATATGAGGTAAGACTTATCCGGCAACATTACATTTATAACGTCTTTAATTTAATTATAGCGTTAGCATTGTGAACCAAAATTAATTTAAAAGTGTGTATTTTTGTATTTATTGGCGCGATATTCGTTTAAATCTCTCGTTTTTTTCTCTTGCTCGCTTACGTTGCTGCCTGAGGAAACGCATAAAGTTAAGCGGGCCGATTCGAAAGAAAACACAATAACACACATTATTCATAATTTCACGATTTTTCTGAACTTCATTGGAGGTCAAACTGCAGAAACTATAACGTTAGATTGTTAATAGCCTAATTTGAAGTGTTATACCCGACTTTTGGGAGCATATTGTATAAATATTTGTCTTATCTGGCGACATTACATTTATAACGTCTTTTTATTTGATTAAAGAGTACCTAACGTTAGCATTGCTGAATTCAAAATAGTTTGAAATTGTGTATATATATTATAGTATTATAATATTCTCGCATTGTATTAAGATATTTCGAGATCTTACTCGTTATTTTATTCACATCTTTTTTTCCTTTCAGACTGCAGACAAGAGCCATCGACCATCGTTCCAGGTACATAAGTTACATGAACTGGCATGCATGATGATTTTCAAATGCAAGCAATGTTGTTTATTCTATGATTTATATATATATATATATATTAATATATCAAACATGTTAAAGTGCACAGAAACCATGCAACAGGAAGAAGCTGTTTTTCTCTTGGTTGATGCAAGTTATTTTTTTACAGTATTGACACACTTTTTCTCTTATGAATATTGTACTTGTGATTTCTAATAGATTTTATTTGTTTGTTTATTTTGTGTTACAGAAAACTTCCACCTAAACAGATGCTGAGGCCCAGATTTCCCTGCCAAGCACTCCAAGGCTCATCATGCTCGGTAAGATCCCAGCACTCGACATACACAATAGATGCCAATTTTAAGGGTTACTTCATCTATAAAGCATATTTGTATCGAGTCACTGTGTGGTGTGAACAAAGTTTTATGTCATCTTGCACATACATTCCAAAAATCTCTAGTGGTTATTGATCTAATAGGAAAAAAAGAGGTAGTTATGTAGGGCTAGTGTTTTCAATAAATTTTGCTTATGTAAAATAGTAAACCATATCAGATTGAATACTGTGCAATGTCAACTTTTATTTAATATTTTTTAGGAGAGTCCATTCTGGGGGCAAAAAATGGATGCTTTCCATCGAGGGCAGAGTTCTCCTCCAATTGAGTGACCGTTGTGATTTCACTTCTGCTCTAGCCATGTATGATGCAGCCACTACATTGGAATTTATCCAGAGGTAAGCACTTATTTGTTTTTTATATAGTTTTGACTAGGAATGGGAACAAATATTTGAGTACTCATTCTTTAACCAACTACCCGATTTGTAAAATACTTCTTAAAGTGTTTATTTTTGTTTATATCAACTGTTGTGCTATTGTTAAAGGGGACAGAGAATGAAAAACAATTTTTACCTTATCTTTGTTGAAAAATGGTAGTCTACCTGCATTCACGAACATACAAAAAGTTCTAGACATGCTCAACATTAGAGGTCTTCACGGGTCCACTTAGATCCGAAAACCCGAGGTCCGACCCGAGACCCGATCGGGTTCGGGTCAAAAAGTTGACATGTGCCTCGGACACGGGTCGGGTCCAATAATAGCGGCATCGGGTCTCGG
The DNA here is from genome assembly GCF_030506205.2 of Paramisgurnus dabryanus. NCBI lineage: Eukaryota > Metazoa > Chordata > Actinopteri > Cypriniformes > Cobitidae > Paramisgurnus > Paramisgurnus dabryanus. The sequence continues at coordinate 30,719,919 of NC_133338.1, read as the reverse complement.
GTAATTTAAAAATGAATGTGTTTTTTCTGAACGGACCCGAGAAGACACGAACACCTCGCCTGTGTGCGTCAATGTCCTTTTCAAACCTCTCATCTGTTTGCCAAAAGCGCTTGCGACATTGTGTGGTTGTCAGAAGGTTCATTTTTCGTTGAGACAAACATGTCAGTCAATTATAAATGTACATTTTAGCGGTTACGTTGGTGTCGTCGTCAGATAACAAAGTAAAACGAATGGAGCAGCTCGCCAAATTGGTTGCAAGGCCACCGGAGTTTCTTTCTGTCTGACTGCTGCGCGTGGGTCTGCAGAATGCACACACGTCAGTGCCGTTTACATTCGGTTCCAGTCGGGTTAAAAAAAAATTCACTAGTTCGGGTCGGGACTCGGGTCTAATTTTCTCGGGTTTGTCTCGGGTCGGGTCTTTCTTTAAATTTTTTTTATTTATGCACGTCGGGTTCGGGTATGAAGTGATTCGGGTCATTTCGGGTCGGGTACATTTCTTTGGACCCGAGAAGACCTCTACTCAACATCTCAGTCTCATAGAAATTCCTCTTTTAGAAATGTCTGCCAGAAAACGGCCCAATCCGAAAAACTGATGCTTATGACATTACAGGCATCTGACTGCCCCTCCACTTTAAAATAATTGGCTAAATTTTTTGAGTGGCAGCAAAGTCAGCCAATCAGTAATGAGATTGCAAGTTAAGCCAGTAGGGGGAGCCAAATAGGTGCAAAACCACTTGTTTAAAATCCCCCATCCTAATAGAGCTATCTGAGAGAGGTTTTTAGGAAGCTTCTAAGGCATTACAGACCCAAACAAAAAAATGTTTGTCTACGTGTCACATCACAGAACAAGGATAAATACCCCGTTCAATCATTCTATGTCACCTTTAAACATCAAACGTTTAATTTAACTCACCATGCAAACTGTAGAAAACCAGCACAGCTAGTCTAATGCAGTGGCGGCCGGTGACTTCTTTTTTCGAGGGCGCACGATGCGAAGTTTGTCACAACATGTATGTAGCCCGTCATGTGTGTGGTTCGTCATTTCAAAATATGTGTTTGGCGCGTCGAGTGAAACAATACTTTTCCATTCACAAATCAAATATTTACCATCAATTTCACTGTTGTATCACTAACTGTAAACATGGTATTGTGGCAGAAATGTGGGATATTCATGTATAATTTTATAATAGTATTAAAGGCGGAGTGCACAATGTTTGAAAGCCAATGTTGATATTTGAAATCACCTAAACAAACACACCCCTACCCCAATAGAATCTGGACCTTCTTTTAAAAGACCCGCCTCACACATACGCAACCCAGCAAGGATGTCGGTTAGTAGACACGCCCCTTACTGCTGATTGGCTTTAAGTGTGTTTTGGTAGTCGGCCCGTCTCCTTTTCCAAAGCGTTTTTCAAACATTGTGCACTCCGCCTTTAATGTAGACAGTTATTAAATAATAAATATTAGATTTTACTCCACAAACCACAAACAGAGCATATAAAAAAATAAAAATTGTTTATTTAAAGGTGCAGTGTGTAAATTTTAGGGGCTTCTAGTGGTGAAGTTGTGAATTGCAACCAACTGCTCAGTCCACTGCTCACCTCTTGCTTTTGAAACACATAGAGAAGCTACGGTAGCTGCCACCGGACAAACATGTCATAGTTGGAGACAACTTAGTAAAAAAGTTTGTCCGTTAAGGGCTTCTGTAGAAACATGGCTGCTTCCATGTAAGGGGACCCTCTGTGTATGTAGTTAAAACGTCTCATTCTAAGGCATTAAACACATAACGGTTCATTATGAAAGGTCTTTATACACCCCTGATAATTAAGTTTTGTATATTATTTTTAATTTCTGTCAAGAGATCCTTCTTGAAATTACACACCGCACCTTTAAAACACTGTGAAGTAAACTTTTATGTATATGTCATCAACCCATCTGTCTTGCTTATAAACTTTTACATTAATAGTCAATTTCTTTCACTACAGGGTAGAGTCCAGCCCAGGAAGTCAACTAGTTCAGGTCCAGTTTTAAAAGAATAATAGTTCTGAAAAAAACGTCTTGGAGAAAAACAATATTCAGGTTTGAAATCCTGCTGTAAATGTAAATCATTTAATTTTTATGCATTTGTAATTTACCAGAAACATTTGAATAAATATTGATTGTTTTGTGTGTTCAGAAAAGTGTTTTTGTATGAAGTGTTGAAATTAAATGAAATATTCACAGAAAAATGTTAACATATAAAAAAATGTATGTGTTCAGAAAAGTTTTGAGATGTTCACAGAAAAAATGTAACATGTTGAAAAAAATGTATGCTATGCTATTTTTAATTTATGAATTTTTGTAATTTAAAGTGAGATAATAAATGGCATTTTTGTGACAAACAGTGTCTTCATTTTACAGTACACAAAATAAATGCAGTAATCCCTATTACAGTAGTAGTTATGAAATACAGTACTGTCATTATTACTGTAAAAGAGTTCACAGTAATTTTAATTTTACTGCAGTTACATTTACAGTAAGAATACTGTGAAATGAAATACAGCAACTTACTAGCTAATTGCTGCCAGCAAGTTACTGTATTTTTCACAGTATTCTTTTTACAGTGTGTCTGGGAACATTTTGGGTCTCCAATACGCTACAGCAGCAATGGTCAAAAAAAAAACCGTGGACACAACTGTCACTGTGTAAAATTTGCACGTCATCACCAGGGTGCTGTTGATAGCACACGATCGTAGGTGAGACCGAAACAGCACACATTGCCTTCTGTGTTAAAATGTTAACAAACTGATCTTCTTGTAAAAAAAACTTAGTGGATAGAAACTTGAAGATAGTGGCATAGAATATAAAAAGTAACCCAGTGTTTCTAAGCTATTTAATATTCATTTTAATGTGCACTGTATGTTTGGTACATGTAGTATAATAAGTACTCTTAAGTAAGTATGTTGATTTTGGCAGAGGTTAGAAACTTGTGACCAAAGTGTTAGGTGTTTGTAACCCAATAATTATTTTTTTTTCTATGAATTTGACAGTAGCCTTTTTCCCCTGTAAACACACACACACCAAACTGTACTGAAACTGTGACCCTAAAACCGTGACACGTACCGTGAGTAATTTGAACCGTTGCACCCTTACTTAAGAGTGCATATTAGTACCTCAAAGGTACATATTGGTACCTAAATGGTGTACTATATATAGTGATCTTTTTAAAGGGTACTGCAGCAGTTACAACTTGGGACCAATTTTGGAAAAAAAATCCCTGACAGTGTGAGAAGAAACGTAGCAAAGTATCAACAGTTTGATCCACAGATACTTAACCACAACTATTAAACACAAGTATTACAAACATATCCTCATATCTTATCCTCTCTATACTGCCCGCCGCCTCTGTACTCAAGCAGACACAAAACTTTTCTATACTCAGAATCACACACACTGCAGGTGAAGTAATATGTGGACATGCAGTTTACCGTACATCAAACATCCCGCAAATAGCAAACAAAGAGGTCTTAAGAGGTGACCCAGCTAGGACCTGGCAAGGTGGCAGCCTAGTAAGTGTAAATCTAGTTGGTGTTAAACTGGGCTGCAAATATTAGGTCCCCTGTTGCTAATGAGGGGGGTTAGCCTGAGAGATCCTGGCATAGTTGGAAAGCTTTAAACTGCCCTGCTGCTAAAAGGCATTTACCAAAGCAAGGGATCTTATTTTCACACCCGAGACAAACATGACCCCCGGTGTGAGTGTGTCCATGCCAGATGCTTTTTCATCAGGGGCCACAACGTAAGCACATTTCTGGGAACTATGATTGCCACTGGCTGTGTCCCAGCATGCTACTGGACCCTCTCATGAAGAAAGGAAGGACACACTCTCCAACACCGGTTACACACTGATCTCAGGATACTGGCCAGGACCGTGTACTATGTTTGCTTATGAGCGTTTGCATTCGTGTTAAAGAGACACAGAACATTTAGTCAGGGTATTTTTACAGGGCCATAATTTACAGTACATTAGCATTCCTCCCCTCTAATGCTAAGGTGCTCATTGTCCATAAAGGGTAACACTATCCTAAGTTCCCATGACGTTCTTTACACGAGAAACGATCCAGGCTTATTTACTTGTATGTCTAATGGAAAGTCACATTTAGTATTTTAACCTTTAATCATGTATCTAAACCTGGGTTGTCATCAGGATGTGGGCGCCGGGCGGCCATTAAAGTTGATGCATGACTCTGTAACTAAGGTCTTAAATAATGCGCCATGGTATACTGTAGGTACACAGGGTGCATTTTACTCATTGTGCCCCCAAATAAAATAAATATACATGTTGCTGCAGGAAGTTAAATGAGTTTTTAACAGAATAAAATACAGCAAATCAAATAAACAAAAGATTAAAAACAAAACTGTTTAGATATAATTAAATCCTATAGGCAATTCTTAAAAATCACACAACAGATCTCAAATGAGATAAGCAAGATATTATTCAAAGTTCCCGAGGAGATAAGTTATTTAATGCATATTTAATAAACTAAGACAGAGAGTGTGTCTGTGAGAGCTGCACTTGCCCCTCCTAACGTCTGACATGTGATATGAGTGCAGAAGTAGCGGTTTTGTGGCACACTGTTTAGGCAGTGCCCAGTGAACCGTGGTGGGTGGCACATGACTGTGTGAGCTGGTGGAAAAAGCAGGAATAGAAATGCATTCCAGGTAGCATGGAAGGACAGTGGATAAAGGACAGAAGGTAAGATTGAGGAAATTAGAGAGGTGGATGGTGAAAAGGAAGGACAAAAGGATGAATAGATGTAATATTTGCCTTGCTTTAGTGTTTGTTCATGTCTCTCTCTCTCTCTCTCTCTCTCTCACACACACACACACACACACACACACACACAAACTCGGTCTCTTTCTGTCTGCTTATCTCTGTGTTTCTATCTCTATCTCCTTTAGTCTTTGACAGCAGAGAACCAGAAGCAGCTGAGGCTGGTGACACATGTCAGCAAAGAGATAGTTTATCCTCTCTGTCTGCCCCTTTCCTCTAACCTCTCTCTCTCTCTCTCTCTCTCTCTCTCTCTCTCTCTCTCTCTCTCTCTCTCTCCAAAGTAGATCATAAGCACAGTGGTGTTATGCCATCTAGGGACATTCTGTTTAATCTATTACTCTATCATTCTCACATAAACACACTTGATTTTTATCATGGTAGGGACTGTCCATTGGTGTCTATTGTTTGTATACCGATTAAAATATATTTTCAGTACACCCAACCCTAAACCTCTTCTACACAGAGACTTTGCTTTTTTTTTTTTTTATAATTATTTTTTTGGGCCATTTTGCCTTTATTGATAGACAGTAGATTTTTTAGAGACGACAGGAAAGTAGAGGGTGGAGAGAGGGGTATGGGATCGGCAAAGGACCTCGAGCCGGGATTCGAACTCGGGTCGCCGGAAGTGCGTTTGCACCATATGTCGGAGCGCTGCCCACTACACCATCGGCTCCGACGAGACTTTGCATTTTTGAGAACCTATTTATTATACAATGTAAGTATTTCCATGTGAGCTGGAAGTGGGTTTAATTTGATACTTGACATTATATTAATTGACTAACTGTCCTTTAGACTCAGTAAAATATTTTTTAATCTAAAGTTGAAACAATTGTAAAATAGCACTATATAAATACATTTGCATTTATAGTATTATTGCCCATTTGACTTTAGGACCCACACACACACCCACAGATCCTTGAACATCACAGCCAAGTTATGCACAAACATGCCAACACCTTACCATCAAAAGAAAGACAACCACATAACCAATTGTAGCATTAAACTATGAGTGGTACTGAAGATAACAGCTTATCACTGACACTACAAACGTTCTGATCTTATATTTAGGCCCTGTATTCCTGGCTGCTATGGATATAAGTGCAAACCAAGTGGACATTTGAGGTGTGGAAATGACAGTTCAGGCTTTCAACATATACAGCCGGGATTAGGACATCACCCCTCTCCCTCCCCCTATCCTCCAATTTAGCCTAAGTGTATTTTGAGACGGCTCATGGGTGCTGACACCCTATACCCCAACTGGACCAGGCTGGCCTCAGGAGACCCGGGTTAGGTGTCATGCTGAATTAAAGCAATGTCAACACAATCATTCTAACAGGCTTTTATTTCAGCAGCTCCAACACCACAGGCTCAACACACACACACACACACACACACACAGAAACTCTAATGTGTTTACGGGATAATGTGCTCTGTAATACCACAGAGGGATGTGATACAGGAGCAGTGATGACCTCCACTCTTATGTCTCTCGCAACCGCACACTGAAAGTAGTCAACCGTCATAGCCCAGAGGCACAGAGAGGACACATCATTTGATGGCTCACTGCCGTTTGCCTGTATGTTTGGAGTGATGCTATTCCTGGAAACACAGGAGCTCTGCAACCGCGGTTTTGTTTTAATTAGTGAGCAGCACAAGCAGTCAGGCAGGTGAAACTGAAAACTGCGCTCAATTTCTTCTCTTCTCACTGCTTGTTCATTTAACTGCCGGCGGCGCTCTTCGTTTTTTTTTTCCCCTCTGTCTCTTTATCTATCTTACCGTCTCTATTTTCCTCTCGCTCCGTGTTCCCTGAAAGCACTTTGCAGCTTGTTAGTGTGCAGGAGGTTAGTGCAGTGCCCTCAGGACTACAGCAGCAAGGTGACATCTATCAATTTAATGCGTTGGCATGCTATAAATACACCTGTCAGCCTTCCCTCCTCCCTCCACCGCACTCATTCTCTCTCTCGCACACACATCTAACAGCCTGTGAGAGCAAAGGGAGAAAACAGCTGAGTTTGGAGGAAGTGTGTGTGTGTGTGTGAGAGAGAGAGTTTTACATCTACAGTTTGTGCTGTCACTTTCAGAGAGGTCTTAATTACACTGCTACATACTGCCAAAATCAGCAGCCCCCCGCTATGATACAGTGTTACTGAAGATGCACACACATGCAAAAAAGTGAAGTCAGTTATTCCGCTTATACCATGGTTACAACAAACATTGCCCTGGTGCCTAGTTTTAAAGGTGCCCTTCCTCTGGCGTTTTTATTGTTTTATACTGTTGTCTGAGGTCTACTCATGACGTTTGCATGGTTTTTACATCCAAAAACATCAAAAGCAATAAGTAATAGGCTATTTTGTACCCTGATTTTGAGGCTGGTTAGAGAAGTGATCCGTTTTAATGGGCGGGCTGCATTGACGACTTGGAAGTAAACGCCCACTGCTATGATTGGATACCAGTTTTTCGTTCAAACTAACTTTCAATTTAATCTCATGTGTAATCAGTTTAATGTTAAGTGAGTGTCTTAAGACACAGTGTCTTTCTTACACACGCATATTTTATCATAAACCCTTTTGACACACACACGCCTGTCTTTTATCGTAAACCCACGCACAAAAACACACACACAAACACAAACGTACACGTGTCTTTTATCGTAAACCCTTTCGTTGTGCGTGTAGCAGCACACACGCACACGCGCACACACACACACAAACCCTTTTACATAAACCCTTCGACGCGTGTGTAACGAATGCACAAACACACACATGTGTTTTTTTTATCACATTTAATAACTCACACAAACACGAGTGTCTTTTATCATAAACCCTTTCAAAGAGTGTGCAGCATGAATTCGCGTCCCTCGGAAGAGAAAACACCGGCCACCACAGTGACACATAGTACTAAAGTGTTTTACTCCCACAAACACGCGTGTCTTTTATCATAAACCCTTTCAAAGAGTGTGCAGCATGAATTCGCGTCCCTCGGAAGAGAAAACACCGGCCACCACAGTGACACATAGTACTAAAGTGTTTTACTCCCACAAACACGCGTGTCTTTTATCATAAACCCTTTCAAAGAGTGTGCAGCATGAATTCGCGTCCCTCGGAAGAGAAAACACCGGCCACCACAGTGACACATAGTACTAAAGTGTTTTACTCCCACAAACACGCGTGTCTTTTATCATAAACCCTTTCAAAGAGTGTGCAGCATGAATTCGCGTCCCTCGGAAGAGAAAACACCGGCCACCACAGTGACACATAGTACTAAAGCGTTTTACTCACATAAGCTGCGCCACCATTACGTCCGGATCCAATATTGATAGAGGAGCATTGCTTTTTAATCGCAGTCTCTCTTCAAATCCAGCGTTCTTCTGAACATCCAAACATGTAGCAACTGTTATGATTCCCTCGTTTAATAGGAATGATGTCTCTTGACGAAAAACAATGGCCCGAATATGGTACGGTTAACGTTTAGCCATCCTTTCAGTAACTTGTTATGAAAACTAACTCAACTACACGTAATATGTGGGCGCGGTCTCAAGTTGAAGAGCTCATGAATATTAATGACCTCGATCAGTTCCACGTCACACTGATAAGCTTTTTAAACTGACCTGATTTCTACACTTATTTCTTTTCAGTGGCTAGAGCTGACAGAGGAGGTGGAAGTTAATTTTCACATTCACGACACAACACAAACACATATGAACCTAACACATATCAAAAAATACAAGTAAAAACGGTTTTATGTGGAAGGGCCTCTTTAAGACATTTCAAAGGTTAGGTGTGTGATTATTGAGAATAAAGCATTCAACAGCCCCATGGTATAAATACATAGATAGATCAATAGACAAACAGTGCTCACAGTACAATAAACGAATGTACTATATACACTTACCTAAAGGATTATTAGGAACAAAACACTAATACTGCGTTTGACCCCCTTTCGCCTTTAGAACTCCCTTAATTCTACGTGACATTGATTCAACAAGGTGCTGAAAGCACTTTTTATAAATGTTGGCCCATATTAATGGTGCATTATCCTGCTGGAAGTAGCCATCAGATCATGGGTACATGGTGGTCATAAAGGGATGGACATGGTCGGAAACAATGCTTAGGTAGGCCGTGGCATTTAAACAATGCCCAATTGGCACTAAGGGGCCTAAAGTGTGCCAAGAAAACATCCCCCACACCATTACACCACCACCAGCAGCCTGCACAGTGGTAACAAGGCATGATGGATCAATGTTCTCAATCTGTTTATGCCAAATTCTGACTCTACCATCTGAATGTCTTAACAGAAATCGAGACTCATCAGACCAGGCAACATTTTTCCAGTCTTCAACTGTCCAATTTGGTGAGCTTGTGCAAATTGTAGCCTCTTTTTCCTATTTGTAGTGGAGATGAGTGGTACTCGGTGGGGTCTTTTGCTGTTGTAGCCCATCTGCCTCAAGGTTGTGTGTGTTGTGGCTTCATAAATGCTTTGCTTCATACCTCGGTTGTAACGAGTGTTTATTTTAGTCAAAGTTGCTCTTCTATCAGCTTGAATCAGTCGGCCCATTCTCCTATGACCTCTAGCATCAACAAGGCATTTTTGCCCACAGGACTGCCGCATACTGGATGTTTTTCCCTTTTCACACCATTCTTTGTAAACCCTAGAAATGGTTGTGCGTGAAAATCCCAGTAATTTAGCAGATCTGGCACCAACAACCATGCCACCCTCAAAATTGCTTAAATCATCTTTTTTCCATTCTGACATTCAGTTTGAAGTTCAGGAGATTGTCTTGACCAGGACCACACCCCTAAATGCATTGAAGCAACTGCCATGTGATTGGTTGATTGGATAATTGCATTAATGAGATATTGAACAGGTGTTCCTACTAATCCTTTAGGTGAGTGTACACATGTAATAAATATACAAACTTAATAAAAATTATATACAAGAAGTAACAATACTAAACATAAAGTATCCGGTCAATGTGTCATGCTGTGCCTCATCTTGCTCGCCTTAAATTGGAGTGAGGCCTGTTGGGATGTAGTAAATGGTTATTGGAAACCTGCAGTGCCTGATCTCACTGCAAGGTGCGAGCAGCGCATCTGACCCACCTCTCTTTTAATGCTTCCTGGGAGAGAAGGGCATTCTGACACGCCGAGCTGTGGCGTCAGCTGACATTCGGATGACACGAAGTGGTATTAGCAGATGTGTCTTTGTCACAGTCGCCGGTATGCTAATAGCTTAGCAAGCGATTGGGTTGCAGTGCTATAGTGTTACGGCCGGACCGTGCACCTGTCCATTTAATGAAAGGAAAGAGAGAGACTGAATGAGGTGTTCTTGGCTGCTTTCTGAGGTACTTGCTAATGCATTTCTGTCATGAAGAGGATGAAGTCTGGATAAGCGATAAAGCTTTGCATTAAGCAAAAGTTATTATTATGACAGCAATTAAGTTATTTTCTTAGTTTACATTTGCATTTATGCATTTGGCAGAAGCTTTTAAATAAAGCAATTAGGTATGGTATGCATATTGTGTTACCCCAGATTGAACCTATGACCTTTTTAGCGAGCATTTATACATTTTAATACAATGGTCAGTGTAATGTAAACTGGAAATGTGTCCACAGAATTTTTGTGAAAGCCTGCCATCCTGTGCCCAAATGTTCCTTGCATGTGTCTCGTTCAATGCCTTCTTACATCTTTACCAACTGGCCATAATGTTAACATAAACATGTTTGTTGATGGTAATGTTTCTTCAGGAAGAGCAAATAATGTTGATCTAGCAACATGATTTAATTGTGTAAATCAAACTAGAAGCTCACGTTTCAGGTAGCCTGATAACTGTTAATATTGTCTGTAAATAGACAGATTATGTGTTTATGTTCACATAAGCATTTATGCCCGTTTAAAAATGTTCAGTATTTTATATGACGTTATTAACTTGTTGGGCCCGGACTGAGCTGGAGGGGTATTTAAAGCACATTCAAGTCAAACCTGATACTGGACAAGCAGCTTTGTACCACATGCATCATTTAATTATATGTGGGGAAATGTTTATACATTCTTAAAGCACAATTATAATAATTACAAACCAGTTTTTCCTCACTCAGGTAGTAAATCATGAAATGTCATTTAAATGTGGTTGTTCTCAAGCCTTCAAAGCAAACATACCCAGCATGTGTTATGTCTACAGATATGTGGTTTGTACATAATTCACCCATGCTTACGTAAAGCTTTATTCCTATTTATTTAAGGAAAGAGAGCTTAGCAAATGGCCTAAAGCTTAACCGCCTATTACAGCAATTTTTTAATGAAAAATATTTGAATATTTTATGTTGTACACTGTGGGAATGTACTTTTGGGTACATTTTCAGCTGCACTATTGCTGTCTTATCTTACTTGTATATATAAAAATATATTTATGCGGTTACGTACACTGGTCTTGAATGTGGTTTGATCAGATTAATATCTGAGCAAACATTCAGAACATTATGTTCATGTAGCTCACGCTGTCTTTCACAGGTGGTCAGTGAAATGCGAGTAGTAAGTACACCCTAAATCAGACCCACAATGCGACGTTCTGGTGTAATTACAGCATTGCAGAATACACACACTGATTAAGCACAAGTTTTTTTTTTCGGAATCACCCTAATGATCCAAAGATAATTAATACATTGCCCTAGTGTTGATGAGAGGCAGTGAATTTGTATGTGCATGCGTAATAACAATAATTATAATAAATGCGCCATTACATGTCACTTTTACTCTGCAGAAAGAAAGCTATTTTGGTTGAGGTCATTGGTTGGCCCAGAATATGCATAATGTAACAATTCAGTGAAAGTGAGAGAGAAAGACAGAGACAGTTTGACATGAGAATGTTAAAATGTGGTTAGGCACTGGGGTTTGGGAAACCCTGCCAGGAACTGTCAGAAAAAACACCCAGCAAGACGAAAAAAATCCCCAGTCTTGACATCGGAAAAGAGGAAAGCTTTATGTTTATGTTCCCCAGTCTGTTTCCTAGTGTGTTTTGTGGTTTGGTTTTTAGATAATGGAACCAAACCTTGCTCAGTGTGGGATTTTCTGAAACCTCATGGAGCCCCCCAGCAGCATTTAGAGAAACAGCGGATATAGGACAACACACATTTTGGAGCTGATGAGTGTGCTTTGGTTGTTTTTGCTATTGTAAAGCGAATGCTTTGCAAATCCTTGTGTTGTGAAGTACTGCATGATGGTCATCAAAAGCTGCTGTATTGAAAAAAAACACACTGCTATAAATGAAAAGTCTAGTAAGTTTAAAAATAAACACAATTACTTACCCAATAATAATTAGTAACAACAATTACATTAGTTTCGTCCATATTTAATACTATTGGAACAAATTTACCTATGAAGGTACTGTAACCTTTCACAATACAATTCATGGGCGCTGGTGGATATGATTCATATAAAATCAATGGCTCAGAAATGTTCTCAGCTCAGTTAAGCTGTTGCTTTTCATGGCAAAAGATTTTCCTCTTTCCCAGTGAAGAGAAGTGTGAAAACCCTTGTATGTTGACTTGCCAAAGAATGTAAACACTGTGGTGCTTTCAAAACATTGTTCTGTTTGTTTTTGGCAGTTTACCATGTCAATACTAACTCAACCAGAGTTTGGGGAGGGACCACCTTTGTACCAAAACAACGAAAGATGAAGAGTTTTATGAAAGCTTGTTTGAAAACAATTCATATGGTTTGCCCTTTGCCTTTAACAGTTAATTTATGCTTATGTAAAAACACAAAGACTAAAGACTCAAAAATAAGCCTCAAACCATTATCTCACTCTCTTTTTTTTAACTGTTGCTATACATGTACTCCACCTCAACATGCTATATTTACAAGCACGTGTGTCTGGGGACATATCTGTGAGTCCCAGTGGTCTGATGCCTTCATGCAGAAAGATGTTATATTTAGCTTGTGTGAGTGTTGTCGTGTAGGAACAGGTCGGAGTCAGCGTTAGTTGATTTTGAAGAAAACACAGATCTTTTGCCACAACAATTCGCAGGGGGATCTTCCACTGAATATCCTCTACTTAGACATATGTACAGTGTTGTGCAAAACTCTTTGGCCACCATGCCATCATAAGATTTGTTGTTTTTGCAAAGGTATAGGGGTCATATATAATTATTTCTCAGTCTCTTCATTAGATTCTAACCAGAAAATACAGGAAATGTGTATGTAGTATTAAAAACAGTATAAAAGTATAAGCTGATGTGTCAAGTATTTAGGGTAAACTCCACTTCCACTTGAGCAATAGCAGGCAGCTGCAGGATCTCTAAATGAAATTAAATCCTAATTTCTAATTCTTATCGAATGACTTCAGTCTCCTCAAAAAAGCTCAAATTGTGTTTCGTGCCAAGAGAGGTCAAACTACATACTGACTGATGGCTGAAGAAGACATTTAGTTCTGAAAAATGTTTTGTTTATATTTTTGTGTACATATTTCCTGTATTTTCTGTGTGTACATTCTCAGAAATAAAGGTACAAAACTGTCAATGGGGCTGTACCCTTTCAAAAAGTACAGCTTTGCACCTAGGATTTCATTTTAGTACTTCAGAAGTACATTCTGGGACCAAAGAGAGCTTATTAGTACCTCAAAAATACATATTAGTATCTCAAAGGTACATATTGGAACTAAATGTTTACCTATCTGTACCTAATGGTCCATACAATTACCTTTTTAAAGGGTGCTGTCCCACTGACAGCTATTTTGACTTTTTTCTAACAATGTAGGTCCTTAAGGTACAGTAATGTACCCAAAATTGTATTCTGTTTTGTATTCCTGTAAAGGTATCATACGGAAACTTAGGGGACAGCCACAGAAAAGGTACAGTTTTGTACCTTTATTTCTGACACTGTACCCTAATAAAAAGATAAATATGGATAGACATTAAAACTTAGATAGTGATGGTGGCCCACGACTTTTGCACAATACTATATGTCAAAAATAAATATTCTTGCATGATGATTTACATTTTCTGTGCATATACTCAAATGTATGCTGCGTGTGCTATGTTCAACCTAGTGTTGGGTTTAAAATGTACAAACCCAATTGTTGGGTTTTAATTGAACCTATGCTGGGATGTTTCAACTCAAAATGCTGCGTTGTTTTAACCCATTAATGATCAAATATATACATTTCCTGAGATAATTTAACACAACGGCTGGCTTTCTGACCCAACGCTGGTTTCCTCATGCTGCCTTATATGCGCAAATTTATTCAAGCTGCAAGTGTAGCATGAAGACCATGGACCAAATTTTCCCCTCAAATAGGGAACCAATCACAGAATAGGAAGGGGGCAGCAAAGACGATGACGACGTCTATGCGACACTCCAAAGCAGTTTGTTTATATCTATGAATCCAACATGACAGCATATGTGAAGTTACCTTTCGATGCAGCCTTAGATAGAGTTTACGCAAGTTTATGTAATAAAAAGAGCAAGTTCTGGCATGAAATAATTTCATATGCAAGAAGGATGTGGTCGATACCAACTTCTGTTCACAGTCCCAAGGCCTGAATGAGCGCAAAGTGGCAAGACATGTTAGCCACAGAGTTTTATAGGACCAACCTTCTAGGCATCGTTGTCGACAAAGTCCATTTAACTTATAAATGGTATTGGTATTTATTAATATCATATCATCATCTGGTATAATTAAAATGATTGGCTATGAGCTACGTAAAGACGCATTTGATAGACATTCTTAGCGCCCAATAGACGGCTCTGGGCATTCGTAAACCATGCCTCAAATACGGGAAAATAAGCATGTGGTTCCCAGACCACGTCTCATTCTCTATGAGACTGGTCTGGTGTTAGCCCTGGTGTTAGCCAGGCTAGGGTTGAAAGTAAAACAAAAAATTTTAGAGTGTACCATTAAAGAAGCTATATTCCTCTTACATATCCAGTAATCTATAATGAACATCTAATTATTTCATTTTTTTAGCAAATTTGGTCGGAAAGTGAATTTTTTTCACATTTATTTAGACTGAAGCCCCCAGACCTCTAACTTTCAATCACATACTATACATTCATTTATTCTCCAAATATGCATGTCTTCAAATACCAAGTGGGATGTACAGTATAAGGTTTGTTCCATAACATCAGTTGAGATTAAATTATGCCTCCTGTTTTTCTTATAATATCTAAAACTGTATAAATAAGTTATCTCGTTTAGACTCTTAAAATGGCTGGGTTATTTTTTACCCATAATGGGTTAATATTGGACAGAACACACCGCTGGGTTAAAACTGACCCAATGTTTTAACCCAACTGCTGGGTTATTATACTGTATAACAACAACCCAACATTGGGTCATTTTTAACCCAGCATAGGGTCATTTTTAACTCAACTATTTTTATAGTGTATTTTAATTTCCTTTGTTTGTGCTCCCAAATCTTCGCTGGTAATGCAGCAGTAGTTGTCAGATCCATTTAAACTGTTCTGGGATCAGGATTGCCAATTTGCGACGGTAATGCCACTCTGATCTTATTAACTATAGGTAGCAGTGGTACTGTCAAGTTCTTCCATTTGCATATCTTGGCACTCTTTAATGCCTGCTGGGTCACCATATTTAGCACAACATCAACTGAGGAGGCACACTTAGTTTTGGGTTACAGTTAACCAATCAAAATGGATAATAAATACCCCAGTATCAATTATGTTACTCTAAAACATAATTATATTATTTGGTGATGCAGACTATTTAAAAAAGCTTTACACGCACATGTAAGACAATATAATTGTTGTCCACAGTTCTTACATACTGTAAGCTAACAGGAAGTCCTGGATATTCGCATTTGGTTGCGAGATGTGGAAGGTTACTGCTTGCTGAGTTTGTTGTTATTAAGCTAGAGGTATCTGGCTTGTTGCCACTCTGCTTGTGGTGGGACAGATTGGGCAAAGCCACACTAAGGTATCATTGCTGAGGAGACCAAGCGACACCTGCCAGATGGAGCAACTGCGACAACTTTGTGTTTGTCTTAGGGTTTTGTACACATAGAAGTACACAGTCAAATCTCTTTTTTTTTTAACGAAATTTTTATACAATTATCCTAATGTGAGAATAAAATAATATACAAAGACTCTAAACTTCAAAACATCAGTTCAACCACAATATAAAAATATAATTAACATGTGCACCTCAATGCTAGTTTAATGGAAGCGTCCACACAGAGTGCTGATTTCTATTCATTTAGTCTTTTAATATAATTCTCTTATATTCTTTGTCCTATTTTGATAAACCAAGCGTCCTTTCTGGTTTCTGAAACAATGATTGCTTTCAGACAAGAGCCTGCACACATGTATACATACACACCGACTCGGACCCCTGCCGTCTTCGATACTGCCTTCTGAATGGCAGGTAATGAAAAGCGTTGGCTGGCTAATCCGTGACGGAAGGCGGTTTTATGCTAGTTTAGCAGTGATGAGGGTCCGTGTCTTTACTCGCTTCCCAGTGTTGTTGACAGCCATGTCTCTCGCTCGGTCTGATGAAGGAGAGAGAGAGACGACCCTGATTACACGCAGAGGCCTGTAACGTATGCCGGTAAAACTGATAAGCCATGTCATGTGGCCTGGTGTGTCATTAGTGAGCATTGTTACAATGGATGACAAGCAGACCGTGGAAATCATTTGAAGACAAGACAAGGCGCAGTACTGATAGAGAAATGTGAATTGGAGTTAGCTACGGCGTGTTTGTCTTGGTTTTATTTTGTCCTTATCTTTTCCCACCCACGTGCCTCAAAGGGAAAACATTACATTTGAACATGCATCCATATTTCTTTAGACATTAGAGTGTGATCCAAATTTTGAATGTGGTAACATCCTTGGTTTGCTGAATTCCTTGACAAAAGATCTTGGTACTACCGGGTATTAATTGAATCCAGGAAGTCAGTCAAAGACAAAAGGTCAAAAGACAAAAGTTTTTCTTTGTTATAACCATCTCTTGTACTGCTGCCTCATAAAGCACCAGTGCTGCTATTTTTATAATATACTGCAATACTCTCTTGTTGGCATATTTATGGCTTATACAAGACAGGCAGAGTGAAATAAAACATTTACTGAATTTACTGTGGCTGAAGAGCCCTTCTGGCACATCACATGAACACTACTAAATATCACAATTCGCTAACAATAACAGTGCATTTGGGTTTTATTTTAAGCATTGTGCGTTAAGACATTCTGACATTTCAATTTTACAAAGACGTATATTGTAACATCTTTGGCTTTCCTGTTATCTTTCATTCCTGCTATCTTTTTGTTGAAACTCATCCTGTCGTCATCTCTTCTCTGGGAATATTGGGCATCTTGTGCATCATCCAAGTTTTTTAGATTGCATTAAAGAACCAGCCCGTGTCTTGGAGGAATCTAGCTCGCGCGTAACTTGGCAGCCCTTCCAACAGAATATGTAATTGTGATAGAGCCTAAGCTCAAAAGACTGGCACATTAGCAATTCAAACACAGAAGAAGTGTCTGATGGTAAAAGACTGCCGGATGAAAGTGCTTGCATTGTTTGCTGGGAATTCGACAGGCGATGGTCACCTCTCTATACATGATGTCAAGTCATGCAGACTGACAAACACTCAGTCAGTTCTTTTATCTTGTCTTTCATTCATTTGCATAACACAACCCATACAGTAATCCAGATGGCACTTTAACTATTTAGGATTCAAAGCACAGAGAAAGGATATGCAATCACAGCAGGAGCTTGTGACAATGAAGTACAATGACAATATAGTCAAAGGGTACAACACTGAGAAGAGCAACATTTAAAGTTCAGGGCCAGAAAGTGAAAGGTTGCTAGTTTAAACCTCATGAGGAATGAGCCATGAGCTGACACCATTGTGCCCTTGAGCAAAGCACTCAACCCAGGTTACTACAGGGGGAATTTCACTGTAAGTCACTTTGGATAAAAGCATCTGTTAAATGACTACTTGTCCGCTATGAAAGTTCTGTAACATTGCAATATGTAATGAAATATTTATAGGAGAAGCATGGTTTGCGTTGTACTTACATGAGTATGTGTGCTTTTGTGTGTGTTAGAGAGAGATGAGTCTGTTTATGTGTTTGCCCACTACTCCAATTACAGTAGTTTGGCAGCTTACTGTAAGTACTAGAAGCCGAGCTGTCACGGTGAATTTGTTGCTGTCTCCTGTACAGGCTCTCCAATCAGCAAGTGTCAGCACTGCCTACAAAGTTATTAATGAGAAACATGCACACTACACTCACTCACCCAAGCACATTCACATTTACTACCGAGACACGGTGTACAACTCAACCGCAACTTTTACAGCACACTGCTGTAGGGCTGGAGGAAAGTTCATGAACTTTTGAGTTAGGAAAAATGGCCAACAGGAAATGAAAAATGAAGGAAATGCATTAAACATTTGTGAGACTATGATAAATGACTTAAGATTAAAACATTCCTTAATGAATTTCTGTTTCACATCTTTCCCTTTATTTGCGCATCTTAGGCAGACTTACAGATACATTAAAAATCCCTGAGTCAAACTGAACAAAATTTGTTTTGGAATATTGTGGTATTTTTTACAAATGACTTAAGGGCGATTTATAGTCGTGCGTAGGTTCTACGCCTTAGCTACGGCGTAGGCTATCCGTAGCCTGTGCGTAGCTCTGCGTAGCCTGACGCGCAACTCACAAAAAATATAATTTGGTCCACCAGAACCCCTCCCGTCAGGTAAAAAAAACTGCGTCATGGGTATTTCCGTTTGTGACGGTGAAAACAAAGATGAGCCAAGTTGAGGAGTGATTTAACTCAAACTGCAACAAAAGTCGCTGTTTATTTACTTCCATCATTGCTGGTCTTCTCAAATTATACACAATAAGTTGCTGTTTCTTCTTCGTGTGTGGGTTAACTTGCTAAGCTGCTTCTTCTTTGATGTTTGCGCTGCTACTGTGGTTACACGCGTGGTAACTGCCTACCAGCGGTCTGGCCGTGTGTTTGCACGTCGACGCGGACGACAACG
This sequence comes from Paramisgurnus dabryanus, assembly GCF_030506205.2. Taxonomy (NCBI): domain Eukaryota; kingdom Metazoa; phylum Chordata; class Actinopteri; order Cypriniformes; family Cobitidae; genus Paramisgurnus; species Paramisgurnus dabryanus. The sequence goes on along the minus strand of NC_133338.1, from coordinate 30,701,109 downwards.
CAAAAGTATAAATGAAAACCGACGCGGAACCTACGCCGTCGCGGCTACGCCGTAGGACCTACGCACGACTATAACGAGCCCTTTATCTGTGAGCTTCATTATAATTTTTTTTAAATTCATGTACTCCTCAAAACGATCTCTTTACTTTTGGTCATATGGTATGACCAATTTATTAAGTTATTTCTCAGTCTCTTTTATAGAATACACCCAGAAAATACAGAAAATGTGTATAAAGTATTAAAGGGATAGTTTGGCCAAAAATTTACATGATTTACTCACCCCGACGCTGTCCGAGATTCAGACGATGACATTTTCAGTTATTTTAGGAAATGTTTTAGATCTTTCAGTTAATCAAATGTGAAGTTATGGGGTCCACGACCTTCAACTCCAAAAAATGTGCATCCATCCTTCACAAAATAAATCCAAACGGCTCCAGGATGATAAACAAAGGCCTTCTGAGGGTAATCCGCGCAGTTTCTTTGTAGAAATATCCACATTTAAAACTTTATAAACGAAAATAACTCTTATCCGGTAATGCCGCCATCTTAGCCGCGTCCACATTCAAGATCGGAGCTTTACGCAGCGTAGGGAGGTTTCTCTACTGCTGCTCTGTGCCCCCGCCCTCCGAATTTGTCATACATAACTAAGAAAAGTGCGTAAAATATTAAAATAACTAAAATAACTGAAAATGTGTTTGTCTGAAAAACGATGGACATATGCATCTCAGACAGCTTGGGGGTGAGTAGATCATGGGTTTAATATAATTTTTTGGCCGAACTATCCCTTTAAAAACTGTATAAAAATGTAAACTGATGTGTCAAGTTTTTAGGGTAAACTCCCATTCCACTTGAGCAGTAGCAGGAAACTGTAGGATCTCTTAAACCTTAATAAAATTAAATCCTAATTTCTAATTTAAAGAAATTAGTCGTTTTACTTCATTCTGCTCAAAAACACTTAAGATGTGTTTAGTGTAAGAGAGGTCACACTAAACACAGATGTCGCCTAAAGAAGATTCAGTCCTGAAAATTTTATTTTTAATTGTATTTTCTGTTTGTATCTTAAAAGAAGAGTGAAAAATAAATATGTGGATTTTCAACCTGTGGATGTTTTTCATCGCTAAAAGGGTGTTTGGGAACTTATAGCAGAGCACAGATGACAACATGTTTGCTCGAGACAGCACATGTTGGCACTAAGGTAAAGTGATGATTCTCTGCACCCAGTGTAAAAGCTTACAAAAGTTAGTTGGCCCAAACCGTACTTTGCAATGGAAAAACGGCAATAGTCACCACGGGGAAAATAAGGCAATCGTTAATTCCGTTTCATGCCGACTTAAACAGTTATTGTTCTATTATTGTGTCATTCACGTTTCAGTGCACCTTTTCAGAGTCACTGTGTAATAAACTGAATGCACTCAATGTAAACATGTACAAAGTTTGGGAAGTCACACATAAATTTTCTAAAAACGTATGTGCTCGCTTTGTTTTGTGCCTTAAATTCTGCATTTGGTCTGCATTTCTATCATTGCTCTGCTTTCTCAGCGGCCGACCATCTCATGTGCTAGAGACATCAATGCAGGTGCATTATCTTAGCATGGCAAAGATCACAGAGAAAAGACAACAATCATGCTCACGGTCTGTGGAATGTGGGGGTTGGTGCGGGCAGCCCACAGACTCTTTGTCAATAGGAGGTAAATAAGAATGACAGTCAACAGACATTTGTGTGCTTATACAACGTCCTCAGATCGGAAAAGATTAGATCTGTGCAAGCATCACAACATCATCACCAGACTTGCGACATACATTGGTATACAGTACACAAACATTTCTGTTTGTCGATATCAGTAAAGTTTGCGGCCCATATCTGCATTTCTGAAAGGAATGAATTTTAGTTCAACAAAATTCTCAGAACGTGACTAACTTCCTGGTGCAGTGTTTGTTTGTTGAATCAGATGTACGGTATGCTGCCCCCATATTCCCTCTCCTGCTCAGACTGCTTGCTGATTGGCGCTCAGATAATCTTGTAGTGTTTTAGCAGCCGTGTCCAACCCACACAAAAGACACTCTAATTTAACCACTGTAATCATAACATCATGGAGGGAAGGAAAGAATTGGAGATTGTTATCTCGTCTTTAAAGATAAAGGTCAGACTGCTTGAAAAGTGTCACACCTGTATGTACACAGTCTTGAAAAGGTTCAATTCAAATCAAAACTCCCGTCAGTCACCAGAGATTTGCGTTCTGACAGCGCTTTAATGCATGCTACACGTGATGGTTTCAGAGAAAACATGTTTATCATCTATCTAAATGGAGACATGTTCTTTTTTTATACAGTAAATAAGTAAATAATAACTTTTTGCATTTGTATAAATAAAGAAAAATTTGAAAACTTATTTCTTGAGGATTTTAAATGAGGATAAGTGGTGGCCGGTGACATCTTTTTTTGAGGGCGCTCGATGCAAAGTTCATCACAACATGTATGTAGCCCATCATGTTTGTGGTTCGTAATTTCAAAGTATGTTTTCTGCGCGTCGGGTGTCCTATGTGCATCACGTGCTTTGTTAAAATAAGTGCCTGCTGCAGACGCGTCTAAAGGGTTTATGATAAAAGAGACGCAGGCGTTTGCCAGATACTCGCATAATCTCATGCCTAATCAGAGTTTACTGTTAAGGGAGTGTCTTGCATGTATTTTGTGAACGTGAGCGTCTCTTTTATCATAAACGATTTTGACACGTGTGAAGCAGGCACTTATTTTGACAAAGCACGTGATGCACATAGGACACACAACACGCAGAAAACATATTTTAAAAACACAAGCAAGACACGACACTCCGAACACTTATTTTGAATTTCCGCCCCTCGGATGAGCAGTTATGAGTCGCCACTGATGAGAACAATTTTGTAAAATATTGATCTCAGATCTCCTATAGCTATAGATACACACACAGGCTGTGAACCATGACTTTTCATGCACTGTGTGTTATTTACAGTAGCTCCTGTACCGTGTGACTGTTAACCCGGCATTTAGTTCCATCGTGTGGGCGATTTTTAACCTGCACTGGGCTTCCTCTCCTTCATCTTGGAGTTTTAGCCCTCATAACCTTCAGCACCTGCTCCTGATCCCCTACTGCTGTTTGTTTTCACAGCAGCTGCAGAGCTGCTAAATAGCTGGAAGAGCGTTTGAGCCTCTCGCTGGCTGAGGGGAAGTCGGTTGAAAACACAAAGGTCATTTCAGGGTCGAGAAAGAAGAACAGGTGTGGAATGAGGCAGTAATCACAGATGAAAACATCTCATACCACCACAAAGCACACAAGACAAACAAAGCAGCTAGAGCGAGCAACGGGAAGAGGAACAAACCGGATCGCAGAGAACCAATGATGAAAATCTGGATTTATTAGTTAGCATTTACAGATCATAAGTTCTTGTGAAAGGAAATGTAGTATCGTATTATGTGTGTTTTGCTATTTATTCTCCCTCCAGCTAAGTTCAGGTATGTAGGCTACCTATCAAGTTATGTTATTTTTAAGGGGTGTTGGAAAGACATTTGGCAACTCAGAAATTCCACATACTGATTTAGTGACATATGAGTCTTTGCCAGACTTAATTTAGTGTGACACCAATCTAACTTGGCTGAAACAAGAAACTGTCACCCTTATCCTGTGAAACCATCCACCTCCTGAAGTTGTGTCAGCTCAGTTGTCTTGACAGAAGCACTCAAGTTTTACACACACACACACACACACACACACACACACACACACACACACACACACACACACACACACACACACACACACACACACATGCATGCGCATGCACACACACATGAGCTGTGTGCTTTGCAAATATGTTGTGTGCTTTGCAACTTGAGTCTATAAGAATACAAACATGGTAATAAACAAATGCTTTCAAATGCTTTTGTTTACTCCTACATGTGCAAACTGATGAATGTGACGTTTATTACAAAATGTATGATTATGTGCAATTAAATGATATTATTTATATCAATTGTAAGTAGTGCTGGACGATAATTCGATAACGATAATTTTACCGATATAAACTGTTTCGATAAAACGATAAGGACAGTTCGATAAGTGATCGATAATGTTTACGCACTGTGCGTAATGTTGCGCGAGCACTTCCGGATGCGGCACGCGCTCTTGGTTTACGATCACAGTGTCAGTTAGAGTTGAAGGAGTGGAAGATGAGGCAAGTTATTCATTTATTAGTAGAGACCTATGATTTTCGCCATGCGGATGACACGGACGGAATCACGGAATCCAAATGCGCGGAAACATTTTCTTGTGTGTTATGTTGGACGCGCAAACAGGGTTCGTCAAACACAGCAGACACATTAGGTGCAGTATACTGTACTTTCATTCAGCGTCCGCCTTGCACACACACACATCGGCACAGCTTTAAAAGTATATTTACAGGACATTCACAAATTCAGGAAACTGAGGAAAAGCAGCAGATCCAACACTGCAGTGAATATAGTGTTTGCGTATGTGCGCTCCCACAGCAACGTGACACTCTTGACATCCATTTATCAGCGTGTATAGCTCGTATATGTATAACACACGCATGATCACTGAACTAAGTTTTCTTTTTTGTTTAAGTGAACATAAACAGCTGTTACTCAGTATATTGAAACTAAAATCAGTCTGTCTTGGGTCTTAAAGTGACAGTGGTCTGCTGCTTTTGTGTTAGAAATGTGTTGATTTCATAACAAATAGATTTACATTTAATACAATACAGATGCATTAAAACAAGATTTTAGTATTTGTATTTGTCATGTTCTGAATAAAAAGTAGTTCAAAACCATTATTAACTGTCTGGTTTTTACAATTTTCATTCAGGAGCAAAAATCTGCTTTTAAATTTGACAGGAGTAAAGATTTGTTATTTATCATGATAATTATCGATATCGACTGATATGGAAAACATTTTCTCGAAATTTTTTTGGGTCATATCGCCCAGCCCTAATTGTAAGTAATTATGACTAGGTATATGTGACCCTGCCTGTGAAAACATTTTTTGTGATTTTCGGGTTTTGTAGTGATGCACCGATGTATCGGCGGCCGATATTTATCGGCCGATTTTTATCGGCCGATTTTTGATGAATTTGAAACCATCGGCATATCGGCAATAGCACGAGAAAGGCCGATACCGATTGTTTATTAATTAACTGCATTAAGAAATCCATTATATGTAAAAAAAAAATTGTTAATGTTTTAATAAAATAAATGCTGAATAGCAAAAGCCACCTTTGAAGGTTGTCATGCAGTCTTATTATATTTGATTTAGCTTAATTTGTGCCTCTCTAATTATGTTGGTCAGTTGAATGTTAATTAGATCCAATCCATGTTCAGTAAAAATAATTTGATGCAGAAATAAACTAGCTAATAGACCAACTGTATAGTATTGTATACAAGTGTTTAATAACGGTATCGGTATCTGCCAGAAGTTGTCTGTTTAAATCGGTATCGGCCCAAAAAAATCCTATCGGTGTATCCCTAGTTTTCTGCATAAAACCATCCTACACAAAGCAACGAATATTCTGTGAAAATATAACCTTGATATCTGAATAGATGAATATATTCAAAGTTTAATGCTCCTAATGACATAACCGAGATTTAATCTGTATTTTACAGACATGAGACATGATACTGTAAAACAATAGCCTTTGGTATGACCTCATTTACATTCACGTTTAAAGTAAACATGTGTGTCTGACCAGTTTAAACCCTTTCAAAAGAATAAAATGTAGTAATCACACACCCATATCTAAACACCCACACCCGCATGAGAAAACACATCAACATTATTCATGTTTCATCAACGCTTTCTCATTCACCTGACCTCACATCGTTTTACCCCTTTTGTTTGTGCAACATTCCATAAACGACATGCTGAGAGTTGCGCTTTAATTTTTACAAAGTATGCTTCACTGCCTCAGGCTCTTTCTTTGACACACACACACAGCTATGCTGCATAATAAGGTCAATATATATTCATAATAGCATTAGCAGATGCATTAGAGGGTTCTGGAATACATAGCTCCTGTAGTTCCCGCAGGTTGTCAGGGAACTTTGATTGACAGTTTGGCCGAGGGGATGTACGGTCTGTGAGCCTACAATCTCATCACTAATGCATGGTCTGGGCAGCAGCCTGGTTTAACTAAACACACGCACTCTCTCTCTCTCTTTCTCTCATCTTATGTGTAGTGTCTGTCTTGCAGTGCACTACTTTGCATGCACTTTCATTGCATGTCAGTGTTGCATAATTAATGGTCCCAATGTCGTTTGTTTCCTTTGCTCTCTCTCTGTGGCTATCATGTATGAAAAGTATACAGGGGGTGTATTGTTAATATAAAGTGCCATATTTACTGTGTCATTTCACTTCCATAATGTAAACTGATCTTTTTTATGTCATTAGATAAGAGCCACTGGTGCACATGGTCATGCATGCATTCATACATAGAGATGCTTTTAGACCAAGACTTTTCCTTTAACCCACAATGCACACCAGGAAGTAACAAATTCCTATTGCAAAAAAAATAGGAATAGGAAAATTATGTATTTCATGTTACATGCAAAAAAAAATTCCTAACGATAAACTACAATGACTTTTCATTCGAACAATTTATCCAATTTTGTTCCAATGGTTTGCCTTTCACAAAAATGAGCTCACAGGGCAAAACCGATGGAGTTGTGTTCCCAACAGATGATGTGGTCAAACAACACCTGTATTAAAATGCGGAAACATTTACAAAGTGGTTTCCTTTGGCAGTTTATGTCCGTGGACGGAGAGTTATTAAGGGGAATGGGAATTAATTTACAAATTTCCTTCCTAAAAATCCGTACATGATTAATGAGGGGTAATTTCATGCTCATGGCTTCAATTTCCCACTCAAATTATATCAATTCCCCAATGCTTCATCATCAGCACGGATCAGTTATAGATTCTCCTGCTAAGCTGACATCCCGTTCCCTTATACCTGACTGTCAACGTTACTTTGATGAGAACTTGGCGGCACGCACAATGTCAAAATTGGTCCTGAAAGTTCCAAACGGGAAAATTTAAAAGAGCAGGCCAATGCCGACATTTAACGGTCCAATGAAGAGATCTCCATCAGGACGCCGGTGCTGTCAACAGAGCGTCAAAAATCTGGTCAGATCTTCATTAATCAAGTAAAACCACTGAAATTTTCATGACTTCCTCTGCTCGCTGGAGGAGGAAACGTGGATCACTGGTGTTTAAACGCAGAACAATTCAGAATGAGGCCAATAAAAACAGACCCTTCTCTTACACACAAACAACCTTCCCGCTGTGGAAAGGCAACGTTCCTTAAGCTCCTAAAGAATTGAAAAGTATTTAAGAGGATACAGAAACATGAAAAACTATGGTGGCACGATCCATAAGTAATATATTGAGAATAGATTTAGGGTTTATTCCAAAATGGTGCAAAATCTGAATATGAGTTTGTTAAAAAAAAAGTAAGATCTTATTAGCTGTAGGTTTTTATTATCTTATGGCTTGCAAAGCAGTGATGAACAAAAAAGAAAAATTTTAAAGAGAAGAGCAAAGATTACATTTTTATTAAAGTTCTTTTGAAGACATTTTAATTTGGTATAACATGCCTTGATGAATCATTCATAGTAAGGCACATTCATTAAAAAAGTAAATAGGGTCAGTTGACATTAAGCTGAGGGCTTGATAACTCTGTCACTTTGTCAAGGGAGTTTATTTTAGATTAGCTCTTCCACTACATTTCACAAGGAGCGTAGCACCTAAATGCCTACAAAAAATGTGTCATTAAGAGTTAGTGATGGCTGTTACTGTGTAATTGAATACGAGTATGAATCTTTTCAGCCGAAACTGGGATGCAGAAAAAGCAGTGAGTCAACAACAACTCACTATTTCTCCGACTGAGACTGTTGTGTTTATTTATGTGCCGTCAGTTCAGAGCAATGTAGAAACCCTTTGCCACAACTCTGTCTCACTGCTTGCTAAGCACAAACATCCCTCACATTATTATTGAAATACATTGACTCCCACCCCATCTCTATGCGCCTTTTCTTGAAAGGCCGAACACATTCACAACAGCTGCAGCTGAGGCTTAGATAAACATTGACACTGAAGAGTCGGTTAAGCAAAGGGTTAAACACACTGTCTGTCTTCTCTTTGCTTTGCGCCTTAGACGAGAAGAGATTAGGATCTCAACAAACATTTCACAGCTGCTATCTTTTCTTGTTTTTCGTTCCTTTCTTTGTTTTAATGCGGTGGGACTGTACCAAAGTCTAGTTTGGTCCAATAGCTTTCCCAGATGGGAATTGTCAAGTTTCTTTATGCATCTTGTCTGTCTTATCAAACAGTTACAATGAAAAGACAATCCTTGCTCGGAAATGATTGTAGTTTGATGAGGACACACTGTGAGATGAACAGACATGTGAACATAAACAGATGACAAAATGAAATGTTTTTCTTGTTATTATGAGTGAATGTCAGATAGTCTTTAAAAAAGTAAAAAAAATTGTGTATATTAAATGCAAGGCATAAAAAGGCTTTTATTAAATAAGCTAAATGCTCAAACAGTCCCTAAGACAGGAATCTCAAATCAAGTTTGTCAGAATATGAGCCATGACATGTTGACACTACATAGATAATAGCAGGAATGCAAGACTTACTATAACCAATACACACACTTGACAATTGCGGGATAAAAGGAATGTTTTTCCTTTGTTCTCTGTCAAACATGAAATCACATCATGCAGACGGAGGCCCGAATATTTGTGCTACTATTTTTTACTCGTCTTTGTTGTTGCTGGGTTTGAAAAGAGAGTACACTTAACACACAGTAACACACATAGCAACTGCTCTCTTTGTGTGCACTGAACCAATATTTACCCTGCTGCCAAACACTGTCACTATTGAATTTGGCCATTTAAAAACTATTTGATGAGAATTAGAGCAACAGTGGAATAACAGCCCTGCCTGGGGCCCAGCAGAACAGGAAGTGATGTCACAGCAGACAGGTGCTTGTATTGAATCACGTATTTGAATGTTAACTGTTGCTGAAAGCACCTCTTTGGTTGAAATCAGTATTCTGTTATATGGCTTTATGACTGCTATCAGATCTGATATTACAGCCTGAATGACCTCGAAAGTCTTGGGTTATCATTTTACCTTGAGAAATGACTCGAAGTGAGTTGGGGATTAACATTGTGCTTCGCAAATGATTTTCCACAGTCTTGAGAACAGTTTATGGCTTTTAATGCCTAACAAGAGCAACGGTATCGTTCTTTACTGAAACAGCCATAAATTTGCGCAAACATTATAATCAATATCTTATCAGCTACTGCAGAGCAATGGCGAGGAAAGTGGGCGATAGGTGAGATGTTTTTTAGTGTTAACAAAGTTATAACCGTTTCCTCTGTTCAGGATATCCAGACAGATTGAGATTGTGTTTATGTGTGTGTGTGGGAGAGACAGTCTCATCTCTGATAGACAGTACTGCCATCTCCTGGTAAAAGTGCATTTATTGTTTTTGATCTTGATGAATGATTATCAGGTTCTTTTATTTCACCTAGTTACATTTACATGTATGCATTTAGCAGGCGGTTTTATCCAAAACGACTTGGTGCATTACAAACTATACATTTCATCAGTATGTTAGTATGAAACCCATGATGTTATGTGAAGAAACACTTTTTATCTCAAAGCTATTTTTGCGGCACATATTATTTAATATCTAAACCAAATCTATTGTAATATAAAACAAATCAGTCATCTATTCATTTCCATCCTTGATAGTTCATGTAAAAAACCCAAATGAATAATATGCAGTAACACTGACTGCATTATTTGGCTCTTTTCTAACTCCCATGCAGTAATTATCCAATTCAACTGCAGTGGGAACAAATGTGCTGTCTCATTGTGTCTCAACTGAACAACTTAGTCTGTCCTTTTAGTGCTTCCAATAAGTCTCTATCAGTTAAACGCTGGACATTATTAGTGTTGGCAGGACACAGCACAGGCAGAACACATCGGGTTGGCATGGTAAGAGGCCCCATTGATTGCTTTATGGATTCTTGGAAGAAAAAAATAATGAAGAGGAAAACAGAGAGCTAAAGGTGACGTCTGCTCTCCATTAGAATCCACTAGGTGTTTTGGCAAACATGAAGAGCCCTGTGCAAATAGAGTTATTGGAAGAGTCTTCTCAGCCTGGTGTTAGCTCTGCTAGTGTGCTAACCCAGCGCTGTGCAAACAACTTCAAAGAATGTGGCCACCTCCTCCCTGGCCTTTGATGTAGGTATTGATTGAGGTGAGGCAGGTAGTGGATTACAGGAGAACGAGAGAGAAATCTAGAAAGAGACTCTGAGGTGCACCAACCAGTCAGAGTGAGGGTCTCCCCTGCCCTCCTGGAAACAGCAGCTGGCGATCAAACAGACCTCCGCCAAAAGCACGTCTCTCCAAACACAAAATAAAATGTAGGGCATGAATTTATTACAGTAACGGTGTCTTCAAGTCCTGGTGGAATTACGGTAATTACCTGACAATAAGTTACTGTCTCGTGTTTTTAATACTCAGAATATTAAGTAGGAAACATAGTCTCCCATAAGACTTACTTCACTGCAGACAAAAAAAACAAGCACCTTCAATGATGTGTGCAAACCAAAAGCGAATTTATTTTGCCGAGTAGATTACATAAAGTCAATGCAAATGCGCAATTAGAAGCAAATTCACACCGTGCATCACGTATTATGCAAATTGGCCATCGAGATTGCAGCAAATGCGCAATATTAGCCTTGCATCTTTGTAAAATTTCAACTTGAGGGGGAAATTCATATGCCACGTTGCCGTGCAAGCCAGTGAAGAGCTTATTGACACATCCGAATGTATCGGAAAATAAAGGAGAGCATTATTGTTGCAGTCTGTGTGTACCCAAAAATGTATGACACAACTACTTATTCATATAGAGACAAGACAAAAATGAGAAAAAGTGGGACTACTAAAGACTTCCTCATCGCTAGGGATGCCACAATGATTAAATAATTGTCTCATAGCGATCGACATGATTTCAGATCACCGCAATGATTGCACATCTCTCTAAAAACACAAGGGGGAGCTGCAGCGCCTGTATAAATGAGACAGTACCAGATGGCGCTCCTTAACTGACAGTGTATCGCGTTTCATTGCAAAGCCATTCAAAAATTCCAGCAATTCCAAATTTAGGGAAGTGGAGGATGCTATCCTTAAGGATCTGTAAGAAATATATTTTTTTGCAGTCACTACAGAAGTGTGGTCCAGTACTCTTTTAACATAAGTAGGATTTGCTACTATTTAAGGCCTGTTCTGGTATAGTCAGTTTATTTTTATTTCATTTTTAAATGAAATGAGTTATTTTTCAGACACTTTATTGTGTTTATGTCTTATGAAGAATTTTCAGGTTTAAAGATATTTTCATTAAATAATTACTTTTAAATATGTGTTATGTGAATTAATATTTACTGCCAGGTAAACCTTGCAAAATATTTAATTTAATTTGTCTAATTACATGAACAAACCAAAATTAAATGTCAAAGCAATAAAACAGACAATTAATCGTCATAATTGTCGCAATTTATTAGGCAATTAACTGTCAGCCAAATTTTATAATCGTGACAGCCCTACTCATCGCATAATGTTTTTTTTCACACGGATGATGCCCTGAAACAAGTAATACTGTGAGCAATCTAGAGCGAGGATTCACTTTGGTTATGGTGTACTGTACACGCGCCATAACAAGTTAAAGGTAGTTATGCATATTAATTTCATATTGCATGGTGCACTCTCAGCATTTATCATTTTGATTTAAAAAAGAAACGTAAGAGGTAATTTAATTAGGATGTTGCTGTCATTAAAAACAATGCTGTGCATGGATCTATTTGGTGTTATGAGTGTTACCATGGAAACAAAGATGAAAACAGCTCTGTACCGGAGGATAATCTAGTAAGAGTTCTAGTAATTATTGTCATCTAGTAATTATAGTAATTCCAACACAACTGCATTGAGTCACTGCTGTGCATTTTCCATATGATTATATAGATGTTTCCTGAATAAAATAATGTCATTCTGACAGAGGTCCCTTTTGAGTCATTTATGACTGCATACTGAATCAAGTAAAAAACACCTGCTTTCAAATCTGCAAAAAAGCTTCAAACTCAGGATTCCCTCTTTATTTGGATGTTTGCCTTTCTAACAGCTCCTAGTGATGGAAACCAGTTTGGAGACTACTGCATCAGCGCATTCAAATGAATCACACATCTGTGCATTTCTCCCAAAAAATATTTTATGCAATATAGCCAGAACATTAAATTGCTATTTAATATTTTTTCCCGCTGTCTGACTCTGAATACCTGATACATTATAGGCCTGGTTCCACAGACAGGGCTTAGATTAAGTCAGAAATAAGCCTTAGTAAAATTAAGTAGCTTTTATAAATGTGCCTAGGAGAAACCTTAACGGTGTGTATCTTAAGACAAAACAATGGCATTGATATATTTTGATATGTCAGTGCATGTTTTTAAAGGGCCTTTAAAGCAGGCAAAGTGATATTATGCACTGTCCGAAAATAGTCCCCTGCTATTGAAAGTAACCAAGGGGACTATTTTCGGCAGTGCGTAATATCACTACGTCTGCTGCAGCCATGTTACAGCAGCAAAGTCCTTGATTATTACGCCAGAATGACAGTATAGTTCCTAGCCATATCGCCCTAGAAAATCTTTTAATTTTCTGTCTATCTTAGTACACGATGTAACTACAAAAGAGTCAAGTTTAAAGCAACACTATGTAGTTTTTTTACCTTTAAGTAATTTCTCTAAAATTATTTCAGTGATAGAACAACTTTTAACTGGACAAATTGTAATGTTGCTGCAACCTGAGCAGCCTCCTAGCTGCTACAAGCACACTCTGAAAGTGGCGGTGGAGAGTAGGAAACACAGCCCCGCCCCTCCCCCTGCCTGCAGAAGAGTGTCTGATACCAGGCACTGTTGCGCTTTCAACCACATGGGGGAGCTGTAAGTCATTTTTACATGGAAACTACATAGTGTTGCTTTAAAATAGGAAAAATATCAAAAATCTTTGGTTATTTTTAGCTCAATGCTAATGGTCTAATCAGATTCAATGGATTATGCTAAGCTATGCTAGAAGTGGAAAATGAGCATATAAAAAAAAGTGGAATGTCGCTTTAATTTTGTTAATAAACTATATCTAAAGGCTTGCCACAAAGAATACATTTATGTTTACTCCTATGTGTGTTAACAGTAAATATTAGACAATATAAGGTTGGAGAGACCTAGGTGTGAATCCTAAATTGGGGTGCAAAGGATTAAAAAAAGGATTTAAAAAATAAGCACTATAAAGTAAATGAATGAGAAATACAATATAAATATTATTTATTTAAATTACTTAGTAACATAAAAGATTCTCAACTACTTCTAGGTCACTACACAAATAAGCTAATTTTTGACATTGCCCATGTTAACTCTGTTTGGCAAAAGGTCTGACTTAATGAAGCGAACAATATGCTCTTTGGAAACGAAAATACAGGAAATCCGTACAAAAAAAATAATACTTTTCAGGACAATTTTAGCTGCCAACCGACGTATTCCTGTGGGCCCACATCGCCCACAGGAATACGTCGGTCGGCAGCTAAAATTGTCCTAAAAATTAATTTTTTTGGCACGTATTTCCTGTATTTTATGTTTGTATCTAAAATAGATTTTAAAAAAATATGGGTGGACATTAAAACTTCTAAAACAACAAGCCTGGTGGGGAGGCCTAAGGCTTTTGCACAGTACTGTATATAATATATATATATTTATAGTTTTATCTTATCATCCAGACTATTGAGTATTCTTTCATTTTCTAATCATTTCTTATAGTACAATAAACCAGATAAAAGTTATCATATGAAGAATCATAAACATTGCACATACAATCTAACAACTTTGTAAACTTGGAGCAAAGCTCACTTGAAGTGAACACTGTCCCATCCTTGTTCTCTCTCTCTCTCTCTCTCTCTCTCTCTCTCTCTCTCTCTCTCTCTCTCTCTCTCTCTCTTATACACTCAAGTCTGTGCTCAGACAGGTTGTACAAAAGTCATAAATGGGGTCATTTTTAAGCTGAAGTTGCTTTGTGTGCAAAAGCCTTTTTTATCTTTTCCTCTTGACCCACATTATAGGAAATACAACGATTTGCTCTTTTTCAAAGATAAATGAGTCACCTATTTAGTAATTGAAGCACAAACACACTCAGAAAAGAGATTTCTAAGAACTCTGTAATCCACACAATACACTCCACTGTAAGCATCCAGATACTTGAGCCAAACAAATTTCCCAAATGCTTGAGAGTGCTTGAGTTACACTGCCCAAATTTTCTACTAGACTATACCAGTTATTTTCCAAATGATAGGAGGGCCAGTAACAAAAGATTTGAATAAATAAAACCTGAGATGGCTTTGTGGAAAGCAGGCTAGAGGCGTGAACGTCGCTGGTTGAACTTCAAAGAGGAATCACATGAAACATTTTGCTTATAGCTGGTGAAGGCCACTGCAGCCACATGCTGGAAGCCTGGTTAGTCTGGATACACAGGAGAGTTTAACTGGCTGCTCAAGCATGGCTTAAATGAGACATCTGAGAAGAGGACATGTGTCAAACTTGTCCATGTATGTTCTGGACTTTCTTATATCAGAGAGGATTTTATTGTTTGTCATGCAGGTCCAGAGAAAAATTATGTGTTTGGCAGGGACGGTTTCATGGAAAAGGCTGAAGATCCGAGAAGAGCCAAAAAAAGAAAGAAATCAGTGGTATCTGACAGAAACACAGAGAAACTACAGCCTGTGAGAGTCCATACTGGGAATATCTGAACCATAACGGTAGCTAAATGTGCCTAAGAGAGATAAAGAACAGACAGAGAGATAGAGATTGAGAGAGTGAAAATACTCTCAGTATTGTTTCTCTGTAAAGATTATAACCTAAGAATGCCTCCCAATAAAATTGTTTTATGGGCACAATGATAATTGGCCAAAGCTGCTTGGAGTATATGGAGTACATAATACATGCATCTTCTTCTACAAGTTCTATCCAGATCAATAACTATACAAAACATATTCTATATTGTAGCTCTATATGTGTATCAATAAACTGATACTGAAAAAAACTGTGCATCATGTACAGTATTGGGTAAGCTGAGAGATGCCAATTACAACTTGTGTCATGGAAGTTTCTAACGGTTCTGGTTAAACGCTACTGCATGATCTAAGCTTGAAGCTCAGTCGATTTTATCAACTCTTTTTTAACTATTTTATTCCTATCTATTTAATATAACTTATTAGTTTAACTCAGGAATACTTTACCTTGACATTATCCAATAATATTACTAAATGTAACAATCTATTACCAGTAGCACCCATTCTTAGCATATAGCCTGCTAGCATCACCAAACGGTGCCAGCATTTGTTTAATCCTGTCCGTTTACTGTGAATCTGCCTTCCTTGCTGATCTAATGGCAGATTAACCCGATGTATGTTTTTTAGACCGGTGCTCACCAGAACGGGATGCTGTGTAGAAGCTGCTGCCCTGGTATTGCAGACCCAACATGTGGCGCAACGTGCCTAACATCACACTGGCCCCAGACCACCACAAGCGAACAGAGCACACAAGGACCTTGTCCCACACGCAATGCAGCTTCACGGACCTTGTTCTGGTGAATTGAAACTTCACCGTCTGGCATGAAAGCGGTAAGACTACGCTTGCTATTGTAACCTGTATTTCATGCCACATGTATAGTTTAGCTTCTAAAGCGGCGCAATTGGTTAACGTGGCGCAAATATCCGCCAAAGTTCCAAATTTTTAAACTTGCGTGTTTTCCACGGCAACACTTAATTCGAGTTAAATGCACCTTCTGTGCATTCCGCACCATTCGCACTATGCCATTCACGCATACCTACGCACCGCAGGATGCCTATTCGCGTCTTTGCATTTACTAAACATGTAAATCACTCGCGCTTGCCGCCTCTTCCACATCTGGTGTGAATGCCACATAAGAAGTATGACCACATAAGCCCAATATTGGCATCTTTACACTGGTCACCATTTAAATACCGCATACATTTTAAAATATTGCTAATCACTAGGGATGCACCGATAGGATTTTTGGGCCGATAAGATACCGATTTAAACACTTGTATACAATACTATACAGTTGGTCTATTAGCTAGTTTATTTCTGCATCAAATTATTTTTACTGAACATGGATTGGATCTAATTAACATTCAACTGACCAACATAATAAGAGAAGCACAAATTAAGCTAAAACAAATATAATAAGACAGCATGCCAACCTTCAAAGGTGGTTTTTGCTATTCAGCATTTATTTTATAAACAACATTTACTCATTTTTTACATATAATGGATTTCTTTATGCAGTTAATAAATAAACAATCGGTATCGGCCTTTCTCGTGCTATTGCCGATATGCCGATGGTTTCAAATTCATCAAAAATCGGCCGATAAATATCGGCGGCTGTTACATCGGTGCATCACTACTAATCACCTATAACGCCTTAAATGGCCTAGCACCTTCGTATCTTAGAGAACTACTATCAGAATACAATCCATTGCATACACTGTGGTCACAAAACTCTGGTCGCTTAAATATCCCTAGAATATCAAAAATGTCTAAAGGTGGTAGATCCTTTTTCTACTTAGCCCCTAAGCTTTGGAATGATTTGCCAAACAATGTTCGAGAATCAGACACAGTTAATAACTTTAAGCCTAAACTTAAGCAATATCTCTTTAACAGAGCATTCACATAATTTGTCTATTAAATATTCCTATCCCGCAATAGTTAGCTTATCTGGAACAAAGCATTCACATAAGTCGTCTGGGTAATATACTTATGCTGCAATAGTTTGCCTGTCCGGAACTGAGCAGATATTCAACTAAGTGTCCTGTATGACAGTTGAATTACATGCGAATGGCCGCTATGCTAAAACGATTTTGTTTCTTTTTCCTTGTCTCGTCCTTAAACCCGAGGACTCTGAGACTTCACACCCCTCATCACACCCCTGCTCTACTGGCCTTCCTTCAAAGTGATGCCCAGCCGACCAGCCGCCCCTGTCTAATCTACCTATTCATATACATATATTATTTTATAATTAATTTCCATCAAATTGTATAAAATAATATCTAATATATAACATATCCTCTATAGAATCAGCCATTTCTGGCTCTCTCTCAATGTTTTTTTTTCTTCATAGGACTTTTTTCTCCTGACTAAGACAGGGTTTTTTCTTCTAGGAGATTTTTTCAACCCCTAGGGAGTCAGCTGACATTGGCTTAACTCAGAACTCTCTTCTATACGTTACATTATTACTTTAAGTTGCTGTCAGAGGTGTATAATACTTAAGTATTTTTACTTTCTACATAAAAGTACATTTTCACGTATTCGTATTTTATTGTTTTTCTTTGGAAAATATACACTCCAAAGCATATTATCATAATTTTAACTCCACTACATTTCATAATTTCAAGTTTTTGGTTTATATTTAATATTTAAGTACATTAAACATATAGTAATTTTTTGTACTTTTACTTAAGTAAAAAAATCGTACTTTTACTTAAGAAAGTAAAAGTACACGATTTTTATGTAATTAGGTATTAAATCAATTTTAATATGCAATATAAAAGGAATACACAGTATGAATCTATACTTTAGAATGTAGTGAACATTTTTTTGTAAAGTCAAGTAAATTTTTCACCCAAGACAAACACTCTGATAAAGCACAGATGCTTGGAAAATGTAACTAAAATACTTAAGTAGTCTACACCTCTGGTCGCTGTACTCTGCTTCTTATGCAACAATTAATCAATTGTGAAAAGCACTATATAAATAAAATTGAATTGGATTGTAATGTTACCTCTAGTATAATAAGATAACGGACAAAACATGAGCTTGCAGAAAGACAAGTCGGGATTGGCTACATTTACTCTTGGCTGCACCCTAGTGAGGAGGGAATAACCTCCTTTAGCTAAATGACAATTGAAAGAGATTGTGTGTCTGTATAAGTACCTGCCTTTAACAGTACGTGTTGTCCTCACACACACTCCTCATGTATTACTCACACATACTGTATGCAGATAGACTTTCTGACATATTGAGATGCAGACTTGCTGTGGGCATTGAGCACATGGGTAATGCACTTTCCTGATGCATTATTTAGTGTGTGGGACCCTAAATGAGTTTTAATGTCGGTGACTGCTCTCCTGTGAGTGTTTGAGTTTGCAGTGAAAGTTAAGATGCCGATAGATGATAGCTGGCCGCTTAAAAGGTCAGATCTGACAGCGGCAGACCTGCTGTGAAACCCTCCTAATGTACACAAACCCACACTGACACACAAGCTCAGAAATACACTCACACTTTCACTTAGAGGTTTGATGCCAGATTTAAAAAAGAACTACTAGCCACTTTTGGAATTTACATGTCGTTTAGGGCAGTGTTTCCCAATCCTGGTCCTCGAGGACCCCCTCCCAGTAAGTTTTAGATGTCTTCTTATTTAACACACCTGATTTAACTCATCAGCTTGTTAGGGAGACATGTTTACCATTTTGGAAGGAGGCTGATTAGTTGATCAGGTGTTTCAAATAAGAAAACATTTAAAACTTTCTGGGAGGGGGTCCTCAAGGACCAGGATTGGGAAGCACTGGTTTGGGGATGTTTATCAGGAAATAAATTACGCAAAGTTTGTACAGGCAATAGCAAAAATATCAGGAAATGTACATAACTCTGCGCTCAGAATTTCTGCCTGTCCAAAATTAATGTGCATGGGTGTATCTTCAGGTGTACACTAAAAATGCTGTGTTGTTTCAGGCCATGGTTGGGTAAATATGAACAAACCAAACATTTGTTTTTATATTAATCTAGAAAATGTCCTTATTTTACCCAAACATGAGAAAAAAAATAGAACCTAGAGTATTGAAAATAGAAATGCCAAAACAGACAGGAAGATGTTTATACCACTTCCTGTTCATTTGCATACAGAATATATACACTGTCTAATATTAATAGGAAACTCTTTAGTGTGATATTTTCTTGAGCCAAATCCATTCCCCTCATTTTGCAAGTAACCATCCCATAATACTCACTCACCCACATCCTAGATAAAGCAGAGCAATAATTCATTTTTAAAAATCCAGTCGGTAGCTAATTAACGTTGTGAATTCAAGCAGAAAGGTGATGTTTCGCCAGCAAGTTTAATTGTATTGCACACGCTGTAATTTAATGGCTCCAAATGAAACGTGGTTTAACTCTGATAATTGCCAGAATTTGTCTGCTACTCAAAGACATGTGCTCATGTATTTAGTTCTGAGGAAACAAGTTGAGCTTTACCTGACTTCTTTTAATCACTTAATAAGCTTGAATAGCTTTTGCTCCCAAGACTAATTATGCTGCACAGTAGACAATTATCTTGTGTGTTGATTGCTTACTTTCTAAATGTCTGCGTTTGTCGGATTCGAGAGACCCAAATTGTGTTTGTTACACCCAAGGGGTCAGGGTTTGGCTGGTTAGCTACAGCTGTTAGCTCATGCAGACAGACATCTTAACTTTATCATTATGCAGGTAAAAAACATTCTTCATTGTTCTGCATACATAAGCATTATCTTATAGTACTATTATTATACTATTCTTCCAAAACATAAAATCAGTCATAGTTTTTCCTAACTGCTTCAAGCGGTTCTAAATTAAAGTGACATAGGATTTATTGTCTAGGTTGCCTACTTTTAGGGCTGATTGCCCCAAAGTCCCTTAGGGAAGCCAAGCCACCAGGCAGTTATTTCAGTCACGTAAGACTAAAGTCCTATCTACTTGAATGGGGAAACGTGGATATCTCTAAAATCATGTGCTAAAATCACAATTAAGCAACATATTTCTGACCAACACCTAATCAAATTGCGCTAAATACACCTTTCTTTGAGGTAGTTTCAGCTACTACCACTGATCTATATAAATTACTGGATTGCGCATGACGTCACACTTGTGAAGCCACCGCACCACCATGTTGGTATACCCAAACGTTCTATTAAATCAATGGACGTTATCCGATTTTAATTATAAAACATCACTTTACTCCTCTTCGTTTTTATATGTGAAGTTACCCTGTACATTATTACAACACAAACGTCCTAAGCATGTAAATAGTTATTTACTGAAAGTTGTACATTTTGCGTTTTAATCAGTTATTATACATTCATCTTTATTACAGAATCAGATCAGCAGACAGACCGCAGCATATTTAGTATTAATGACAATAAACGTGCTCATTCTGAAATCTAAATAAATAATCATGCTTTGTACCGTATTTGCATGCAATAATTTGCTAGTTTGTATATGTTATCTAAACTTACAAGTTACCTAAACTTATCTAGAGAAATAACGCTGACCGTCACAGTGTAGCTGAATGTCAAACAAAACTTTATTTATACCCGTGTCATTAACAAATGCAACAGACACACTCACCTTAACGGTTTTTTATAAATCCATTATCCTGCCCAATTAAAACATAAACACTGCAAATAACACCATAATTAACAAATAATTAACATACACATATCCTTTAAATTAACCTTGTGTAACTGATACGCTGTAAAGGGGGTAAATTTTGATCATGATTTTGAATGGAAGTCAATGACGCTCTCTGCCGGTTGGGTATACCAAGATGGCGGCTCGAACTCTGCGCTGGCTTCAACTCACGCAGTTCCGTCAAGCGTTCTATGCGCAATCCAGTCATTTATATAGATCAGTGGCTACTACGCATGCACACAGGTTGGCAAGGGCCTCTATAGAGCCCCTGCCCCAGAATTGTCAGACTTTATCGATTGATAGTTGGCTCTTTTAACTGAAAGGCGGGACTTCTGTCACCAGTGCCGCCATATTGAACATTGCATTGTCTCCTATTCATACATGTAGTAATAGAAATGCCCAGTCTTGTTATTTCCAGTATCTTTGATTATCGCACAAGCAACTATTATTGTGATAA
This sequence comes from Paramisgurnus dabryanus, assembly GCF_030506205.2. Classification (NCBI taxonomy): domain Eukaryota; kingdom Metazoa; phylum Chordata; class Actinopteri; order Cypriniformes; family Cobitidae; genus Paramisgurnus; species Paramisgurnus dabryanus. The sequence continues at coordinate 30,680,034 of NC_133338.1, read as the reverse complement.
GTGAGAATGCTTTCTTCAAGGTGCCATCGAATGTAAAACTGTATTTACCAAGGCATAGATGAATAATAATTGGAAATCGTGGGCCTCAAACACGATTGTTTCTCCATTCTTATGTAAAAGACCCCTGGAAAACAGGCCAATCTCAAAATAACACAGACACTGATGTTACAGTCGTGATGTACATCCCAGCATTAAATTAAGTGCAATGTTGTTACAATGCTAAAAACAAATTTGTGACTGCTGAGTTAGCGCTATAGGCTAGTTAATGCTATATGCTAACGTTTACAGTTACGTTTTGTAGGTCCATACTTGGAAAAAACTTACCACTCAGAAATGTCCATTAACAATCCCAAACAATTGCTTATTTCTCAAATTCCTTATCTTCGTCTGATACAGGCTCAAATATAAGGTCTGTTTACACACACAAACAGAGATATTCTAAGAGCTGCTCTGAGAAACAGCCAATCAGAGCAGAGCTCAACATTATTCATGACTCTTTCAAATAAGGTAATAGTAGACCATTTCAATCTAAAGGCAAATCCTAGGGTTGTAAATGGACATGTACAGTGCTGGACTGGTAATCTGGCATACCGGGCAAATGCCCGGTGGGCCGACGTCCTTGGGGGCCGGTGAATATAATATGATTATTTTTTTTATTGGCCAACGACCGGCCCATAAAGCAGGGACAGCGGCCCATTGGTTCATTTTCCATACTGACACTGGGCTTGCCCAATCATCTCTTAACAAGCTCCACCCCTCTGTTTCTTGTGTCAGATGGACAGAGCGATGATCTGACACAAGAAACAGAGAGCGAGCATCATACAGACGTAGCATACATCTCACACTATTTTTGTCTGACCAGCCCATAACACTCGTACATCGCGCAACGTAGCCCGTTGCTTTCTTTCTTTGTTTTAATGTAATTCATTAAATGGCGCTAAAAGGTGCTGTGGCAATGTATCGCATTTTCCAAAAAAGTTAGCGTAAGATTTTTTTTCCGAACAGACCGGCCCAGGAGACACCTAATCAGCAGCCCATTGGTTCTTTTTTATTTGACATTTGGCTAGCCCAATCACACCTTTTAGGGCATTTTATGAAGCATGCAGCGTCAGTGTGCGTCTGTCAAAATAAGAGACTACTGAGTACCGAGTGGACGTGTGGTAAGCAGAACTGCATCTAAAACACTGTTGTTAGATATCCTCTTCATAAAACGCAGTCAAAAACACAAGTGCTAGACCAATGGCTGTTTGCAAATTGACAGTGATTACACTGCAATAAAATACAGTGTGGACAGAATTATTAGGTAGCTACCTAAAACTTTTGATCACAGTTTTTATCAAACATATTTTACTAATTCCAAACCTTAATTTAATCTTAATAACTACCATTCATTTTGTAAATAAGGCATTTATAAGTAATACATTATTGTTAATGATGTCTGGCTGGAGAAAAAAACACCTTTTATTCAAGTGTGCAGAATTATTAGGCACATTTTCTTTTCATTTAAAATGGGCCAAAAAACTTTTAACATACACACTGGAAATTCATTATTTGATGTCCAAAACAAAGATGCCATGCATGGAAATTGCAAAATTGAGGTATACAAGAAATCCTGATTCGGGCAGCAAGGGCATTAAATAGGATAAAAGGAAAAGATATATACAAAATTAATGTTGGTTATTAAAATTACTGTGTTTTGGAATTGGTAAAAGGTGTTCAGAAAAAAAGTGATCAAAATATTCTGCACAAACTGTAATGGGACTCAGCCACGAGGGTGCGACTTCATTGTAACATTTATCAGGTCTTGGTGTTATCATAAGGTGTTCAGAATGGTTAGTTTAAACATTGTGCACTCACTGGCTAATACTATTATTTTTAAAACCTGCAAAGCCTTTTACAGCGCTTAAATTTTTGTAATGTCACGTGTCAGCTCTTATACTTTTCTACTTAATCATTGTGTGGAGTTGGTAGTCAAGTTTGCACAGAGATTTGGGATCCTATGTAGTGGGCTGGTCTGGGCCAAAATGCCAGGGCCAATTTTTTGTCCCAGTCCAGCCCTGGACATGTAAAACCATTCCTTCTGGATAATTTTTGAACCACATACCTTCTATGTAGATATCAGAAAACAATTTAACATATTATTTCAATGCATTCTTTGGCACCTTTCAGGTACATTACACTTATTGCCACATCACAAAAGTCTGTAGTAGCAAATCAATGTACACTTACACTACATGCTGAAACAGGTCTAGGAACTGTAAAAAAACATATAAAACATCCAAAAAGATTCATTGAGTTTAAATACCACTTACTTTTTATAGCGCAGACACTTTATATGACAGTTTTATTATGTGGGATTTATTATGTGAGAGCATGAGGTTAATATGCTCTATAATGATGGAGTGCAATAGACTGCATGTAACCTACAGAAGTGTGACCTTGTTCTACAGATCTGTGCTCAGTGATTTGAGAATGGAAACTTAATGAGGCAAATAAATATTACCTACAGTCACATGCGCACTTATGCATGCATGCATGCACACACACACACACACACACACACACACACACACACACACACACACACACACACACACACAATGTATAATCTACTAGGTGCAATAAATAAAAAGACATTGTGGCCATTTGGAAAAGGAAAAAAGAATAAAGAGGAAAGAGATGTTCTGTAAATATCGTAAAGTGAAGTGAAGCGAAGCGAAGCAAAGTAAAGTAAAGTAAGTCATTTTCCACTTCATCTACTACTGTACATGATGTGTTGTGGCATTTTAACATACAGACACAGGCACTGATCTTATAAAGATCAAAATAATAGTCTGTTTTCACTGTGGTAAACACAGAAGAAATTCATCATTACAGTATTTAGAGAGAGATTGTATTGGATTGAGTTTCTAAATTAAGTTTATTTACCCATCTGTCACTGTGATTACATTAACTGGAGATATGTTAAAGTGTAAGGTCTGAGGAAGAGGGCATATTAAACCATATACAGTTAGAATCCCTAATTTTTAGTTTTTCCTTATTTTAATTTATATGACCAAATGACTTTAGGTATTGACATTGTTTATAAAAAATGCAGTCTGTCATATCTTGGGATGAAGAACTGTAAGCAGGAATTTCCAAATACCAAGGAAAGATATAAGGACAGGCCTTCCACGTGTTTTTAGGGATATGTGACTGCGGTTGGTCCTTGGGTCATGTGATCTCTCACTCTCAGGCATGGTGTGTGGTCTGCTCACCCGCCAGCTCAAAGCCAGTGATGTGAATAACTGGATTCTGAAGGGGACTTAACTGAGACTTACTCACAGCCTATACACATCACCTATAAACAACTGTATTTTTGTAATAATCTAACTGTTGCTTTAAATTGTGAAACCACAATTCTGGTTTTGCTCTCTCAAAGGTCCAATAAATTTATGTTTTACTGATGTGCTCTGTTCAGAGAGGAATGCGTTCCTCAATACAGCAGGTCTGAGATCAGTTTGACCTTGCAGTTCTGCCAGGACACAGATGTTAGGATGCAGTGTAGAAGCACCAAACTGACGACATATTTGCAGCCTGTTTAAACAGAAAACAGATGTACAATACATAACAAAGCTGCTGTAGAGTTGTGGTGCTTCTGACTGTAAATTGTAATATCCACCTGTTTTAGAAATCACTAAGGTTTGTAAAGTTCATCTTTAAAGACGTGTGCAATGTCTTTTGAGGGAAAACAGGCTCTGTTTCTTCAGTACTGAGGGGGTTTATTTTCCCTGTGGTATTAGAGGTAAACCTGAAGTAAATTTTGCTTGGCGACAAGAAAAAATAACGTACAAATATTTTCAAGGAAGCTGGCCCAGGTTAAAAAAAACGTGTTAGCTCCCCACCACCCCACCCCTAGACACGAGGCACTGGACCTCTGCTGCTGAACCGACCGACGTGTCTGTTTGTTTTTCCCATGCCTACCGCAAATTCCAACATTTCCCCTCACTGAAAAGATCCATGTGTTCCTAGGCCAAGAAACAGAAAGAGAAGAGGAAGAAAACAGGGGGGAGGCCGAGAGGTTGGGCAGGAAAATATCAACAAGTCGTCATTTACATCAGAACGAAAACAAATAAATCGTGGAGGAAAGAGCTGCTAAGGAGTTTGGGACTTTTTGTGCAAAAGGAATCCATCTCATGGGGTTTAGGCAGCCTGCCAGCGAAATCTAATGTGGCTTTATATACAAAGAAATTGCCTAGTTTAACATAATGAATATTCAATCATGCATGTATCCTATAAAACAATTTCACAGGAGTAACTAAAAGCCTGTTTTGTTTATACAGTAACAAGATAGTGGGAGGAAAATGAAAAGCTAAACAGTTGACCAATTGGGGCCCTTAAATATCACGCTGGATTAAGCGTTTATACTTTTGGCACACTCTTGGCAATATGAGTTTCAGGATTGACAGGACTTCAAACCGAGTATTGGTCATGAAATAGGCCCAGTGCAATTTACTTTAAAGGTGCCATAGAATGGAAAACTGTATTAACCTAAACATAGATGAATAATAAGAGTTCTGTATGTTGTAATGACATATCGTGAGACTCAAACCCAATTTCTTCCTCATTCCTACACTGTAAAAGAAATCCGTAGAAATTACAATGTTATTGCAGCTGGGTTGCCGGTAATTTACCGTAGATTTACATTTATGTTATTTACTGGCAAGAGTTTGTTCAAAGTTAAATACATTTTAAATATTACCAAGTCTTTATCTTTACAGAATAAAACTGTACAATAACAGCCTCATGCAAAGCATTCTGGGAACCAGAAATCATCATCAACCTTTTTCTGTTTTTTGCTTCAGATTTTGTTTCCCAGAATGTTTTGCTTGTTGCTGTTTTTTTTTAGTTTTACTCTGTAAAGACAAAGACTTGTAAATGTTTAATGTTCATTTAACTTTGAACAAAATATTGCCAGTAAAACACATACTGTAAATTTAAATCTACGGTAAATTACCGGCAACCCAGCTGCAATTTCTACGGAATTTTTTTTACAGTGTATGTAAACCTCATGCATGCAAAACACTGTAAAAAAATTATGTAGAAATTACATTTTTACTGGGTATTACTGGCAACTAGCTGCCAGTAACTTACTGTAGATTTTACATTTATGTTATTTACTGGCAACAGTTTGTTTAAAGTTAAATGAACATGAAACATTTTCAGTCTTTATATCTTCTACAGTAAGATACTGGCAACCAGCTGCAAAATTACAGCAAATTTTTTACAGTGTAAATTTCACATTAAATTAAGTACAATGCTGTTACAATGCTAAAAACAAAGTTGTGACTGCTGAGTTATATGCTAGTTAATGATAAAAGCTAGCGTTTATGCTAAAGTACTACTATTGAAGTTACAGCTATGTTTAGCAGGTCTACACAAACTTACCACTCAGAAACGTCCACTAACAATCTCCAAACAATTGATTATTCCTCAAAGTCTGTATCTTCGTCTGATACAGGCTTAATCATAAGGTCTGTGTACACACACACAGAGCTACGAAGCTAAACTGCTCCGTGAAAAAGGCCAATCAGAGCAGAGCTCAACATTATTATGCATGACTCTTTTAAATAAGGTAATAACAGACCATTTAATTCTGGGGACAAGTCCTAGGGTTGTAAATGAACATTACGGTTACAGTAAAAACTTTTAAGAATCACACCTTGCACATTAGTTAGTTTATCATACATAGAAGCTATTCACAGTGCCATACCAACAACTAAATAAATCAACTAGTTTGACGCAAAATCTTAACAGCATAGTTCAGCATAGTAAAACTGACAAGTTCAACTTTTTGAATTTGAGCTATATTGCAGAAGAAATGTCTCCCATAATAAGACTGTTGTGAATGTTCTCTATACAAATTTCAACACAGATCCTCTCACTGGATTTTCCCATCTCGGGTAACTGCAGAAAGCTGGGCACACCACAGACTTCAATACTCCTCTCAGGGGAAGCTTTAAACTCAAATCAAGAGTTCCTGTGATCTACACACAGACCCTCCATTCATCAGTCAGCACCCATGATTACGTTCTGTCACATACTGGCTGCTCCTCACACTTCTGTGTGTTTTCCTAATATCTGCACTGTGTGAATGCATGCGGTCAGATTACATGCGCAGTTCAGGAACCGCAATAGCTAAGAAAATATGAGGTTTTGAAATATTGGAAAAACTCCCTTTCAGTCACCTGTTTACAGTTTATTTCTGTTTAAACAGCCATAGCCAAACTGATGTTAAGTAACTTGTGTTCTTTGTTACAAGAAATAAAATGTATTCTGCATGCAGTACTTTAAACTGTAAAAAAGATATGTCAAATTGTTATTTTACTTAACAAATTAAGTTAAACAAATTCAACTTGTTTAAGTTATGTCAACTTATCATGTGTCAAAACTTAAAATAATAGGTTGAATTGACTTACAACTTTTTGCTGCATTTTTAACAGTGTAGTTATTTTTGCATTTAGTTATTTATTATTCATATTAGTTATTTATTAATTGTAAATGACTAATTATTTACAATTAAAGGGGACTTTAACTGCTATAATTTTGTCCCCAGTGCTTCTATCAACCTAGAAAATGTGAAAAGATCAACCCAGTAACTTAGTTTTGGTAAATGATTCTCTGCAAGCATGTGAAAAAATAGGTCATTGAAATTTGGCTCCCCTTGTGATGTCAGAAGATAATAAAGCCCCTTAATCTGCACTATCCAAACACAACACTGCCATTTAGTGCAGAGATCCACTCATTTGCATTTAAAGGGACACACCCCAAAATGACACATTTTTGCACACACCTACAAAGTAGCAATTTAAACATGCTATAATAAATTATCTATATGCTATTTTGAGCTAGAACTTCACACTTGTACTCTGGGGACACCAAAGGTTTATTTGACTTCTTTCAAATCTTGTTAAATGTCCCCTTTAATATATTTTCTATTTTCAACTAAACGTTTTGTTACTTTGAAATGTACTGTTAATCACACAAGGTCTGTAAACTTTAATCACCAATGATAACACATAATATAATGTTTTGTTTCATTTTATATTATGTTACAATAATAATGTTATTTTGTAAAGTTTATGTATATTATAGCATACAAGAGTCAATGTTAGACTAACTTTAGTAATACTAATAATACATTAGCCGTTTTCATGGAAAGTCAATGTTCGTTACAATTAACAGGTCATAAGGTTTATTTTGAACTTCTACTGTAGGTGACCTTAATAAATCGGCTTAGCGACAGCCTAACAGCTTTATTCAAAGCAAATCTGTCCACCACAATAACATGCACCACTAAGCAAAGATTAATTTAATAACTCTTCAATATTCTCCACAGAGAAGGTAACCTCATGTAGTCCATTGTATAAGCGCACATTGTGTCACTAAGTTGATGGTTAAAATGCCAAAATGTCATTATATTGTATTTCCAGTGATTTATTACAGACAAGGCTCTAAGCTAGGCAGCTCAAATATAAGCTTATATTTCAAGTATATTTCAGATTGTCATTCATCTATTTTGATTGATGAGTTCCCCTTGAACCCATTATGCATAATCCTTTGCTTCTTTGTGTGGTCTGTGTCTGGTTTCTGTGTATTGCTCTCACACAGCCCATATTTTGTCCCCATGTCCCTTTGACAGTAGCATTGCTGGCTAATTGGTATATTTGCTGGCTTGCCCTATTATGGTTAGCCTCGAAAACCCCAAAGTTTTCATGCTTTTCCTTCTTTTTTACAAGCCACTTTAACCAAACCCTTTCAGAGGCAGTTAAAATAAGACTTGTGGTTTGCCTCACTAGATAAATGGCTATGGAAAGAAAGAGAGGCCTGGATGATATTACCTCAAGGATATTCAATATCCAGCAGTCAACACAGTGGACAGCACACAACGGCCCACGGTCAACACATGCCAGCTAATGAAACAGCCAGCACTGGCTCACTCGACAAGTAAATAAACAGACTGAACCAGAAGTTATAAATGGAGAATTATCTACTTTTGGTGGTTTCCTGCCACTAAACAGTCACAGCTGCTTCTGACTGAGGTTTAGAAAAGGCAACCAGTGCTGCCATCTGTAGTACAGAGTTGATAAAGAGAGGGAAGATTTAATCATAGAGAAAAATTCATTATGATCTGTGATGAAACTGCCAAAATAATATTTTTAAATACATATTAACACTTATTTACACAAAAAACAAATTAATGTATCACTCGAGACTGACGAAAGTAATTCACACACGTCGTTCCCATCTGTATATGTTACACATAATGGAGACTTCATTAACTATGACCTACACAAACTTTACTCAATTTTGGTTAAGCTTCAAACACCTCTAATCCTTATACTTAAAGTGAATAAGCATTGCCTTATATATACGTAATAGTGGTATGTGTGTATGGCGGCCATTCCATTTCGGTGTGTTTTTATTAGGAATTTGGGTGAAATGTTGTCAGTGGTCAGAACGAAAACAAAAATGATAATTTTATCTAAACACAACTGCAAGTAATTTCAGAAAAACTGAAGATAACTGTGCAGTGATCTCTTAAAGGTGCAGTGTGTAAATTTTAGCGGCATCTAGTGGTGAGGTTGTTAATTACAACCAACGGCTCAGTTCACTGCTCACCCCTCGCTTTTGAAACACATAGAGAAGCTACTGTAGCCACCAGCGGAAAAACAAGTAATCGTCGGAGACAACTTAGTAAAACAATTTTGTCCGTTACGGGCTTCTGTAGAAACATGGCGGCCCAAAATGGCGACTTCCATGTAAGGGGACCCTCTGTGTATGTAGATAAAAACATCTCATTCTAAGGTAATAAACACATAACGGTAAATTATGAAAGGTCTTTATACACCCCTGATAATATAGTTTTGTATACTATTTTGCATTTCTGTCAAGAGATCCTTCTAACAATTACACACTGCACCTTTAACTTTTTCTAGAGCTAAGTACACAGCTGTATATATGTACTGTATATGTGTTAATATAGCTTTTCTTGTAATGGTCCATCTACAATCTTAAAGATATCACTTGTAGGTTGGTGGTGCTGGGGTGCACTTGCTAAAATATCTCTATGCCTAAATGGTGTTGCTACAGTTTCTGTATGCTTTTAACATATATGTTATTCATGATATCATCGCAAATTCTTTATGTAATTTTTTCTTTTAAGGGCAATTTCCACAAAAAAAGAGCATTGCGTTTGCAGAGCAAAATGTCATTTTTTTTTAACCCAGGAAACACACATACGGATAAAAATGTATATTATGTAATGCACTGTAAGTCACTTTGGATTAAAGTGTCAGCCAAATCCATTAATGTAAATGTACAACTATTATTTCATTATATACCATGGGGTTTAGAGGCTTTTGCATCTCAGCTTCTCTCTCTCTCACACACACACACACACACACACACACACACACACACACACACACACACACACACACACACACACACACACACACACACACACACCTCCTATGTACGATATAACCTTACTTGGAGAATTAAATGTGTTTTTTGCTAAACAAGCTGTAGCACTTATCATAACTGTTGTTTACACACACCTGTTCTCTTTCTCATGCCGGCCCACAGCTGTGACAGTATCCTGATGGAGCCTGAGTGGATCATTGCAGCAATCACTCATGGGAATGGCTTCATTTAACAGGTGAACGCGATCCCTGAATGAGGAGACAGGAAGCAAGTCAGGCCAACAAAAGCTTCAAAACCTGGTTGTGTACTTTGAAAACATCACGTTGGCTATGCAAACAAGCAATGTTTAATTAGGAGAAACAGAAAAAAGAAAGGATCTGGGGTGGGGTTGTGGGCTATTCTATCACTGCAGCGTCATGGATTTTTATATGAATAGGGAGCTATAAAGGCTAAACAAACACAGTCAAACTGAATCTGTCAGCATGCAGATTGTCAAGACTATTGTAACAGCATTGTATAACGGCTTCCAGTATAGCCTCTGTAGTCTGCTGGAATGTAAATAGACTTATGACGCAGAGGGCTACTGATAAAAAAATTAAATACACTCTCTTATATTTAACATATGTGACCCTGGACCACAAAACCAGTCATAAGTAGAACAAGAATATTGTAGCAATAGCCAACAACACATTGTATAGGTCAAAATTATTGTGTTTTTATTCTAAAAATCATTAGGATATTAAGTAAAGATCTTCCATAAGAATATTTTGTACAATTTCTACCGTAAATATATATAAAAAATTATTTATCATTAGTTATGTGTGTTGCTAAGGACTTGGTTTACATTATGGTTAGCTGGCCAATCGGAGGACACTGCGCTTTTTAGAATGATGAGCTTTGTACAAAATCAATGCGTTTCAGGGAGGCACAACAATAATGTATGGTATGTGGAAAATAATGTGTTTTTTTAACCATAAACTACGCAAACACATTTTATTGCACCAAATACACATAATAATGTTGTTTTTAGCTATTTAATAGGTGCTCTTTAAAAGCCGATTTTCTCAATATTTAGATATTTACTAGTGATGCACCAATGTATCGGCCGCCGATATTTATCGGCCGATTTTTGATGAATTTGAAACCATCTGCATATTGGCAATAGCACGAGAAAGGCCGATACCGATTGTTTATTAATTAACTGCATAAAGAAATCCATTATATGTAAAAAAAAAACGAGTTAATGTTGTTAATAAAATAAATGCTGAATATCAAAAACCACCTTTGAAGGTTGTCATTCTGTCTTATTATATTTCTTTTAGCTTAATTTGTGCCACTCTTATTATGTTGGTCAGTTAAATGTTAATTAGATCAAATCCATGTTCAGTAAAATAATTTGATGCAGAAATAATTTAGCTAATAGACCAACTGTATAGTATTGTATACAAGTGTTTAATATCGGTATCGGCCAGAAGTTGTCTGTTTAAATCGGTGTCGGCCCAAAAAAATCCTTTCGGTGCATCCCTAATATTTACACCCTCAGATTCCAGATTTTCAGAGAGGTGTGTATCTCAGCCAAATATTGTCCTATCCTAACACCATAAATTAAAATTAGACAGCTTTTATATGATGTATAAATCTCAATAAAAAAGACTCTTATGATGTTATATGGTCACATACAGTAGCTTCTACTATGCATATTACTGCATGATGTCTTACTGGATTTTAATTAGCATTGCTGTTTCAATTGCTGTCATCCACCACATTATAAAGCATTTGTCTGTTGTCTTAGAATTAATTTCCTTAAACTGCAAATACATGAGAAATTAAACGTCCAGCTGGCTAACACAGAAGTGTTAATCAGTCATATTTATCACAATGGTTCAGTGGATGTAAGTACTCAAATGTGTGTGCTGTGCTCCAACACAAACAGGCAGCACAGGGAGATAAGAGGCTATTTAGGCAGTAATTAGTGAGTGTAAGAGTGAAATGGTGCTGCTGACAGCGGCAGGCTGGTGTGATATTTGCTAGTTCTGTGTTTAAAGGCAGGCTGAGTAAACAGTACAGGGAAGGTCAATATTATTACAAGGAGGTCTTGTAACAGCAACCTATATGAAGGAGAGGAAGGACTGACAGCTGTTTCCCTGTTCACGCCCTCCACAAACTGATCAAACATGACAGGATGTCAGTTCCTACATGTCATGAATGGAGACTTTAAAGCAGAATGATCTCTTAACCGCCTGTTAGAAACAGGTGAAAGAGACAAATATGTGCTTATAGAGAAAAGGAAATGTTATACATTTTAAACTAAACTAACAACATACATTATAATAAAAAGTATTAGGCATATCACAAATAAAATAAATTCTCACGGACAAAATAATCAAGCAATTAATGTTGGGGGTTGGTTGTTATTTGGGGCGGAGATTGTTAGTCTGCGTTATAATAAAGCAAACATAGTCCAATGCTGCCCCCTTCTGAAATTATCATATATTACATCGAAATTGCTTGTGAAAACAAAGCCAATCTCAATCCATAAATTGCTTTGTTTGACCAGTAATACTTATTTTGAATGAGATCAATTTGAGTTTAATTTGGGATTATTTTCAAATGCTTCCTACTGTTATTTAAACACATGCACACTATTTTGTGTTTGAACAAAACAGTTCTGCTATGAAAAGATGTTAAGCTCTCGTTTCATTGTCCCGCTTTACTAGACGCTTAAGTTTGCACAGAAATAAGCAGTTAATCTTCACTAAAGATACTTTCTCAGTGGGAGACTAAAATATACTGTCAAGTGTGTATGCATATGTGTGCTTTTGTCAGCCTGTGTGTTTGAGATTCACAATTTGCTTTGACATTTTTCATCTTCTGCCAACAAAACATAGAATGCTGAGCAAACATCATCAGTCAGAGTGTGTGCACAGCAAACCGTGTGATAAAACACAAACGCACACACAAAACAAACGTGTGCATGGCGACACACGCACACAGCTCAAGTGCATGAGGGCATGTGGGACAGCAGTTAAGTCTATCTGATTAAACTTTTTTGTTTTTAATCCATAATTTTAGATTTAAGTGTCATATTATCATTATCATCACCAAGAAAGTAGTGTATATTTAGCTTTGAAAGGTTTAATTGATTGATTATCTAGTATCCTGTGTTCTTAGTTCTTAGTAGCTAAGGGTAACATATTGTGTTGACCCAAGGACAACAGTTTTGTAAATAAAACCTAACATAAACCCGCATCGATTGTTTAAGTTACTTTCTTCATGAACAGAAGTGCATCTGTTTCACTACACGTTGAAAGATTAATATTAACTTCAGTCTACAGCCGCGGTACAGTGGTTAAAGTAATTATTGATACAGCCGCGGTACAGTTGTGAAAATAAGTGTTATTTACCTTTACAGTACGTCGTTTTATTGATAAATTCATTGAGATTGCAGATGCACTTAGGTAAAGCGCGGCACTGCACGTATGACATCAGCTCCGTGCGTTCTCGCGGTACCTGATGTCATACGCCGATCGGTCTGCGCAGCGCCGTGTGCAGTCGAACTGTACAATTGTATACTTCAGGATAAAATATTTAATAATTGTATGATATAACCCGTAAAATGATTGCTGGTAGATTACTATTAGATATTGCAAGTGTATATAAATTTTTGTTTTATTGTTTGATTTGTTTTTGCTTGATGTTGTATTGTGGTTTTGTAATATTAATTTTTGGGGAGGGCGTTTATAAGCTTTTTGCTTCGGCCCACTCCCTTTGAGCAGAATGGCTACTGCTCAAATAAATAAAAATAAATAAATAAATAGATGTATAGTTTGGACTATATTAGGGTGACTCCTTGAGAAAGCATCAAAGATAAACAAATTTAGCATAAGCTAATCAAATCAAGTTCTCCCTAACTCTTAAATATACGATACATTATTATATAATAAATCCTTTATTTACATCCTGTAAGATAGACATACTGCGCCTTATTACAAATATTTATCACTAACGCCATCTTATTACAAATATTACTATTTTTACAAAGAGTTTAATTGTTAACATGTTTATTACATTAGTTAACAAAAACTATAAACAACTCTTCTACAATATTGTTCTACACGTGTACATATTTTAGATCAAACTTTTTAAAATTACATAAATTGTATTTGTATTAACCAATATTAATATAAATACATACAAATATGTCAGTGTTGTAGTTCATGTTAGCTTATGCATTAACTAATATTGATTATTGAGAAATTATTGTATTATTACCACAGAAAGTGTCGTTCTGCTAACAGGTTGTAGACGGCAGCATACACTCTAAAAAAACAAACGGTGCTATATAGCACCAAAACAATTGCTTTGGATCGTAACGATAGAAGAACCATTTTAGTGCCATATAGCACCGGTGAAGAACCAGTGAAGCACCAGTGAAGCACCAGTGAAGCACCAGTGTAGAACCATATAGGGGCCATATAGCACCACATATGGTTCTACATAGCACTATATGGTTCTACACAGGTGCTTCACTGGTGCTTCACTGGTTCTTCACCGGTGCTATATGGCACTAAAAATGGTTCTTCTATCGTTACGATCCAAAGCAACTGTTTTGGTGCTATATAGCACCGTTTGTTTTTTAGAGTGTATGGTAGACAAAATAACTATTTGCAATCTTTTAATTTATATTCATTTCTCATTTATAGTCATGCAATAAAATCCAGGTCAAGTGTGTAGAAATAAATATTTATTATAAAGAATCTGGGACACAATAAATAGTTTTTGTCTGTTGCAGAACCAATACATGTGAACAGATGGTATGGAAAAAATAATACCTCCCACACACCTCTATGTTATTGTATGAAATATTGTGCAGTTTTCATAGGGAGGAAATGTGTAGCATAAATCATGGTTGGTCACTGCAGACATTAGCTGACAGATGTGCACAGATATTTACTCAGTGGTTTAATGCTGTTAGCTGATTGGTTGAAGTACACTACGTAGGTGAGCATTTAAGTGTGTTTATCTATACATCTTAAAATATAGCCTGTTGAACACACCCTTTCAACAACTTATAATGATCCGAGATTAACAGTCAGTGCCTTTACAGTACTAAAGTACTCTCCCCTGTAGTAATGCATTTACCCAGTCATTACTTATTATCTCAGGTTGCATAGCTTCAGTAACCTTGCAAACCACCTCGGGGTAAATAAATAATGTCCTTATGTAACACATTATCTAGTAAAAATGTCCTAAATACATTTGATTTGGTCATTTAAATACTTGTGCAAGACAGCAATCGATTTTTCTAACACACCCTGTGTGTTGAGAAGGTTTTGTTTCTTGCTTTCATGAAGTACATTTCCTTCTATTAGTGCTTCTGTCTTTGTTGGTTGAGGATCTGGAAAGCAGAGGTAGACTATAAAAGTATATGATCACAAGACTGACGCAGACACAAGCCATAGCAGCTCCAAATGTGTTGCTTAAAGTGATGTCTGGAGCATTGACCAGCAGCATTGACCGTCTCAACACCATGTCAGTTTCAATTGCCTTCATCTGAAAGTGTGTCCCAATAATTCCACACACATGGAACAGCTGATGACTGTGGCCTGTAGGAGTCAAAAGAGAGCCATTCACGTTAATAAAAACAACTCGCTATGAAAGTGTTGAGCAACAGAGACTGTGACTGCCAAAGGCAGCTGTCTTGTAAAGTTGCCAGTAATATTTAACATAGGCTATTGTATAAAAGTAGTCCTTATCAGACTGCTAATGTGATTTCAGATCGGCTTCCAAGAATTCATGTCACATGCAGTATAATGGTTAAAAACTGACCATACTGTATGAGGGAAACTTATCAGACTCTAGGTTACACAAAAATTGGATCGTAGGATTTTGAAATGCTTTTCTACCTCTGTATAATGCAAAAATCGTCCTTTTCAGAAAATTTCTCTCTTTTTTTGGTAAAAGTTGTGTTTAAAATGTTTTTATATTAAAGTTTTCTTTAAATTGGTTTCTGTATTTTCCTTTATTAAAATCCATTTAAAATGCAGTGTGTTGAAGAGTAACTTTTCCTATGAGGTTACAATACTGTATATGGCATGGACCTAATTTAAATTCTAACACTTATAGTGATCCAAATAATGTCTTAATTTTAAAACTGCAAATTGCACACTAAGTTAAATCTCAAATATTTACTGTATGTATTGACCAGTGCCAGCCAGGGTCTACTTTTTCGAGGACACAAGATGCGAACCTCATCAAAACACGTATTTAGCCTGTCGTGTGTATGGCTCGTCATGTCAAAATATGTGCCTGCTGCAGACACTTCAAAGGAGTTTATGATAAAAAGACATGCTCACGGTTGCCAGATACTCGCTTAATCTCATGTGTAATCTGAGTTTAGTGTTACGTAAAAGTCTTTACGTCTACGTAAAAGCGAGTGTTTTGTAAACATGAGTGTCTCTTTTATCATAAACCTTTTTGACGCATGTGCAACAGGCATGTATTTTGACATGACGCATGATGCACATAGGTTCACATGACGCACCGAACACATTTTGATATGACGAGCAACACACGACCAAATAAATTTGCATCCCTTGGAAGAGAAATGCGGCTGACACTGGTAGTGAAACTTTTTTAGAAGCAGCTAATGGCTGTCCCTACCAAAAAAAGGCCGGCTAAAACCAGCTACTACCAACATAAAACCTAAGTCATGCCTGTCTTCAGCTGGTCTTCCAGCTAAGAAACTGGAACCCCTCTAAAACCACCCTGCTACACCAGCACCAGCTAAAACAAAGCTGGAAATAGAGGTATGAGGGGTAATTTTCAGTAGAGGTATGAGTCAGTACTCTATGTACCTATGTAGTCAAAGCATCCAGGTGCCAGTCTCTCGGGTAGATGTGTTGCAAACAGAAATCCAGTAAGGAATGCAAACAGTGTATGTTGAACATGAAGGGAGTTTGCCTCATTATCAGTGCACCCCTCACCAACACACAGAAATAACTAGAAAGACACAACATAACAATAACTAAAAAGGTCAAAGCAGGATGTTTTGCATTTTTACTTATTTAAATTATTATTAATGTAATTAAAATAATTAATTTAAATACATATTATTAATAAGTATTTTAACAAAAAAATTCCACATTTCTAGAATTCAGATTTTTGTTATTTAGTGAAAACATTCGGATCTGATTAAGCTGTCAACTAATTAATTACATTCCGTTTTTTAATCTAGAAACAAATTATTCGATATAAACAGACTTATTGCACAGAAAATGATTGAACTGTTAACAAATAACAGATGATAGACATATAAAATAAATATGTCAATTCTAATACAATTTCATGTGCTGACACCAAGCTTCACTCATACATCTGGGTTTTCTCTGCAAAAACCTGGGTATAGAAACTTACCCTGTAAAAGAGAGGAATGTTGTCAAACAGGTATGGGTAGGCGAAAGCTAGAATTCGCAGCACCTTACTCAACTTCAAGCTCTGTCTCTCGGAGAATCTGGAAAGTAGTGACACCAGTTTATGTTCATGCCTGATAACTAACCTTAGTGATACCATTGGTTTCAGTGCTGTTCCAGTGATCTCTAATGTATTATGCAATTTAGGTAGTAGGCATGGGTTGATTGTTAGACCGGATTTCAGGTATGAGGCAGAAGAAAGAATGCAATTTTTGTTGCATGAAAGAGTTAGAAAGCATTAGAGGATTCTGCGAAATTCGATGTGTTTAAAAGGTTACCTTGCATCGATGTCATGGATATAGTGAAGAAATGGTAAGCCAAGCCTTAGCAAAATAAAGTAAGACAAAAAAGTAAGCAATAAAGCTGCCAAGCTGCCAATCATCAAGCATAAGCTTTTTCCAATAATCACAAATACCTCTTTAGTAGGGGGAGAGCGGGGTAAGTTGTCACACTGTTCATAACTCCAACACTAGAGGCTCTATCTCAAAAATCAAATAGCCACTTTGTGTGAATACTACTTCTATAGTCAACTTTATGTTCCCATGTGGTCAACTATGTTAGGTACGAATTAATTAATGACATTAATGACATGGCTGTTGAATTATAGAAAATAATGCACCAGAGTCAATTATTCCTCTTATACCACGGTTACCACAAAAATCGCTCTGGTGCCTATTTTTAAGAAATATAAAAGGTTAGGTGTGCAGTTTAAAGAACACCCATAGAAAATTTCTGAGCCAATCGGAATAAAGCATTCAACAGGCTTGTGGTATAAGAAAATGTAATGAATACAACATACAGTATGTGCCCAAGACTACCTTCTTTCATTTGGTATGAGATTTATACCATTGTGATGTATGGTGCTCAGTAAATGTTAGACCGTATGAAAAGTGTGACAAACAACTTACCCCGCTCTCCCGTAAAGTGTTGTATTAACAAAGCTAATGTGCAATATATAACGTAATGGTACTTTACCTTGAGTAGCAAGCCGTGCTGGTAGAAAGGATGGTGTTAAATACAGCGATAGGGATGTAGAATTTGTGAAAGGTGCTATTGACCCATGCATCAGGCATAACATATGCAGAGTAGCTGATTGCTGAACCTGTATTAACATGCAATCAGTCATGTAAATGCAAATGAATGTGATGTAAATGATTGGGAATTTAAGTGTGCAAGACTTGATTACAATGATTGAAGTGTGCAAGTCTAATGTGTATGCTTTCATTGTTTGTTGCTTTAAAGAAGCATAAAAATGGAAACTTGAATGCACACATAAATACCAATCATTACAGGTATAGTGTACAGAAACAGGTAAGTTGACTCTACATTACTCATTTTTAGAGCCACATAAAATATATTTAATTTGATTCAGAACATATAGTACTGTAGCCTATATTTGTATTAACTGTCTAATGTATCCGTTTCATGTGTTAATAGGACTTTGATTCTTGAACTGTGAATCTGATCTCTCTTACCAAGGCTGTAGAGACTTAGAGCCCCATAGTCAAAGAAGTAGCAGATATGTCGGGCGCGAGTAGACATGCTGCTGAAGGTATGGGCACAGCTGGAGGCCAGTGGGAACACACAACAGGAAAATAGATAGACCAGCAGAGGCCAGGTATATTCATCATGCCACACATTCTCCATCAACAACACAGACATCAGCTTCCATAGAAAATACCTAAAAGAGAGGGAAATGTTATGATCATAAACATAAATGTTGATACAACATTAATAAATGAAGTTAAATAATAATTGCATGAAATTATCTGCTGGTAGATAAATTAAACTTAAAGGGGACATTTTGCAAGACTTTTTAAAGATGTCAAATAAATCTTTGGTGTCCCCAGAGTACATATGTAAAGTTTTAGCTCAAAATACCAAATAGAAAATTTATTATAGCATGTTAAAAATTTCACTTTGTAGGGAGCAAAAATGTGCCATTTTGGTGTGTGTTTTTTTTAAATGCAAATGAGCTGATCTCTGCACTAAATGGCAGTGCCGTGGTTGGATAGTGTAGATTGAGGGGCGGTATTATCCCTTTCTTACATCACAAGGAGAGTCAGAGACTTTTTCAAATGCTTGCAGGGAATGGTTTACCAAAACTAAGTTACTGTCAGTGGCGGCTGATGAAGACTTTATTCGAGGGCGCTCGATGCAAAGTTTGTCACAACATGTATGTAGCCCGTCATGTATGTGGTTCGTAATTTCAAAATGTGTTCGCCGCGTCAAGTGAACCTATGTGCATCACATGTCTTGTCAAAATAAGTGCCTTCTGCAGATGCGTCTAAAGTGTTTATGATAAAAGAGAATTAGAGTTTACTGTTAAGGGAGTGTCTTGCGTGTATTTTGTGAACGTGAGCGTCTCTTTTATCATAAACCGTTTTGACGAATGTGCAGCAGGCACTTATTTTGACAAAACACGTGATGCACATGGTTCACATGACGCAACAAACACATATTTTGAAAACACGAGCAACACACAGATGAACAGTCATGAGCCTCCGCTGGTTACTGGGTTGTTCTTTTTCACATTTTCTAGGTGGATAGCATCACTGAAAACCCATTAAAGCACTTAAACATTTATTGTCCTGAACACAAATTAAGATATTTTGATTAATGATGGTAAGCAGTAAGCACACAGTTGACAGAACCAATTGATTTCCATAGTAGGAAAAACAAATACTATGGAAGTCAATGGGTACTGTCAACTGTTTGCTTAACATCGTTTATCAAAATATCTTAACATCTTATTAAGACATCTTATACAACTTCAAATTGTAATAGTATATGTAAAAATGAAGATGAAGTGATGTAAAGGTATTGTTCATTGTTATCTCACGATTGTATTTACCATATTCAATGCATTGAACCTTATGGTTTCCTAAATGTTTAACCTGTCTTGACCTGCACTTATTTTGTTACTAGGGATGAATCAAACAAGTACATAGAAACTAACAGAAATACACAAACTACCAGGCCTAAATGGTTTAGCCTACTGGTTAAGCTTGTTTTTTATGCAGATAATCACTGATGCAGATTATAAAGGTTTGAAGAGGAGAAACTTTCCAGAGACGTTTTATGAAGCAAAAGATTTCACAATGAGCATCAGAAGAGGAAAATGTAGCCATAAAAATTTGAAATGAGTTTGCATACTAAATTTAATCTGATGGGTAAATTATTTATTTGATTTCGCCTTGCTTGCGTTCAAATGGAAGTATAAATAAATATTAATCAGGTTACAGATACCAGGTTTTGTCCTTCCATTGATTTACTGTGAGTTGTCTGTGTATTTAACCATAGTGTGCGATCAGAGGATGTCTTAGCTTTGAGATATGGCATGCATTAAATAGAATGGCTGTTGAAAAAGCATTGTTTAAATTGAGCTTTACGCGAAATAAAAATATTAATGTACATCAATCAGAATTGCGAGAGGACTTTAAAAGTTAGGCTCTGCAAATATGTGTTGACAAGTTTAAATGCTTGCTGTACAGTGCAAGTTAACACAACGCTTGGCTGAAATGTGTAACAAAGACAGATGTTTAAAATGACTATGTTTTAGTTCCATTTACAGACCTGCAAGAGATTTATCCTGCAATAAAGGATGACATGAAAAAGCACACAATGCTGCTGGTTTGCCATCAGCTGTCAAAGTCAAAGAACGAACCCAAGTTCTCAGACAAAAAAGTTGTGCCACATCAGCTATACAGAACAATCATGAAAAATCATTCAAAATAAATGCTTACATAAACAAAATCACACTATATTCATGT
This sequence comes from Paramisgurnus dabryanus, assembly GCF_030506205.2. Taxonomy (NCBI): domain Eukaryota; kingdom Metazoa; phylum Chordata; class Actinopteri; order Cypriniformes; family Cobitidae; genus Paramisgurnus; species Paramisgurnus dabryanus. Next base: position 30,659,321 of record NC_133338.1, on the reverse strand, counting down.
AGACTGACACGAGTGAAACTATTAGGCAGGCACATGTTTACATTTTGTAAAGACTCATATGAGAATCATGCTGGGAACTCATTAACTGTGATGGTAGACCTGTGATCAGCCAGTCAGGTTTAACCTTCAGGGAGTGGCCCAGTTACCCACCCTGGGTAAAATAAGAATCCACTATGGGGCTTCTTTTGCCCATTTAAATGAGTCTCAGCAAATGGTACACATGTTAATCTAACTGTTGTTGGCATGGGACACAGGCTTGTGAACTCTTTATATCCTATTGTTTTTTAAGTATTATTATGCACTGTATTATGCATAATTTTGCATTATTATGCATAAAGAAAGAAAGATACAGTATAGTTGGATACCATGTGAAGAGTGATTTCATGACAAAGGTTTCACTGTACCATGTTGGTAGAAAATGTGTCCAGACATTGAGGGTTTCATTGGTGAGCTGAAAGAGACTGAGCACACAGTCTGTGGCCGAACTGCGAGGGTGCCGATAACCAGATATAATACTGTCCTCGTGGAATGCCTGCATGGAGACAAGAGATCTTAAAACACAACACAAAACAACACAAAGATGCAAACAGTTGTAGAAGCATCACCATAAACAAGAAAATGTGGCACAGACCATATCTAACTATAGGTAAAATAATAATAATTCACGAAAATGACAGTATGTATCTGGGTACAGACCTTTAAACTGGTGCACATCAGGTTGCAAGGGTAAATAAGGAAAATAACAATAACAACATGATAAAATTGACCTAATTTAATATGAATCTACTTCAAGAATAATTACATCTAGTAATGCGTTTAAATCTCATGATATTAATTCCCAGTTGTTTTGTTAAAGGCGTGAACTTACTTTGGGAACCTGGTGGACGTTGAAGACACGGGGTAGTTTAAAAAGGCTGAACATATTTCCCAGAATAACAGCCCTGACTGCCCGTCTCAGAAGGTAGAGGATAATAAATACAAAATATAAAGACTCTTCCACTCCACCTGATTCAGTGACCGGTATGGTCAACCCCGCCCATATCTTTACACCTACAGAAATCAATCTCTACTATAAACACACCCACACACGTGACACAACACACACTTGACACACCAGTTAGTTTAGGAATCACAAATACTTGTCTAGCAGTACATTGTTTTAGACAGGAAACATCAACACGCACACACCTAAAGCATGTTTTTGTATACAATATACAGGAGATGAGGACAAACACAGACTGAATAAAAAATGCGATATTAAAAACTAGACAGATTTTCATTTTCATTCATTTAATTTCTCTTTTATTCTTTTAATGAAATTGCATTATTTGTACTAGGCACATATAATTCATTTGAATTTTCCTTTACATTTCCATGATCAGAGATGATGGAAGAATAATATTCTTATATTTATCTGCCTCCTTTGGAAAGGTGAAGTGGTCTTATTTCCTCATACCTTGTGCACTTGAGGCGCTCAACAAGTTAAACAAGTTTTTCTGTTAATCTTGAACTCAAGGTAGCTAAGTCACACATTCCTACACAAAAAGATTAATGTTTGTGTCATTATATATTTAGGAAATGTAACTAAGGATTTGGGATCGAAGCTTCTTGTGCTCTCCATAGACACACAGGTCAGGGTGGAGTGCTTTAGCCAGTTTCAGCCATTAGAGGTGAAATTGTGTAATGAATAAAGGGTGTGAAACAACTGAATCACTCTCTCTCTTTCTTTCTTTCTTTCTTAAATTCATAAAGGGTGTAAGAGAACTGAATCACTCGCTCTCTCTTTCTCAAATTCAAATGAGTTTTTAGCATGACTGCTCAGTCTCTCTTTCTTGCTCTCATACACATGCACAGAATAACAATTTGAAACCATCACACACTAGAAGAGAACTTTGTAACAATCCTATACATTTATGAACACAAATGTGGCATTTTTGCTAACTTAAAAGTATTAATACAGTTTAAAAATATCCTTAAAAGGTCATGTTCTTCCTGATCCCATATTTTAAACCCTAGTTAGTGTGTAATGTTGCTATAATAGCATAAATAATACCTGTAAAATGATAAAGCTCAAAGTTCAATGCCAGGTTATACATTTTCTTCAATAGAATTCCTTTTTCAAAGCCTACAGCGAACGGCCGGTTTGGACTACAGCCCTCTACTTCCTTCTTTAATGACGTCAGTAAAACGTTTTTTTTTTTGACCAACCTCCGCCCACAGGAATACATCAGTCACCAGCTTTGGCTCAAATGGCTAAGCTGCTATCGAATCACAACACACTAAACAAACTACACAATCAGAACTCGTTACATATTTTTGAAGGAGGGAATCATAGAACAAGGAAGACATCAGCCTGTTTTGAGGTCAGTGAAAACAGCGCTATACAGATAAGTAAATTGTGTGAAAAATAGCGTAGTTTTTTTTACACGTGAAACATGAACACATGTTATATTGCCACCTATAAACACAATCAAAGCTTCAAAAACACAGAAAGAACGGGACCGTTAATATATTTCTATTTTTACAACCATCCTAAAAATTATAAATTGTCTAAAAGTACAGCTAATTAGAGGTAATATTTAAAGCAACACTATGTAGTTTTTTTTACCTTTAAATAATGTCTCTAAAATTATTTCAGTGATAGAACAACTTTTAACTGGACAAACTGTACTGTTGCTGCAACCTGAGCAGCCTCCTAGCTGCTACAAGCACACTCTGAAAGTGGTGGTGGAGGGTAGGAAACACAGCCCCGCCCCTCCCCCTGCCTGCAGAAGAGTGTCTGATACCAGGCACTGTTGCGCTTTTCAACCACATGGGGGAGCTGTAAGTCATTTTTACATGGAAACTAAATAGTGTTGCTTTAAATAAATGCAACACACATATATTCCCAGGAGCCGGTGCTACCTACAGGCAGAGTAGGCAAATGCCTATGGCCTCAGGCTTGGATGGGGGGCATCCTTTAAATCCAAGTGCGCTAGTCCAGTGTTTCCCAATCCTGGTCCTCTATAGTACCCCTTCCAGAAAGTTTTAGATGTCTCCTCATTGAAAACACCTGATTCAACTAATCAGTCTCCTTCCAGAATGGATCCCTGTGTTTTTGAATTCGTTCCCTACCTCCTGAGGTCGTGAATCAGTATAGTGTGTACACAGGTTCGGGCACTGGTAAGGACCCTAGCTCATTTGACACTGGGACGCTGTTCACTTATTTTTCTGTCACGTGGCGGCTTAAGCACGTTGTGATTATTCACAGCTGTTACTCATCAACAACCGGCAAAACCAACATCTCTCTGACTTTTAAACAGTATATTTTGAAAAACACTGTCATTATTCTCTTACATATTGGTGCATAAAATTGGGAGAATATAATTACATTTTAATACATATATATTTTACAATTTTAAATAAATTGACTGACTACTGAACAAGAAAGCTGATTGAGACATATCCACCAACATGTCTCCCTAACAAGCTGTTGAGTAAAATCAGGTGTGTTAGATAAGGAGACATCTATAACTTTCTGGAAGAGGGGAACTCGAGGACCAGGATTGGGAAACACTGCGCTAGTCCACCAATCACTACTGAGGGCAATAGATAAAGTTATAAGGCGAGTACAACTTCATGCAGCGCCGCAAGAACCACAGGCAGATGGCATCAAAGTACAGCGAGAAAGATTGAAGCAGACTCCTCTGCGGTGTTAGGAAAAGTTACTTTTAAAAGTAATGCATTACAATATAAAGTTACTCCCCCAAAAAGTAACTAATTGCGTTACTTAGTTACTTTTTATAGAAAGTAATGTTAACATACTTTTTAGTTACTTTTGCGTTACTTTTTCTTGGCTGAGTCGTGATCTCTTTCAGGCCTTGCAGGTGTTTTTATGACTGAAAAGTTCTGCATTTAGAAATTGCATATTTTATCACAAAAATGTCGAGCTCTGGCCTGCCATCTCAGTTTCTGACTTAAACTGTTCCCACACAGGTGTGTATGCATAGAGTGCATAATGTGACTACGTTTGGTTTAATTCAGTACATAATTTTTTTTTAATCAAATTAATTAAACAAAAAAGTAACTCAAATATTAATGTGTTCATTTAAAAAGTAATGCGTTACTTTACTCGTTACTTCAGAAAAGTTATATTATTACATAATTCACGTTACTTGTAATGCGTTACTCCCAACACTGCTCCTCTGTATGACTTCTCGAATCGCTCTCACGATACATTGATGTCATTCGCCTGTCGGTTCTTGCAGCGCTGCATGATACCCATTTTTCTCAACGCGTGCACTTGTAAAGCGTGTCTATTTAGCCTAGCACCATTTATTTCTTCGGCTCCAAAGAGGGATGAATATAGAAGCCACCAAACACTTCCATATTTTCCCTATTTAAAGACTGTTACTTGAGTAGTTACACGAGTTAGTATGGTGGCCCAATATAAAACGTGGTGTGTTTTTAAGCAGATAAAAAATGAGAACTACATTGTACGGCGGAAGAGCACTTAGTTTGCAGCACTTCGACCCAATGTTTTTTTTAATTCTGCGTTTTTGATGGTGTTACTGAGGTCGAAGTGCTGAATGCGCTGTACAACAATTTAGTGCAGATTAAGTGTAAACATTGAGAAAGGAGAGGTATGTATGAAATTCGTCTAAGTTGAGGAAAGAACTTGTGTTTTCCTTCAACACAAAGAAAAATATTTTGAGTAATGATTGTGACCAAACCGTTCATGAGCCCCATTCACTTCCATAGTCGGAAAAAAGAATACTATGGAAGTGAATGGGTCTCATGATTGGTTTGGTTACAAACATTCCTCAAAATATCTTCCTTTGTGTTCATCAGAACAAAGACATTTATACAGGTTAGTAACAACATGATAGCAAGTACACAATGACAGTATTTTCATTTTTGGGTGAACTATCTCTTTAAGATTCACACCAGTATTGTTTTTGTAGGGTTTGTGAAAAACAAAATGTTCTAATATAAATATAGCCTAGTCCTGGATTAATCTAAACCCTGTTTGGGAAAACGCTCCATTATGTTCAACAAAAGACAGAATTTGATCATGTTCCTGATAATGGTGTGAGAGTGGTTATGTAACACCCAAAAAGCCAAATGCTACCACATGATGGCAGCATTGTCTTAACTAAAATAATCTTTCGCTAGTAATAAAAGTTTTAGACTAAAATGGGTAATTATTACACAATTTATGTTTCAAAGGCCTAAATATGCCTGAAAGCAGTAATCGACTTTTTATGTTTATTTAAACGTCTGCCAACCTTTAAACTTTTGCATGAACTTTACATCTTTTCCTTTAGAATGCTTAAAGAGTAACACTAGAGACATCTTATTCAGACACCAATAATAATAATTTACACTTTATTTTTAGAAATGATTCCTAAAATCCAAATAGATCTTAATTAAAAGACAAATGAATATTTGGAACTGTGTCTGCAATCCACCACTAAAACTAAAACTTATTTCACAAGTGGATGTGTGACAATTTTGCGTTGCATTTGCCCCAACGTACAGCAAACCACTTGCATAGCAGCAGTCCATTTCATAAGCATCAGCTGTTTATGAACTATATGAGCTGCTCTCTCTGACTCCCACAGTAAAGGAATTGGAGGACCACAACAGAATGTGTACTGTTATAAGGTGACTGATGCTATTCTGCAGTGTAAATTGAACCTTAAACCGAAATTTCCCTTTTGGAAATTGGGTTTCATATAAATTAATGTCTAAAAGGTTTTAAACACAGCGTTGCTTATCCATTTTTGCCCGATTTGCAGACAGCCCTGTTTTCTTTGTCACTGCAGCATCTCTGATCATCAGCATCAGGCTCCCTCTGTTTGGTTCAAACAGACTTGCAGCCTCATTAAATGTGTGCGTATCGTCTGGAGGGCAGACATGAAAGAATGTATGTGGGAGTGAGGTGTTATGTGTGTGTATGGCCTTGCTGAATGCATAATAACAATGCAGCATTGTTGATGTAAAAGCCAGATGCAGACGGATTCAGAGGGCACAGCCTATTCACCTCACAATCTGGCCTAAAATGCCAACGTCAACTCCTGCCTCCCCCTCTCTCAATCTTTGCAGCCAGGGCAGCACTCATATATCTCTGCTGGACTCGTATCTTTGTTGCTCGGGTCAAATAATAATACCAGAGTAAAATATCTCAAATATCAGTGGGTGTGCCGGATGAGAAAAGGCTGAACTCTGCCATAGTTGAGGTATTAGGTCATAAATGGGAAATGACATCAGCGTGTACAAATCTCCCATAGACACATAAGCACGGCGCTCACCGTGTCCTCTTACAATGACAAACCAAGTAGACAACTGCGGCATACATCAGGGATGCAAACATGAGTTGAATGTAATCAGGCACTCGAGATTAACCTCAAATTTGACAGCTTGGCAATTGTCAAAATAGTGGAGAACCGCAAACTGTACTGGTCAGCACTAGTTTTAATATTTAATAATCATTTTTATTTCATGCATATTTCTTGTAATGCGTCTTATGTCTTGCACTGTATTTTGTCTAGCACTGTTTGCACACATACACTTAATGTGGCTAGGTTAAAATTTATTTTTAGTCTTTAGCTCGGTTTTGATCTAGTTGAAGTCCCACTGTGGAGAAAATCAGGTTTTTATTGTTGTTTATAAGTCTATAGAATGTGGTGTTTTTAACATGTTTGAACACAAGCCATGTGCAAATTCATCATTCACCACCATTGCTGAGGATTTTCTCCATAAAATTAAAGGCATTAAAGGCGCCTTGGTTTCCAACATCACAAACATGTAAAAATCATATCAACACATATGAACATGTAGATCAGTATAGATCATTGCTTACACATGTATGGTAAGTGCTGTAACCTGTTAACATCAGCGCTTAAAGATTAGTGCAGCAAATGTATAGTTCAGGTGTGAAAGCGGGCACAAATTAGCATATTCATAATTATGGTCCAAGCTGTGCAATTGAGTAGAGGCGGGGACTAATTTGCATATTAATACATCTGTTTATAATAAATGAGGCAAGGGTGTAAAGTTACATTCAAGCTGTTTTAAAGCATGAAGAAATTACTGAGACAAGTAAAACTTTCTATGATGTTCAAAGTAAAAAAAAAAATTCTCCAATATTGGCAAATTGGGTTTAACCAAGGGTTCTGTAAGAGTAAAAACTAAATATTTTTGTAATTTGGCTTGTGTAATAATTTTTAGATTATCTGCATATTCTTACTGTAAAAAAAGGACTAAATCAGTGAAAATTATGTTTTTGCAAATAGACCACATACACAAATGACAGCTGGTTGAGTCTGGGTAAAACAAGTGATAATTTGATCAGACAGTCATTAAAATACACTCTGTGGGATGGCTTCACCCACAGTTTACCAGCAGCAAGAGCTCAGCTAAAATAGCAAATAAACTATTGAGAGAGACAGAGACACAACAAAAGATTAAGAATCAAGGGTAAAATACCAGATCAGACCCCGGGCGGTAAATAGTAATTAAACTGTAATCATGCATGTATGACCGAGATGGAGAGAAAGGTGCAGGTATTATAGATAACAGGGATGTAGGAGATAAATGTTTTGAAGGGTGAAGCAGTAGTCCACTAGCCCCAGGCAGTAAACAGCACTCTGGTCAATTCTGCTCAGCTAGTAAGGGAGTTAAAGTGACCACATGGGAACAGAAACGGAACAGCAGAACATATTACATGAATCAAAAATGAGCTACGCTTTAAAATTAGAGTTAAAAATACACCACATTTTCTCCAACTACAGGAGACTACGGTTTAATTTATGAACAAAAATGCAGTCCAGAAACTTGTGTATAAAAAGAAATGCCTTTATTAATACAACTTTAAAAAAGCTATTTTAAAGCACAAAGACTTTAATAAACATTTTTCCTGCATAAAAACGATCGCACGTGCACATTGTGCTTCCTTTGCGAAGTCTGTACAACCTCTGGGTGTGCAAGTTGTTGCGATCCAGTTCAACCACTTATTGCATACACATGAAACACATCTTGCATGTCCGTTTATAAGCTATGAATGGAAAAGAACACAGTAAAGAAAGAAAGAAAGGAAAAGAAGATCAACCAGAACTCTGCAGTTTCAATATTTGAAACTGCAGCAGCTTTCAGAGGAAGATTTTGCACATTGTCCAGAACACAAATATTATTTAAAAAAAGAGAATAAATTAACTAAAATGAACGATTGTTGTGCTTTATACATTTACTTTAAGGAGTTCACTCAAATGCAAACCCATTTCAAAAGGAGGTTGATTTGAAAAAGATTCAAAGAACAAATACCTTGTTCCAAATCTCTTTTACCTTTTGAAACACACAGCGCTAAGCTCTACATCAAGAGTTGCACACATTCCCATAAACAGCAATGATTATATTCCCTGTTCCATTTGCTACACACTCCACATTATAGAAATCTACACTGAAAAAAATAGTATCAAAAAGGCATTTCCTCAGAGGAGGAAGGCATACTTCCTAAAACATTCCTCCTTTTTTCCCAAACTAAAAAAATGAACTCTAAATGCTCTATGCTCTTTATTACACAACAACCAAGAACGAAAGTCTCAAATGAAACAACTTAAACTTGAAAGACTTTGGTATAAACAAAACATAGGCTCTCTGTAGTCACTCATAATAACGCCAGTCTCCATTTTAATATTTTTATTCGCTTACCAAGTGACAAATGTGAGATGTGCATAGTATTATTTGTGATATCCAGCGACCTGATTTTCATCGGAAAATAAATGAGTTTTCAACTGAAAAAGGGTTAACACAGCACAGCCTTTAGATGCAGTCTCTGCCAAACAAGCATCAACAAACCAGCAGCTTTGATGTCAAACCTTTATAAATGTCATATTTTCCTGCAGAGAATCTAAATCCCAAAAAATCGTAAAGCTTAAACATCTGTTTGAGATGATTCCAAGCAGCAGGTTGCCAAATAATGGAATAATATCTCTGCATCTCGACTTCTATGTTCAGGTAAGATAAACAGAATTCAGGAATAGTCTACCCTTTTGCCATATTAAACTATGTTATTACCTCAACTTAGACAAATTAATACATACTTATCTTTTTTAAATGCGTGCACTGTACAACACGTTGTGAATGTGTTAGCATTTAGCCTAGCCCCATTCATTCCTATGGTAGCAAACAGGGAAGCCACCAAACACTTCCGTGTTTTCCCTATTGAAAGACTGTTACATGAGGAGTTATACTAGTAAGTATGGTGCCACAAAATAAAACTTTTTTTTGTTACCATAGGAATGAATGGGGCTAGGCTAAATGCTAACACATTCATAACGCGCTGTACAGTGCACGCATTGAAAAAAGATAGGTGTGTATTAATTCGTCTCGGTTGAGGTAATAACATAGTTTGATATGGCAAAAGAGTAGACTATTCCTTTAAGTGGCTAATCCCTCGGAAACATCAGGACAACATTAGCAAAACCTTTTCAAGCTAAAAAAAATAAAAATAAAATCTTACGGTCTCCACGCTCTTAAGCTTGGCCAGGGAGGACTTTAAATTATTTCGTCGACGTAGGGAGAGTGAGAGTAAACATATCCCCATGGTTTTGCTCTATATATTTTGGTGTTCAACATTAACCAAACAAGATAGAGTCAAAAAATATGCTCAAAATTCAGTCACCAAAAAAAGAATATAGCTACAATTACACTGGATTCAGCAAACGAAGTTGAAAATGATTCATATTAAGGTATGAAATGAAATACTAAACTAAAAATGATCATTCTTCACAAGTATTTTTATAAAGGCATCCTCATCGCACACACATGCATGCCACACAAGTAAAGTGCATGACCGGTCTACATGAAACTTACTTTAACTGAGGTTTCAGATCTCCACTACAGGGATAAACACCACCGTACTGAGCTCCTTAAAATTCTGATAAAGCTACTGATGTGATGTACTCAAAGCTTTAAGTACAATGTCAGTCTACATCTTAATAACTTAAGATTTCTGCACCTTCAACCAGCTTTGAATACATAATAGGCAGGACTGTATGATTGTGGTGAGGGTTAAAGATGCATCATGAAGTGTGGGTTGAACATGAGGTGTTGTGTGTCTATCCAGACTTCAATCCGAAAAAGTAAACTATTACTGCTCTCTGAAACAAGCAATGCTACACTCGTAGACATCTTCAACATTTTCCCCTGTAGCTTATATGCCTTCGTTTTCTAGTCATGGGTTATAAACGTATATCTTATCAAACATCTATTACAGCTAAAGTTGATTTCTCTACAGTCCTTTTAAACTGCTTATTTTGAAAGATTTTGCCTGTCTGGTGACTAATTCATTTTTTGAGCGTTATTTTGGAAGAAGATTCTGAAAGCCGCTTTGCACTCATCTCGTCTCGACTGAAGTGTGCCCAGATGTGGCAAATCTCAGGCAGACACATTCTCACTCAGACCTGCAGATCTGAAGCTTTGAATATAAAATACCAAAGCCCTTCCCTCCTCAACCAGACACATGCTGCAAGCAGCTGTGTTTGTTTCTAATTAAAACCTTAGCACACACACACAAGAAGCACTGCAATTACTGTCTCAAACAGAAAATCAGAGGGCTACCGGAGTGTTCAGTCCTTTTTCCACTGCAACAAACTGCAGCAGACCATGGCTAGAAGTCTTACACTTGGCCTCCTCTGGTCCTTACGGTGGCAGTCAGGAAGAGGATTTGAAAGAGATTTAATAGGCCCCCTGTGCTCCATTTTAGTTGTGCTTGGCCCTCCCTCCTTTCAGGTAGCTTTTCCAGCGCTTGATGAAGTCCCTGAAGATGGGCGAGTTGTCAACAGAACCTAGCAGCTGGAGCTGGTTGATGTGCGTTGTATGGTAGTCCCAGCGTGCCAGGTTGGGCGCCGTGCCCAGCATAAAGTGGCGCAGATCGTAGATGGTGCCCGACCCTGTATCGTACAGGGGCAGCATAACCTTGAGGGACTCCATCCCCTTGCTGAACAGCTGGCCTGCTTCCCTACCAAGTTTCTCACCCGCTGTTTGTGCCAGGTCATACAGGCCTATGAGGGAATAAATAAAACCATTCAGGACGAAGGAGCTAGGGATTGTGGGATACTCCTCATACCAGTCGTATTTATTCATGAACACAGCTTTGACGCCGTGCTGCTCCGAGGGCAATTTGAAAGGTCCAGTGGCACGCAAGGCGGACTTTAGGTAAGTGTCGTCTTTTGTGAGCAGATAGGCACGTACCAACGTAGAGATAGCCTGCCCTTGTGCCATAGCAGAATACCAACCGGGCTCTAGAGAGCGAAAACCCTCCCCGAGCTTACGAGTTACCATGATCGGCCAACCACCGCGCTCGTCCTGGTTGCGCACCAGCCAATCGCTGGCGGCGAAAAACGCAGCCATGTGTGAAGTGGTAGAGATTGTGATATTGTCTATTGTGCCGTGGCCGTGAAGCACTATCTTCACGACACGCCGAGGCATAGTCTTGGTGGCTTTGACCGCTTTGGTGTTGGACAGGCCGATGCCTTTGCGGAGGTCAGTGAGGAGGTCACGCGTGACTGTGGTCCATGCAGTCCGAGGGCCAATTCCATAGGTGATGTCACGGTCCTTCAATGAAATGAGTTGTGTGGTACTTACGTAGTGGATAACAAATGGAGGCCCTTTCTCTGTGGTCTCCAAGACAACGGAGATGCTACCATTGGATGTAAACTTCAAATCGAAAGAGATGATGAAATCTTTTGTGTTGCCGAGGGGAAGCGAGATGCCCTCCGAATTATCTAGGACACATAAAAGAGATGAAAGAACAGAAAATGTTACAGCAGATTCCAGATAGGTTCCTCCCCTGATATTTTACAACAACAAATACAGATGCCTAAACACAGGCACACATAGCAGTAATCATTAGTGCCTGTTAGTAGTGATGATAAGGGGGGGATTTTTTAAAAAGCAAGGTTTTATGTGTCACTCTCTCGGGGTTAATTAAACTGTCAAGTTAAAGCCAGAAAGGCAGCCTGGCTCCAACCATGATAACAACTTAAAATAATGCATCTCACATTAGACGATGTGTTAAACTAATTTCTCCTCTGGAAAACACTGCAGTGGAACTCAAGATTAAAGATTTTCAACTCTCAATCAAAGCCCTTTTCCTCTTTTAAACAAAATGCAAATTCAACACTAAATTCATCTCTCATTGTCAGCGTCAAACCACTCCACGCTCCGTGTTGACTTCTGACAAGCTTATGCAGAACAAAAAGAATACATCCGCATACCTCCTATACTGAGAAAAAAATAAGGCATGATAAAGCAAAAGGAAAGATAAGAGTGAGAAAGAAAAAAAAACATGCAAGAGAAAGTAATTTCAACAGCATTAAAGCATGAGAGAAAATAGGGCATGTATATGTAAAAAAAGCATATAAGGGGGAAAGACAAGGAAGAGAGGACATTTTGGCTCGAGCCCCAATACTATTTAATGCACTCATAAATCCATAAATCCAATGCAGAGACTAAGTGGATTTGTACAGTCCAGCTCCGATTACCCCATATCAATAGCAGAGATAGTGGAGGACAGAGAGTAGAGGAGGGAGGCAGCGTCCTGCTGGAGCCTTGGACCCACTGTGTCTTAGCTGGCCTCGCTTTGATCAATGCTCGGGGTGATGACACCAATTACTGCCTGCCAGCTCGATAGACATAGCTAATTGTAATGGCTATTGATTAGCTCAATGCTACAAAGCAGCAGGGTGTGTCTGAAACCTTAAAAATGCAAGATCATATCATTCAAGAGGCTGATGAAGAAAGACACCAAGATATATGCAATAAATCCAACATTCACATAACATGTCTACGGAGATGTCTCCATCTGGCTAATTTTTGATAGCGGCACAGATGTTTCCCCCAGATACCCCACAATTCGGCAGTGTGTGCAATTTCACTTTTCTTGCTTCTATAAGTCATTGGAATACAAGGAAGTGCAGTAAATGAATGCAATATGACCAGGTGAAAGCGATGAAAGCATTAAAATAGGGTGAGAAAATTCAAGAGAAATAAAACACAGCATGTAAACAATAAACAAAAGATAGAAGAAGTAGTAATACTAAAATAACAAATTATATAAAAAATGAGTGATGGAAACATCAAGGCACATAGCTACGGTACCTGCAGTGCTGAACTGTCGAACTAATGTGGCTCTGGTCTTGTCATAGACTCTGGTGAGAGAGCAACCCTTGGGGATGCTCCATGCGCTAGACCTGCTGTCTCTCTCCTCCGCTGTGTCATACACCTCCACATGGGGCGAACGCTCTGTCAGGTTCTTGCTGTAATGACTCAGGCCATACTGAGCTATTTGAATAGCGTAGAAATATCCTTGAGGGCCCCACTGGGTGGATAAAGGTACTCCTGCAGAAAAGGGATGAAAGGAAGAAGGGATGTGACATCAGGAGAGATAAATTGGTAAACTTTTCACAGAATTGTGTGTAAAAATAACATTTGGCAAAGGAGGAATTGCTATTTGATATATTTCGGAAACTTTGCAAACTGTGTCTCGCCTAATGAAGAAGCTTAAGACCAGGGGTCTCCAACCTTTTTTGGGCAACGGCTACAACAATGGATAAAACAATCTGGAGGGCTACTTTTTGATATAGTCTAATCAAAACGTTTTTGTTTTACTTCTTGATTTTATTTTATTTTACTTGTTGATATGTTTTACTATTGTTTAAAATGTTAACATACGTAAACCAAGCCAAGATAATATAAAAAATATGTAATACATAAATATTACAATTAAGACTAATTAATAGAATGTCCTTTGGCGGGCACCTCACAGACTCTGTGGGCACCACGTTGGAGACCCCTGCTTTAGACGATGAAATCAGAAGATAAAATCGAGAACCAGTATGCAAAGGCAGAGATGCGTTGTGCCACTTTGCAATGGTAAAATCTAAATATTTTAATCTCCTTCAAAAAACTTTGAAAGATTACTTAAAAAAAAATAATTGTTTTGTTATTTACCAAAAGGTAATATGTTTTAATTTTAAGTAGTTTTTTTTAAGTCGTTTTTTTACAGCTACCAAGTAATGCATTAGGCAAACGGAATGCATTGATCTTTGCATGGTTTCATGACATAATTGATCAGTTTCCATCAATTACTTCATTACAAGATTTTGGTTACTCCAGGGCTGGGCAGAATGGTTGTATAGCATAACCGTGAAATAAAATGTCAAGTTAATGTACTGTAAAATAAAAGTAAAAAAAAATTGAAATGCTTGCCGACAAAAGTCTTATTTTATTTAATCTTCAAGTCATGTGACGACTACAAAAAACATTTTACGTTTTATGTACCAATGAAGGAAAATTTCCAAGTAAAGGTCCCATACCAGGGTATAATAACAAAAATAAAATGCTACTAATAAAACTTTTATTTTTTATTTTCTTCTTGATAAACACTGTTTTTGTTTTAAAAAGTTTAAAATGCAAATTTGCTATTACATTATATAAATATTTACTTAAAATCTCAGGGAATACAGGTAAATAATGTAGGTCAAAGGGGTTCGGCTAACAAAAAACTATGCTGCAACTATAGTTAACTTATTGTGATGAGTTGAAGTTATGTAAATTTATTAAAAATAATTGTAATGGTAATTTGAAATGACTTGTAAAACCAATTGAATTGTACTAAAGTACTGTAATTAGCAAAAAATAAATGATCTTAATGAATGAAAAATAATAAATCATAAAGAGATGTTCAATTTGACCACTTAACCGTTAACTGATGCCTGCAGACATTTCATCACTTTTCTATTCTTACATTGTTAATGGCCTGTAAATGACGCATATTATTGCTGCCCTGACAGTCTGGTAAAGTAATAATTTGTATGAGAAATCATTTGTACTGTATGCTTGAGTATGGTTTGGAAGCTGCAGTGAGACTCCGTCTTGCACAGGTCCGTTCAGACCTTTGCTGATCAACTCTGTCCTAGATCCTGAAAAAATGGGCACTGTGGGAGATGGAAAACAGACAATCCGCCGTATTTGGATATTAATCATCTGGACTGAGCGCATGCTCTTTAATAATGTAATGTTGCATAAAATTAAATAATGTATGAATCCTGATGTTGCTGTTGATCTGTTGCTGCTGTTTGCACATTCAAATGTAATAAAATATTTGTTTTGTTTTTTAGCTGGTCACAGACAACCGTCAACTGTATATTTACTCAATGACAATTTAATATTCAAATCTTATCTGTTAATGGTTAATGCCCGGTTAACAAGCTGCGGTGGGCGGTTGGGAAAATTAACTGAAATTAACTTCCCTAGAATGATTTTAACGAATTAAAAATAATGACCTTAATAATAAATAAATAAATCACACATAATGTCAAGCTGTTCATGAATCAAACAACTACTAACAAAAGACCAGCACTTTGAAAGAAAAATGATGGCTTGTCCACTTTCTGATTTAAAAATGCACTTAGAGAGCTGCTAACCACGTACCCTCAGAACTAACTAACAAGATGCATTAACCTTCTATCGGCCAGGCAATAAAGCCTTTGAAACCCCTTGAGCAGATTTTCCTTACTTGGTACTAGTTACCTTGGTCTCTTATGTATGAGGTTGCACTGTTGACAGAAAAAATGCTAAGGGATTAAAGGTCAGTAGGCTTTTCATTCATCCTTTCTCTTTCTCCCTCTCTAGCTAACCACAACTCATCTATTCTACACCCTGTCATGACAGAAATCAAGCCACAGGCAAAACACTGCGATCATGCTGCTGGTTTATATCTGGCTTTAAAACATCAATCCACATAAGAAGCACATGCAGGGTTAAACACAGACATAACAAGGCAATAGAAATGACAAACACACCAATAAGACTGCATCCCAATTTGCAAAGCGCACAGACACACACAAGAGCTACAGGCTGTAAGTGGGACCTGTATCAAGAGGCAGATGGGGGCTGTGGAGAAGCTCTATGGCCTAGATTCTATTCAAAGCACTTTCATCTTCTGCTGGAGGAGACGCCATCCCTCAAAGTGAAGGAGGAGGAAAACGGAGCTCTCGTACCCCACCACCTCTGTACTCATCTCCTTTTCGTTCTCCTCCTCTCCTTTAGCTGCGGCACAGAGACTGATGAGTCTGTCCGCCGTGTCTGATAACAGGCTCTCCGCTCCAACACACTGCCGCAGGCTCGTGTGGGTTATTACCTTTGAGCTTAACATGCTGTTTTTCTTCTCCTGATGGCCACGATGAAAACAGAACCTCTAATTAATCTTTGTTTTATGTTTGTATGTGTGCTTGTACAGTATAAACACCGCAAAGTCCTACAGCGGCATTCCAAAAACACAAGCAAGCATATATTTAAACCACAGCAAATTAAAGCCACTGAGACGAAGAAATAGCTAACTGCCCTGCATTCACATAACCTTTGCAATTTGCAATCAGATGGCAGATGTTAAATTAAAACACACCAATGGATAAATCAGCTTCACAAATGTCCACACGTCGGATGCCCATCACACCCTACAATCACTGGAAAACAACATATGCTTAAATGTTGATTTTTTGCTTTGGATCAACACTTTAATTTACCAAGGATGTGGACAATCAGAGGCAATGATTTAAACTGCTGATTCCCCACAGGCTCCATTCCAAGGGGATCATTAATACAACCGAGCTTCTTTGTAGGTCACAAAACACAGTAAACACAGCATCTGCGAACACACCGGCCTTCAGTTATGCAGGCAAGAATTGAAGCGAAAGCAGAGGGATTGGTACAAACTTCATCGGATTTGTGCTATGCCACAGTTACTGAGAATTTTATCTCAATTCATAGACAACCCAATTTTTCTACCTGCCACAAAGGATTATGGTATAATGGTGACTTTTTCAGGTAACACAAAAAAATGGTCTTTCTGAATGCTCACACTGAAATGTGCACATGGAGCAAGATTTGAAAAACACTTGTGTCTTAAAAGCTTGTGCCGTAAGGTAGAAAGCGATTTAAATTCAAATGCCAATCAATGATTGCAGTAAATGAAAGCTGGCACAAATCTGCATTTAAGGGAATTGTGGAGTGTGCTCGGTTTATGGGTGTGTAAAATGTGCAACAGATTGCGTTTATGTTGGGATTTTGCCATCCAATGGCAAATGTGTCAAAGACAACCAGTAGTTCACAAGTGTAATACAACTTGAAATTTTGTCTTTTGTCTGTATATTTGAATGTGTCTAATGTGTTTAATTAAGTTTGTGTCAAGTTTTTTTTCTGAGCAAAAATAAAGCCCACATTTTCACCATGAAAAACAAAAATGTCATTCAGTGTAACTGTTATACATACAAAAATAAATTATCAGGAATATTTGTACCAATAATCATTTAATGACATATCAACAGACTCGATATAAAGGCGGGGTGCATGATCTCTGAAAGCCAATGTTGACATTTGAAATCACCTAAAGTGTGTTTTGGTAGTTGGCCCGACTCCAAAATCATGCATCCCGCCTTTAAGGATCAC
Source organism: Paramisgurnus dabryanus (assembly GCF_030506205.2). Classification (NCBI taxonomy): domain Eukaryota; kingdom Metazoa; phylum Chordata; class Actinopteri; order Cypriniformes; family Cobitidae; genus Paramisgurnus; species Paramisgurnus dabryanus. The sequence goes on along the minus strand of NC_133338.1, from coordinate 30,641,828 downwards.
AGTGCACCAAATACTAATTTATTGTTATTTTAAATATTCATACTTAGAAAAAACGATAGTTTTAAAGCGATAGTTTGCCTAAAAAAAATTCCCCAAGACTTACTAACCCTCAAGCATTGCGACGTCACCGGAAGCTAGTTATTTTAGTTTACATTTCAAGTTTTACATTTGGATTTTTCTACAACAAAATGGCGTGGATTACCCTCAAAAGGCCTTTGTTTATCATTGTGGAGCCGTTTGGATTTATTTTGTGAAGAATGGATGCACATTTTTTGGACTTGAAGGACGTGGACCCCGTAACTTTACATTTGATTAAAGGTGCAGTGTGTAAATTTTAGCGACATCTAGTGGTGAGGTTGCGACCAATGCGTAGTAACCTGCTCACCCCTTGCTTTTGAAACACATAGAGAAGCTACGGTGCTGCCACCGTACAAACATGTCATCGTCGGAGATAACTTAGTAAAAAAATTGTCCGTTAAGGGCTTCTGTAGAAAAATGGAGTGAAAAATGGCGACTTCCATGAAAGGGGACCCTCTTTGTATGTAGATAAAAAGGTCTTGTTCTAAGGTAATAAACACATAACGGTTCATAATGAAAGGTCTTTGTACACCCCTGATAATATAGTTTTGTATATTATTTTGCATTTCTGTCAAGAGATCCTTCTAAAAATTACACACTGCACCTTTAACTGAAAGATCTAAAACATTTTCTAAAATAACTGAAAATGTGTTAGTCTGAAAAATTATGGACATATGCATCTTGGACAGCTTGGGGGTGAGTAAATCATGGGTTTAATATCATTTTTGGCCGAACTATCCCTTTAAGACAGTTCATTAGCACTTTTATGCTGCTGTTGTACATGCATTAATTTTCTGTGTATTTTTTGTTAAAATACATTTTCATTTACCTGAACCTGAGCTTTCAGTTTATAAAGATGACTGATCATGGTGAATTTCTCGTGGATCATCGTCATGAGTTTGAGTTACTAGGGTTTATTTTCTACAAAGCATCATGTCAGACTCAGGAGAACAACATGCAATGAGTCCGCAGCATCTCTTTGGGGCAACTTTTTGACAGGCGCTATAAATCCAGATTTTAACTCGACCATGAATCTTGAACCAAACACCATCACAGCGTGTGTTTTCATGATTTTAAATGGAAGCGATAGTTTTGTCACAGTTTATAACGCAGATGCGGTCATTTGCCTGTCGAATTAGCGCTTTAGCAATAACAAATCTGAACAGCCTGAAACAGAAGTGTTTTTTCTGTCGCTACTGCTGCTTCCTGAGTGAGCCCTAAGTCTTCAGATATTTTGATTTTGTTTGCAGGCTAAAATTGAACTGAGTGCAGGACCTTCAATAAGCCTATGCGGCCGTGCATGTGCGCAACTTGAAGGGGACATTGGTTGTAACGTTTTGCACCTATGTTTTATGTTTTAAACCAAAAAATAGCTTGTGATTAAACATCATTGGGAGGAACCCCTGCAGTTCCGTTGTGGACCCCCGCTTAAAGACCCATGGCTTATACCATGGTTAGTACAAACATTGCAAGTGGTTATTTTATGACAGGTGTGTGTTATACAGAAAAATAATCAACATCTGTGGAACATTTCTCTTCCAATCAGAATAAACCATTCAACCTATAATTTGGATTTTTATCCATTTATAGTCTACTTACTCTTAGGTTTTTGTATGTTGTGAGGCAGTCCACTGAGTGAAGAGTGATAAGACTTTGCAGTCAATAAATGATCAAGATGTTGTGGTTTAGAAAGCATTCATTATACTGCAGTATTGATTGGACCAATCTCATTTTCAATACATCTTAAGACACAATGACTTCATCAGGTCTCATAAAGAAAGGAGTATAAAACAGTAAAAAGGTTTGGGTGAGTCATGCCATTAGCAAGTAATGCTTTTGTGTTTTAACAGCTTGCATATGTTGATGGTACAATAATGGTCATGGTTAACTTAAAGGATTGGGGTTTAATTTGAAATAGAAGTGTTACTGGGATCAAGATTGTACTCTATCAGCACAATGCTTCCAGCCAGCCACTTAACTTCATTTGCTAAAGGAGTGTCCTTGCAAAGAGACAGAGAGACAAAATTGATGAAATTGATAGATAAATGGAAGGAAAAAGAGAGAAAGAAAGAGAGAGCGTGTGACACAGCAGGAAATAGTAATCTGTCAAGGCATAGACATATTGATGAATCACTGACACGCACAGACAAATGTGGTTGCTGGACAGTGATATACCTCTGAAGGACACAACTGAGACCACCATGGCCAGCTTGTCCTCCTTCAAGCAGTGTTCTTGAAGTCTATTGTGAAATGCTTGTCCTTGGAAATAAAAAATGGAAATGTATACAGGGCTCTCTTTGGTTTACCGGTTTCTTTTTGACATTTAGTGTGAGACACGTGGACATATTAGTGTAAAAGTATTCTCCATTATATATAAGGTCATCAAATCCTCTCTAGCCTTGTAGCTAAATCAATCCCACTTTCATTTGCTTAATGTAAAGTCCATTGAGGAGGTATTTCTCACTACGAGCCAAATGTAGATCACTTGAGCCTGGCTTCCAAGAAATTCCTCTTGGGCTGCACTAAATGATTTTTAATGGCCACTAACAAGTTGTGTTAGAGATGAGGCAGGTTGCTTTGCCTCTCACTTTTAACGTGGCACAATTAAGTGCTGCTTTAATGTGACGTGCATATGGGTGGATGTTGTAAATGAGAATCACCGAGAGCTGAAACACATTTAAAATAATCAGTTATGTGTAACCTAATCAAATCGTTTCTACAGATGCATATTGGGAACAAGAGCATGAAAGCATTATGTACTTTATAAACATGCAAGGAAACAATATAGTTATATAATCTTTAACCCTCCCCTTCATGAAATCCAGTTATGAGAGAGGTCACTGGAAATACATGCAAACTGGACACCCAAGACAGATGTTGCTAGGTGTACTGTATATAGGACCAGCACAAAAAGAAAACAAATGTTATGCACTTATGATCAGATGAAATCGATCAGAAGTAATAAATATCCATAACTCACCTTCCACACCACTGATGCATTTGACTCTGTCACGCACTTCCACGTTATACCCTTCGAAGGACATGAATACCCCGCTGGGATGATATGGCTCTCTCTGTGCGTACACTTTGGAGTAACTGTGAGAAAACTCAAACCGATCGTAGCCGTCGTACTGGACCACCTTCCCGTACACCTCGAAGTACTTCTCCATCCAGCCGAAGGGCAGATACACCTCGCTGCCTTCTCGACGGCCCTTAATGGTGACATCATCATTGATCAGGCAGTCAATCTCTTCGTAACGTACCCCGCCCACCACAGGTGGCGGTTCAGGGGGCTGGGGCTGCTGCGGGTGGCTGTCTATTTTAGGACTGGGAGGGGGCTGAGGGTGCCGAGGGAGAAAGCGGAGGGACTTTTCGCTCGTGCATCTGTTCCACAGGACGACCGTGAGCAGGGAGAGGAGTGCACAGATCACTATCAAGGTCTTGTAGTGAACGCGGGCTGACAGACAACGCATCATCACTGCTTACCTATAACAACACAAAAATAAACATGTACGTTAATACACAATCTATGAAACGATCACGCCGATATTTTTCCTTATTAACTAGATGATGTCACAAAAAAATGCTTTTTTCCACCAATGGCATTAGATTTAAGCTGTGGCAGATAATCAGTATTTCGGTTTGTAGAAACGTTATGCATATCTACTTGGAATAAATCAGAGTTAAAAAGGTTCAGTCAATATTTTCCCCCTTACATGAATAATCAAACTAAGCCTTAGAGAAATTCAATACCTGTCGGCAGAACTGTGTACACTGCGTGCATCGCCGCTATGAATTTTGAGAGCTTTATGCTAAACTAAGTCGATCAATTCAAGCATGGCAAACAAAGTCGAAAACATTCATTTCTTATTCTACTACGCATGTGTGGTTTTGATGAGAGTAAAATCTTAAAACATCTGCTCTCATATTAGATGCTATTTCTGGATTTATGAAAATATGGATCATGATTTATGTTTAACAGTTTATGCGTCAGAGGCAGTAATCAAAAAAGTTGTGCCATCCATCTGTGTTTGTTAGCGGCGACGAACAGTCTATACAGCGTCTGATGCTCTTTTATGAGAGATAAACAGTATAGAAACGATTTCAATATTCTCTCCTTAAATAGCATCCGGCTCCTGTGGTTTCCGTATGACAGAGAGAAAATCACATTAGCTTTGTAAACGCAGCTCATAGCGCAAATCAGCAGACTCTCACTCATATCACAGCATCTCTCTTTGGCACTTCATCTTACTTGCAAAGAATAAAAATCAATAAGCAAAAATGCACAGCCTTTCACTACAACCAATTACTGTGGTGGGTTTGGCATGGAAAACACACCAATGCCATCATTAGCAGTCTACACCACTTTGAAGCTAAAGCGAAGGCCAGCAGAGAGTGAAAACACATCAATTTTACAATGAACTCCATCCATCAACCCAAACTTTGAATGCCACAAACTCCATATTTAACAAGCCTACCAGAAAAAGAGCAAATACCAATACACGTCTTTGGCCTGGCCTACGTTATGTATTAGGTGGAAACCTGATTTTGCATGGTTCAACCTTGTATATCAAAAAAGCTTGCTATGAAAGATCAAGGCAACTGAGTCATTCCTTCAAACCGTATTTCTGCTTAATCCTCTCTCTGCCAAACTCATGCGGCTTCGCAGACCTGCGCTCCATCTTTTTAATCTCTTTCCCCTCCATTTTGACTTCGCTCTCCTTTCCTGATGCCGTCTCCGCACACTCAAAGCTTGCAGAGCAGGCCGGCATCTGAAAGATAAGCAGCTCATCTCGTTTGCTGAAGCTATAAATAATTTGATCTTTTTGGCTTTCACAGAGAGGGAGACATGCCGTTACTGGGATTCAGAAAGCGCTGAACGCAGGGCATCTGATTCAAGACTCTCTGACGGAGTATCTAGATCGGGCAGCCCACCACAGTGCAGGGTGCGTCTGTGTACAGAAATAATTTGTATTCAAATCCACTAATATGCAGGAGATATGGCTGAGCTCTGTATAATCCAGAGATCAAACCAAAAACAGGAGGAACAAGGATGTAATCCCTTCTCTGAACAAGTGGAACTGCAGACTTAAAAGGAAGAGTACACCGCATCTTACCATGTTAGATTTAAGGAAATGGCTTTCCACAGAGAGGCTTAGGGTGGGTAATGGGACTCACCGCTGAGCGCCGTCCCCATAGCTACAGCAGTTGCATACATGCGAGAGCAGCTCCTTTGAGGAAAGCAGTGTTGAGTTGATATATCATTGAATGCAGTGCTCTCAAAAACACAATTTTAAAATGAGCACATCTATCTCAGCAAAGGATTCCTCATCAGAATGCGCTTAGCACAATCTTAGTCGTTCAGACAACGTGCTGCTGACCACGCCCTGTCTGCACCCTCGTGATGTTGATTCATGAGCTACCCTTTCAACTAATGTGGGGCCACTATCGATTTCCCACATATTTTGCTGCTTTCCGCTACCTGGCTCAGACCTTGATATCCACAGGAGTACAAGCTGCTCAGCCTCTACACATCGCTTCACTAAAACCTTATATCATTTTTTGAGTAACTTCCAGAGGGTTCAGACTTGAAACTCTGACTGGAAGAGCAACAATGGAAGCAACTACTGACATACACCTGTGATTGTATATCAGATGAATTCTACATCAATTTAGCAAGCTGCGACACTGATCAGTAAATGTAAACAAAGAAAATCTGCTTTGCGTCAAACAAAACTAAGGCCTGTGTATCAGCAAGAATCTTGGGATACAGTACGTATCACAATGCAGGGGTTGCCGTGCGAAATGTTGCGATACATTGGGATAGTGTAAAGCCGGTCAATATATTTGGGTATTTCCTATTTTAGGAATATAATAGGGTATAATTTTAGGAAATGTCATTGAGACCTGAGCACCACATGCCAAAAAACGAATTTGTGGCGTGTCCCTATTTTAGTACTCCATGTCACTGTTTAAATTTAGAGATAAGAATCCCATCTAGTGGTCAGAATGTAAACTTCACACATAACAACTGTCATGAATCTTGTAAGACTTTTACTTTAAAGAGCACCTATTGTCCGATTCACGTTTTAAAATTTCCTTTTGTGTGTAACTGTTTTTATACCGCCACCAGCGAGTGTCAATAAAAGCTCTGGCTGCCCTAACGATGTTATAGAAAAGGTGTAATCAACTCTCTGACGCTCGAATGCATTCTCTGGAATCCTCTCAAGCGAGGTTTCCGCCTTCTGATTGGTTGCCGCACAACCGCGTCATAGCTCATTACCATAAAGTTGCTGCCAGACGGAACTCGCCGCCAGCTTTCATTGAAAATTAATGACTTCCGGACACTTTGACTCTCTTGCCGAAAGCACAGTAAGTGTGTATTAGTACATGTTAACGATATGCAAAAGTAATATCTACATTCCCCAATTTAAACAATGACGCAAATTATCATCTCCAACTTAATCTGTTTTCCTGGACTACAACAAACACACGGATTATAGGCAACAGTTTACTTCCTGGGATTGGTGATGTGGACAAGACCGACGTTGTCATAATTCCTCCCACTTCGGACTCACAGCCTGTAAGTAAACTCCTGTTAGCAACCGAATCTTTCAAACATGGTAAGGAGTGTCACTTTTCCTGCTGACGTCAGAGTTATTCAGGCCAATCACAACATACAAATTAGCTGGCCAATTAGACAGACAGAGCTTTTTCAGGAAAAGAGTGAAATCTGGAGCCACAAAAATGTATGGTATGTGAAAAATAATGTGTTTTTTAACCATAAACCACGCGAACACATTGTATTATACCAAATACACAAAATAACATTGTTTTTAGCAATGAAATAGGTGCGCTTTAAAAATTGTAATATTGCTTTTTTAGAGCTGCCTAACGATTAGTCGCGACTAATTGCAGAATAAAAGTTTTTGTTTACATATTAAATGTGTGTGTGATGTGTATAATAATTATGTATATATAAATGCAAATACTTCTTAAATATATACATGCGTGTGTGCATGTGTGAAAACATTTGTATATTTACATATAATTTATATCATATATAAATATTAATATAAATATTATTATTTAAATATATTTTTTCTTAAAATATACATACATGTGTTTGTATTTATATATACACATAATATTTGTTGATGTACTGTGTATAATAATTATGTAAACAAAAACTTTTATTCTGCAAACGAATAGTCGTGATTTATCATTAGGCGGCCCTACTTTTTTCGATACAGTGTTGCCCAACAAAATATCACGATATCACATGGCGATATTTTCGTACGATTAATAACAAGTTCTTTTTCTAATTAATAGACTCTCAAAGTGTTTTCATCACGTATAAATAACATAGACCAGACATGGCCACCGAAAAGGTAATACAAAAACTCACACTCGATACATTATTAAAATCACACTCTATTAAACTTCATACCGGCCGGTCATTGGTGATACCATCCTAGACCTCTGCTGGCACCTTGGGCTCTGGGAACAGTGGGATGTATTGTTAACACATGAAAGGCTGTCAGCAGAGGGGGGACAAGGGCTGGCACAGGAGAGACGGGTGCAATGAATACCAAGCTTTCAGCTCATTTGTCACCACAACCCACACAGATCTGCTCCAGGGACTGCACGCCTGTCCTCCCTACTCAGACCTGCCACGGGCTCTTCATGCAACACCATCAGACAATGCAGTGAGGAGCTGGAGCCCCATGAAAGCAAGCCTATAAATGTGGTTGGGATATTTTTATATTTTTGGAGACGGTAGCGCTGTTTAAATATGGTACAGCTTATAATGTGCAAGTGACTGCTTTCATAATGAATTCTGATAATGAGAATGAAAGCTGTAATTATTGCCTTTGCATTTAGGAGTATAATAAAATCACGAATAAACTGACAAATCTAGCCACTGGGTGTTAAATAACACATACATTTAATTCCACTTTGAAACTTGACTGAAAGGGTTTGTGACAAGCGTTTTGCAGTGCGAGCAACAGACCTGAACCTATTTAAGCAAAGATAATATTGACTGAACAGTTTTGAAATGCATTTGCTTTAAAGAAACATGAAAAATCACCACATACATCAAAAGTGTTGCCTTGTGCATGTCAACTGAGACAAATAAAGGGAATCTAGATTTAATCAGACACAACATGGGTTATGGAAGAATAAAACTCTGTGGTGTGGTTACACAGAGGTCCTCTCATTAACCCCTGAATAGAACTTTCGACATCAATCTGCATCTGCATGCATGCAACCAGCTGTATAGAAAAATATATTTTTAAGCTTTATGTGAGCAATAAACCGAAATCCATGTGGATTTGATTAACCACCCACGAATCAACGTTTTCGCTGATGGTGAGTTTTATTAAAGATTATAAATTCAAGCGTTCAGAATAATAAAAAACCATTAAGATAAAAAAGATCAGTAAATTCTGCAAGACCAGTTTTATTCTGTTTTTAGCGCATATGCAAATCTATTTACAGGCTTGATACACAATCAACACGATTCAGGTTTTGTCATTTTTAGGTGTTGCCACACTCGAGAACATAGCATGACCTGCCAAAATCAGAAAAAAAAAAATAGTACAAGCCTACTGCCAAGGAGATTTGCTGTCCTCTGGGCAGATATGAGACACAGTCCATGTGTTTGAGCTCAGGTGTGTCAGCTCTAACTAAACTCCTGACAGTTGCAGTCCTCTGACTGGCTGATCAGGTGGGAAATGAATCAAGGGCAATCAACTTCCTCAAGTGGAGCTCAGACTTTTCGCTCACACCAGACGTGGCAGCTAAAGGATGGGTGGAAGTTAATGAAAGAAATAACCGGATAATAGGAAAACACACTAATCGCCTCACTTGCTGTATGAAACTACATTATTAAGCTCATTAAAGAGAAAGAAATTGCAGACTAGGCTACTGTGCCTACCAGAGCCCATCAGAGGGATTCCCCCCATGGAACAAATGCAGTCCATAATAAGCACTGTTGACGGGCTAATAATACTGCACTGGATGTAATTTAGTCCAATTCTCATTAGAAAGAGAGCGCAGGAGAACTCCCATATCAACTAAACGGCAGTTATAGATAACGTGCACACACTGACAAAAAAAATAGCACTGGGGGTCAGGTTATAAAATTATGCTTTCATTTTGATGTAATATTACACACATGAAGCTGAAGAGCAGAAGATTGGATGCATGAAGACACAGCCACACTGTAGGTTTGAACTGGGTCTTCAACAGGACAGGTGGCTTCAGCAAGATGATCAAAGTGAAGGTGTGGTTAAGGTCTCATCTGGGTTGTAATTAACCATCTAGGTCAACACATCAACAGAAGTAGAGGCCCAAGGAACAATGACAAAGAAAGCAGGAAAAGAAAGCAAGAACGCCAGAAAGAACGCAAGAATGAAAGAAAAAAGTAAGAAAGGATTATTATTCTACAGAAAAGAATACATACAGAGGGTGAGGAGTAACAGCAACGCCTGCCTGACCCCTTTTATACACCTCATTGATATTTTGACAAGTGTCACAGTGTATGAAGGGCATACAACACAATGGGAAGCTGTGCTGGGAAATAATATATCATAAATTTACATTTTTATGCATTTGTCAATATCCAAAGTGACCTACTGAACAAGTGGGGTATATACACATTTTAATAAATCTCTACATGACTAACCCATGACTCTACGCTGCAGACATCTCATATTAAAAACTTTATTACAGACATTTAATGATGACAGCATGATGGTCAATTATGACGGCACATTAAAAATAAATCCCAAACTGACCAAAGCAAATTTACTGGTCAATGCCTTATTTAAATGGAACTGGTATATCTCTTCCTGCAGTGGGTGAGAAGAAATTGCTTTAAAGCTAATGCCCGTCATCCAATTCATCAGCAGTCAGGGGATTATAGCTGTTATATTACCAAAAAGCTTACGATCTTACGGCCGAGGATTAAAAGCTTTTCAAATGAATGAGAAACTTCTTATGAAACGAATGAGAGGCAGACCATCCTTACGATTCAACACACACTTTATAAACACTGCTGAGACTGAAAGTGATTTAGAAAACGACCGAAACGCATTATTTTTCAAAGGACGCTGGCTTTAACCAGCAACATACGTGAAGAGGACAGTGGTTGAGCAGAGTTCAACTTTATGCAAATGAGCAGCGATTATGCATCCATAAGCAAAGGAAGGTCAAAGACGCACCTTTTCCCACTAACAGAGACTCAGCAACTTGATCGCTTTCGGTATAATTGAGACATCATGGCTGGAGAAAGGACAAAGGGCAGATGAAGCTACAGTCAATGAGGCATGTAAAAGAAAGGACAGAGCGCTTTCTCTGAATGACAGAAGATTCATTATAGTCTCCTGCATGGATGACTTGAAAAGATATGAGGCTTAAGCTTATTCAGACCCCATCATCCCATTTACAACCTCTCTTGGTAGCCTAGCTATTAATTGCTGATTGAATAGATCCTCTACTAACTTATGGCTACACCTACCTTCTGCAGAATGGCTTATTATGTAACTGAAAGGCTGTTTACACCTGGTATTAAGATGCGTTTTGGTCAATCGGATCACAAGTGGACAACGCTAAAAACGGGTGTAAACCGGGTGTGACATTTTTCAAGATTGTCCACTTTAAACCACATTCAGAGATAGTCAAAAACACATTCCATCGGATTGCTTTTGTGATGTGGTCGAATGGGTTTAAGTAAGGGATAATGTAGAGGCAGCCGGTAGTTATCGGGAAATAAGCCCCGACAGTGTGATCAGGACCCGACGCGAAGCGGAGGGTCTTGTATCACACTGAAGGGGCTTATTTCCCGATAACTACCGGCTGCCTCTACATTATCCTGCTTATTACACGGCTACTTGTCACATAAGAAAAAAAACGGACATGAATATGAATTTGAAACATTTTATTGGCATATTTGTTTTAAATTAACATTTTTATCCTTCCGCGAAACTTTGCACAGATGCATAAAATGATCGTAATACCTTATTAAGATCCTCTGCTTCATACTTGCCTGTCTCCATTTTTTCTGTTTTAGCCAGTCTTTGAGAAGTTTTAATGCCCATTCTGTATTTTTTGTGTGTTGGCTTCGTAGCTGTCATGCTCTATTTCAGGGGTTCTCAAAGTCCGGACTCCGGTCCAGATCCGGACCCGACGGCAACTTGATCCGGACCCGCGTCCACTTCATATTACAAGTGCATTAATTTCTATGTGATTGATTAAATGTGTGCATTTGCTATTTTACAAATGCATATTAAACTTGTAAACCATTCGTTTAGTTTTTTTTTCTTTTTAGATTTAAGTGTATTCCTGGTCATAAAATAAAACGAGTTATTTAAAAATGTCCTGTGTGACGCTGTAGCCATCACACCCAGATATTATGCACAGCTACTTCATGTACTACGGCTTTTGATCATTAAGTCCTTATTAATCTGAAATCACTGTTGGTTTGAATCGTTTAAAACATGCTTTTAAAAAAGCACCACTCGTCAAACATAATCTTAAACATATTCTTTATTATCATGAAAATACCTGAAAAGGTTTGAAGAACAGTAGTATAAATATATCCTTAAGCCATTTCCTGGAGCTCCGTGTGTCTGGTTCTTCGTCTGCAGCACATATTAAGTTTCTGCCCGAGAGCGCCCCCTGGCTTTTGGATGTAGCGGCATTTCACCGTAATTCATTGAGAAGCATAGCAAGAATCATCAGCCAATTTATAGGTGCACCCCTAATTTTGGTCAGTCTCTGCCTACCAACCACACTTTTTTTGCCATGGTTTATGCATATGATGGAGAACAAACTGTGCCATTTCTCTAATTAGGTTGCTCTGTATTTTGCACCTGATTACTTTTGGCATATTTCTTATGTTTATTTTTTTTTATTTACTTTAAATGCAAAATACACTTATGTTTTTCCCAAACTATTTGTGTTGATTTGTTATATTAACAAATGATTTACATAAAGTTTTTCCGGACCTATGAAAATTATGGGAATTCAGATTTGGACCTTTGAATGTAAACTTTGAGAACCCCTGCTCTATTTTGTCAAGTTCAGTCTCAGTAAGCTGTCTATGTCTTGTCGTGGTTGTCCAGTGTTTGTCACAAGATGGCGCCAAACAGTAATCTTTATTGATCTTTATTGGCGCGGAGCGATTTTACTCGTACAAGTAGTACCGGCTATGCGTTATTACTTTGGAGCGGTTATTATTTGAAAAGAACGAACCTGCAAATGTCTCAACTGACCAATCAGAATCAAGCATTCCAGAGAGCCGTGTAATAAACAGCCACAAAAGACCGCCTACTTTTTACTTATTGATCTAATTTGATGTACGAGCACAATGTTTTTACACAGGACCTGACGTCTGCTCCCCGCCTCTTTCATTTTTGTTTGCTAGTGTGTGAAAGTTGTGCGAGCTTGCACTGAAATATCAAAGAAAGCTCTTAAATATACATGTACAAAATGTTGTGGAACATGTTTACCAACAACACAAGCTTTTCTCCGGTTTACTCGCCCACAGACCACTCTTTCAAAATAATCAGAAGCGGTCAAAAAGACGAATTAAAACACCAGGAGTAAACGTGATGTGTCTCTCTTTCACTTGTGATCCGATCAACCAAAACACATCTTAATAACAGAAAAAACAGCCGCTAAGATCTGTAGGTAAATTAAGCTGTCAGTAACAAGAGTATCCAATCAGTAGTGATTTTGTTGGCTGTTATCTTTAACATTTTGTAACTAACAGCACTGAATTTTGTTCTTACCCAGCTCCATTCACCAGAGAATGTTTGACTGTGCTGTCATTGCACTTTATGCCACAAGTTCTCTGCACCGTTTCATTTAGGGATCTGCTTTCCCGAGGAGCCCATCATACCTGAAAGAGAAGCAGAATGGAGAGTATTATTAGTAGCTGTATTATGTTCCGGGTCAAATTGACCAGTTTTGAATGGAAAAAACAGTTAACCTGTGATTTTAGTCTTTTGTGACTGTCTCATTTACAGCCATGAACATGCATGCAAATTTAGGATACGCTGATATGTTTTGAAGTGTACACAAATCATTTTATAACAATTTTCATGTTCGTGGGTCAATTTGACCCACAGTTTTTGCTCCAAAGTACTGTAACTGTACAGACCCAAATTAAATATGTGTTTTCAGTGTTTGTTGCTATATTGGTGTTTTACTATCCTGAAATGGGGTAAAAATGCTTCTCAAATGCATGCAAAGTTGGAATACACTGATGTGTTTTGAAGCGTTTTATTTTTGTACACAAATATTGTAAGGGAAAAGTGTAACGCGGGGTTAGTTGTAACTCAGACCGTTTACAGTGTTGCACAAGGTTGAGCGTTTTGTATTTCTGGTATTTTTTCACATTGCAAAAAGACGATCTCCCGCAAAATATTGAAATGTATAATGTTTTCCAGAGAGTTATTGATGAACGAGTGTTTTGGTGGCATGTAAGTCAATATTTTCATCATATCTTTTTTGGATTCTAAGTTGGGTGTGTAAGATACCAAATCCAATGCTATGTCATATTGATCAGTGTCTTGTTGATTAAAACATAGCATTGTTTTGAAATATGTCTGCAGCTCTTAGCAACTTTTTTGGTAGGCTTGAAAATATTTTCACCCAGCAGGATTAATTGTAACGCTGTGTTAAAACTAACCTCTCAGCACTTAAGATATGAAAACCGCTAACGTTAAAGTAATTCTTGCCGTTGTTTTAAATAGGCTACACGAATGATTGCTGGCTGCCAACAAAATAAATGTGTCTGTCTTATCAAAAACCGTGTCAAATAAATTTTTGTTCATATCTTTAACTCTTTCACAGGCAGCGTTTTTCAAAAAAGTTGCCAGCCAGCGCCAGCGTTTTTCATGATTTTCACCAAAGTTTAATGCCTTCCAGAAAATGTTCTTCTTTAAATATATAAACATACAATATACCAAATGAAAGAACAGACCCTCTGCTTTCAAAAAAAAAAAAACCGTTTCATCCTACCTTTAGTGGTTCTTTTGCAATCAGCTTTTGAATATGGGTAGGTTTTTGCAAAAACACCATATTTTGAGCAAAAAGCAGAGAAAATTCCATTTTTGTGACGGACTTTTCATAGAGATCCCATTCAGAGCGATCTTTAAAACAGACACGGACATGCAGCAGCTTGCGATAGGGCAATACTTCCGGGTTTAAAAAGTTGCGGAAGGGCGCCACCTGGTGGATAATAGTGGTATTGCGGAAAGACGGAAAATCTCGTCATTGGCGGGGAAGCGTTTTCTCTTAATTGACGAGATATCTCGTCAATGGTGGGGAAAGAGTTAATACAGATTGAATAAGGTCATGTCAAAGATTGAAATCATAATGAAATGAATGGCTAAAATAAGACTTTGATGCTCATTATCTCAGAATTGTGCTGCTTTTTCTCACATATTTAGACATTTGTATCCATTTATAATTGAACTATTGTTAGAAAAGGGCTGGATAAATGAATACAGTGTGGATACTTGCCTATTATAGACAGATAAACAATATCCACTTCAAGTATATAGACAAAATAGTATTAAAATATTTGCCTGCAAACTTAATTTTTTAGCAAGTGTTACAACTAACCCCCTGCCTGTTACAATTAACCCCACCTATGGGGTAAGTTGTAACGTTTGCACTTCTGTCATGTTTGGTTTAATTGTCCAAAAATGGTAAGTACTAGAAACAAACTTCAAATGTTCATTTGTAGCAGAGATGTGCGTGTTGCTTGTGTAAAAATATAATTAATCAAACTCAAATATTTTTTTAATGATTGAGCCATAACCAAAAAGCGTTAGGTTGTGCCCCACTCTCCCCGCTGATAAAGTACTTCATCAGACACATAAAAGTAAAAGTGAGCTATCGTTTATATTGTCATTGTATATGAAATACTACGTAAAGCAGATGAATTCAGACCTACAGAAAATCCAGAGGTGAATACAGGTGATGCCAGTTGTGCCCCACAAAACATGACACCAAAACAAGCACCATTTGTTAAAAAGCAAGAAGGCAGAAAGCACATGCTTTATGCAGCACATCATGTAAACCGTGATTTCTTGAAATTGTACAATGAACCTAAAAAAAAAAAATTATGAAAATTTAGGAAATAGCAATATTAAGAAACTTTGTGTTTTTTAAGCATACTGCCCAAACGCGTTTTCTGCAATATAAGTTATCAAAGAGCCTTTATCTCTCCTAATATTGTGGCACAATTTAAGATAGCATCTATTAACACAGTGGTTCTCAACGTTATTCCTAGAGGCCCATTGCTCTGCACATTTTGTATGTCTCCCTTATTTAACACACCTGATTCAAATCATCAGCTCATAGTAGACATCTCCATGAACTGAACTGAGGCCGGCAGATAAAAGAGACATACAAAATGTGCAGAGCAGTGGGCCTCCAGGAACGGAGTTGAGAAACACTGTATTAACATGTTGCTTGTTGCCCCGTTTGGGACATATCCTCTCTTTGATAAAACATCTGATTATTTAACAGCAAAGGCTATAACAGGATCTACAGAATACCAGGTTACAAAAACCACAGCTGAAATCAGATATCAGCTGATGGGGGATTTGGTAGTTTTGCTGTAGGATGTTGCATTTGAAGCAATCCTAATTGCCCAGTTATCCATAAATGAAATTTTTTTCGCCGAAAATAAAATTGCCACAAAGCACTGGGCCTAGTACTCTTTAACGTCAAGGCACACTGACTTACAGGCTGTAAATAGACTATAAAAGATGGAGGAGAAACAAATACATATTAGTAATTGCACTCATGATGAATTTACAGGCTTGTCGACAACCCAGTCATTAATGTAGTGACGATCCATCAGCCGCAGTGTGTGTGGAGAGTGACTGCGGCTCTTCACCCCACAATTAATCTCCCCCATAACGGTCTTCCAGCACCCGAGGAGATGCTTGTTAAATTAAAAACTGCACTAAATCACACTGCGAAGATGGTATTGATCTTTTTATAAAATAGGCGTATTGACAAAGCAGTTAAATTAGATATCAGTAAGTTTATAACAGTCCATGGGATATGAGACTCATTGACAAGGGCCCCATTTGTCACAACATGACAATATTATGAGGTTTGAAAAGAATAGTACACCAGCAATGATTAGACAAGTGTGGATAATTGATGATTCAGCCAGGCAGACCTATAAAAAAAGCAACTTAAGCAACACAAACTCAAACTGTGTGCACTGTACAACAGAGGAAAACGCTCACTAAACAGACGTTGAAAAATGATTTACTGCTGTAGTAAAATGCTTCAACAAGAGGGGACAGTAATGATGGTGGTGCTTACAATATTTTATTGTCAAAGTCAAGTCAACAATAATCTTAGAGATGGAGACCCCCATCACTGACGATACAGATTTAGTCGTAAATTATTATCATATGTAGAAACCAATCGTAACCCATTTAAATTTTTCTTGTTTCATTGAATACATGTATATATGAAGTGCTCAGATGTAAAACCTGCCAAGTGTGTCTTGCATAATTTCTTGTAAATGAGCATTTTTTTAATGGATTCTGCCTAAAAACTGATATTAACGAATGGCCTAAGGGAGGGATTATGAAGGAGGTGATAGTTAGCAGCATTTGCATCTGAACTCTTCATATACAAGATGATGGTATGTTACTGATTCTCTTTCTGAGAGTCTCAGCTGTAGTTAACACCTGCATTGTCTGCAGTTACTATTAAAAGCCTTGTCTTTCATGCCTACTTTATCACTCAAATCACAGGCGCTCTGTGGGACAGCTCTGCCGATTCGGGAAGTGTGACATTATCCTTTTCAGTCACCCCAGCGGCAATCGAATGAGGAATGAGATCATGAGCAAAGCTCATTGTGCCATTGCAACATGTACAGACCAGGTTCCCCACGTTTTAGGGGCACATATGGGCTCTTTGGCTATGTTTAAATAACAACAATGAAGTGAAAAACTGATATTCTTTTGCATTTATCAATAATTTCATGAACACACTACAACGCTGCACAAAAGATCCACAAAGACACCTCAAACTGCTGTATTATGTATGCCAAGCCAGCTTAGTAATATATGGCGATGTTACTATGAAAAGAAGCACTACCAGCCTGTGCACATACGCATTTGTCTCACAGACAGTCAGGATGACAAAAGCATCAAGCAGTAATGTTTAGACAAACGATGAGCTAGGTTTATTACTACTATACTATTATTACGAAGTGACTTTAAGTGACGCCAAAAATGTTTAACTTTTTTTGTACTTAGAAACCCACCTTCAAAAGTTGCCGTTTTCAGGATCATGAGCAGTCAAAAAAAATCCTTTTTATGGTTTAAATCGTTGTCCTGTAAACAGCCCCTAAATAAACATTATGTGACAAGCATTATGGCCTCAAAAGGAGGTGTGTAACCAAAGCAAACTGGCAAAATACATGACAAATTGTGAACAGTGGTCCTGCCAATTATGGCCCAAAAAGTATTGACAAGAAATCATTCAAATTGTAGGACTGCATGCAACACTTATGAACTCTTAAAAAAGGTAAAAAAACAGCCTGAAGGACCACTTACACACAGGCATGCACACGCGCACACGTGTATATTCTTAAGATAATTGCACACTGAAACACATTCTTAATACCATCTGAATGAAGCCTGGTTTGTGTTTAACATGTCCACACACGTAATGCCATTACTGCCCTTGCGGCGCTGTATATTACCTCTGCCGGGCAATTCTTTTGCGTGACTGTGCACATCCAAATTTATTGTCAGTATATGCATTTTTTTTTGCACACAGTGCCTCCATCCCATTCGATGAACATGAATGTTGGCTGAGCAGATGCACCTGTATGCTGATCACTTTGTAAAGAACTTTCAATGATAATGTTACAACCACATTTATGCCTAATGGCATAATGGGTCATAGACAAATTATAATCAGCAGAGGGAAAAGTTGGGAGCTCCAGTCAATATATACAAGATGATTTCTGGGAATTTAGCCACTGTTTCATGTTTCATGTGTGCTTTGACACTTGCTTATCATTCATGTTTGTCAAGAAGACAGAATTCATAAAGTGAAAGACACACGAGACTGCACACTGCAGATAAATTCATATAGGGTTAGTTACTTAAAGAGAGAAAGAGAGAAAAAGAGAGCGAGATAATCTTTTAGCCTATGTGGCAGATCCCTCAGGTCAATTCTTTCACTGGAATGTCCATATGGACTTAAGTTTTACTAAACACACCCACCGTTGCACACATATACACATAAGAGTTTCCAAATTAAGGCAATTTAAAACCTCACAGCATAAGCCTTCAACAAATCTCACAAAAAGATCGAATGAACGGACAAAACAGACAAGAAGATCTTAAATGCACAATATGTTAGATTTTGCATTAAAATATCAATAAATAACTAGCATGGTGTTTTTTTTTACTTGCACTTACATTATCCCAAATGGGTCCAATAATGTTTAAATCTGGAGCAATATTAACCAGTATAACGTTCAAATTGAGATTTAATAATATAATCTTAATATAATAAATAAAAAGTTTGTATAGTTTTAAAATTAGTCAATGAGGAGATTTTGCCACAGATTAATTAACTAATTTTGACCTTCAACTTTAGGCCTTTGATGAGGTTTTAACATCAGCCACAGCTCATCTTACTTTTACTCAAATTGGTCATGCTTTTTAAAAAAAAAGTAAGTGCGCAGCATAGGCTGTACGAAGAAAAAGCACCTGACTTTATAAACGAGCAGCTCGAGCTGAATACAGAAGAAGTTCTCTAACTTTATTAGCGTAAAGCTTGCACTGGATTAAGAAGCAGCACATAACTTTATAAAAGCACAGCTCGCCCTGTATGAAGCAGACAGTGCTGTGGGAGCATGTGATGTCACAGACCAACTAATTAATAATGACATTCGTTAACAACTATTTTCATAATCGATTATTATCAATTAGTTGTTGCAGCCCTAATAATATATTTCATTACATCATCCATGAACATGATTTCCAATCAAAATTGACTTCCATCAGCAGAGCAGGTGAAGACGACAACTCTCATCATTCCTCGCTCTTTTACAATGACATCATGACATCCCTTACTTATTGTTTTCCGACATCCAGCATAGAAAATGACATATTGTGCCATTAAAGAGCAGAAGAGAAGGTATAAAAGAAAAGAGAGAGAAAGAGAAGAGGTCTTTCCTAACAATATCACATCAGCAAAGCAATTTAATTTTTCCCTCTGTAGAGATAAAAAACAAACTCACTCCACTTCCTGCAGCATTATCTGATCTATTTTCCCAAACATACCATTACAGACTCAGCCAAAAGCACTCAGACTCTAATCAGACCAGACAGAAACAAAAGATTCATAGAGACAGACAGAGAACGGCATCCAATATGAGAAAGAAAACGGCCTACACGTACACCCTCTACAAAAGCGACTATAATGCTTTTTTGAACAAAGCCACAGCCAAAAGTCCTTGGTGAGCAAATTCACAATGAGCAGAATTTTGGTGTCCATTACGAGAGAATATAGGAAGAGCCAGCACACAAAAACATTCACAGGAAATCATCTAACACATCACCTCCCCAGCATTAATGGAGGCATTTCGGTTTTAGATGAGATAAGGGAGAGTACCAGAAAGAAGCTTAGAGCGCACTCACAATATCCAAACCAAACCGCGGCCAAAGCCTGGTTCGTTTGACTAGTGGTTAATCGTGCCCTGGCCGGCTTGTAAAAGTGGGCTCGACTGTGGTTCACTTGGGCTCAGGTGCAATGTGATCGGAAATTGTGTCAGAGCTCGGTTCAAAAGGAGATACGTCAATTGTGCGAACACTCATCTTCATCTACCTTCGTAAAAACCTTCTGATGCACGCAGCAGGGTAAAGTGAATGTCCGAGCTGCACACTCGACAGCCCAACTAAGAAATATGATGGCATGTGAGAGGGCTGTATGTCATTACACACCAAACGACTCAAAATAATAATAATAATAATAATAATAAACACAAAAACTTAACATTAAGATGGACCAACAGAAAATTATAAGTTGCGATTTTCTAGGTCGCAAATAGTCCCCTTGGTTACCTCAGTAGCAGGGGACTACATGTATTTTCAGGCGCTGCGTAATATGGCTGCAGCAGGTGCGAAGATCTGGGGCCTCATTTATAAACGTTGCGTACGCACAAAAGAAGGCGTACGCCACTCTCTACGCAATAGTTGTTATTTATAAAAAGCAAACTTGACGGGAAAATGTGCTGTCCGTCACGCAAGCTCTGACCCAGGCGTACGCACAAAAACGGGTGAAATGAGAAATGGCGACACTGTAGGCAGATGGAAGAAACACGTGAAAGTGACAACACTGCCTCTCATAAATAACATGAAGACTTCACAAAGCAAGTCTTACAATTAACAGCCTTACACGAACACCCGTTTGATCGATCAGCAGTGAAACAAAAAAATAAAGAAAATCGAAAATTACAACAGAAATTCAAATGAACACATATTTGCTAAAAGAAAAGTGAAATATGTTCTGCAATAATATTGGCATGTTGTGCAATTCATCCTCATAAAGAATATAGTTCACAGAACGAAATAATGTACAAAACTGATATTCTCGTCAATGTGTCCATCTGGCGGAGCAGATATAGATGCAATTACATAGACAGATAGATAGATAATTAAGGAGATATATAGATAGATAGATAAATAAATAGATAGATGTATTAATTGTCCACTGGGGAAAGTTGTTTTCATAGTAAACCATATCTTCATAATCTACGGAATTATGGTATTCATGCATATGCCTTTAGTGTGTTTTATTTTTGATAAAACAATGTATGGCGTATGTCTAAACCATTCAGAAAGCAACAAGAAATTACATTTGCGCTGAACAATGTCCCCTTTCCCCCACCCGTGGCAGACACACTCTGGCGATGGAGTGCTAGACGTTTTTGTGCCTCGACTTTGATGTCCGACCATTTCTTTATGTCGGCCACGGTCCGAGGTTGTGAGGCTACAGCATTTACGGAGTCTGCCACCGTTTGCCACTCAAGTGCCTTTTTTGGCATTAGTAATAACCACACTGTGCCCTCCAAACAACATTTTTCTCCTCTTTTCCACCTCGCCAACGATAACTTCTACTTCACATTGAGTGAAGTTACGTTTTTTTGATTTCCTCTCTGTGTTTGCCATGATTTCGCAATCAATGCATATTAACTTGTGGGCGTTTCACGGACTATTTATGGACAACTATGGGCGTGTCATGAAGCCGCAAAAGCTGCGCTACATTTAGAATTGATTGTGATTTATTAAGGGAAAAATGCGTAGGATGTGCATGCGCACGGTTTTATAAATCCGATTATTTCTGTGCGTACGCGCGTCCTATGTTTCATCCGTACGCCACTTCTGACGCAAATCCTACGCAAAGTTTTATAAATGAGGCCCCAGGGCTCCAGACTAACTTTTTTCACTAGGAGCACAGTGGCCCCCAACTGAAAATTTTAGGGGCGCAACCAGAAAATTTAGGGGCACACACTGTAAATCAACATGCTATCCAAATATTCACATTTCTACTAATTTACACTGAATTACTAATAAATACTTTAATGATAGATGCAGAAAGTACAATGTGCTGTTTTCAAATTCAGTGTCGCATCACAAAAAAGGTCAAATTTACTGGTCGCACATGTGCAACTGGATGTAAAATTCAGTGGCACACTCTCAATTTTCCGTCGGTCTAAGTACACAATGTCACTACAGAAGAGTCAAGTTTTAAATGGGAAAATATTGAAACTCTTTGGTTATTTTTAGGGCAATGCTAATGATCTAATCAGATTCAATGGATTATGCTAAGCTATGCTAAAAATGGCACCACCAGACCCAGAGATCAACTGAATGGATTCTGAAACTGTAAAAATCAAATGTTTAAATCTAGGGGAGCTGGAAAATTAACATATTTTGAAAAAAAGTGGAGTGTCCCTTTAAGAGAGTGCTTTACTTCCTGCTTTGTTAAAAAAAATTGCATCCTAATGACGAAGGAGCGACCGGGCTCGGATCGCTCGAAGTACAGTGTGAGTGTGTGCTTCTGGGGGAAGGGGGACAATCGCGTTGAGGCACGGTTTGGATTGTGTGAGTGCGCCCTTAGACGAGCACTTGATAACATCTTGTCAGTTATCAGATGTGCACTTGAAAGGATTCCATTTTTAAGGTAGGTTGCCAGATATATTGCCTATGAGGATAAACCAGAACATCATAATATCTGATTGGGCCAAGTCTTGTGTTAAAATAGAAACTAAGAAAAAAAAAACATCTTTGTCCAAAACTGTTTCACGGCCCTATGTCCATCACTAAAAACATCAAAAACACTGAGTGAGCCAAACAACAACAACAACAACAAAAACATCATCAAGTGTATCAAGAAGAGGAAAGACCCTTTTTGTTTGACCCCTGTGGACACCTTTTTGTTGCCCTATGAATGGCCCTTGTGATCTGGAACCCCCTCCTCCGGTCGGGGCCTCTGGTGGTGGAAACGCGACCCTCGCCGTCACAGTGGATTATGAAAACAAAGACAAGCAGGGAGCTTGAGTGTCGCAGTAGGTAGGATGTATGGGGCCTGTCACAGTTTCTCAGGGATATAGCACTCTTCTGTAATTCCTATGGCTCTCGTACAGGCTTTGCATACATTTCCTATCTCTGCCCGGTCTTCCCGGGATTCTCAGTCTCCTCTCAAAGTCTTACAGCACTGGCTTTTATCAACTCGATTCTCGCTCTGTATCATCGAAGGCCTGTGACATCTAAGCAGCTGCTTTATGACTGCTTCCCTGCCGAGCACCTCTCTGCCTAAAGATATCTCATGATTTTCAGCAGCTCTCTCTCTCTCTCTCTCACACTTTCTTACGCTCTCATTCATTCATCACTTTCTCATCCATCACACTTGTGAAAAACACTCATCATCTCATCACTGCGAGAGTTAGCGATAGTAAATTATGCCAAAGCTTGGTATCTACAAGCCAAGCATAAACATTTAATTTATCTTTCCATTTCTTCAGGTCTTGCACAAATGTCATGCCGCAGGGTTAAGTAAAGGTTCGAAACAATTCACAGGAAAAGGCAAGTGCATATTAAAACAGACCTTTTCTGCAGCACTCTCAACTGAAGCCCTAATGCTTTCTTATGAAAGCTCTTGCTAAGACCCAATGCTTTCTTATGAAATCTCTTGTTATGTACACAAGACCATGCAAATAACAGCCTTCACTGGTATGCTCACAGAGATCACTGCTGTATCACCACAGACGCTTAAAACCTAGCCACACCAAGACCTTTATAAATATTTGACGAACCCAAATGTGACACACATTTCCTAAAGTAAATTCCAACTTTAAAAGCCAATAAAACATAAAAAAAAATTCCCCAAGCAAAGCAAATAAATAAATGCTTATTTAAAACTTGGATCCTCAATTGACATTGCACTGCATCAGCAACAAGAAAGGTAATGGATTTGATCCCCAGGCAACAAACATACTGATGTATAAATTGAATAAATTTAATTTATTTAAACTTGCTTTGTATAAAAATGAATTCCGAATGAATAAATGCACAAAGCTGTTGCAGACATTCACACTAAATTTGCCTAAATTGATGTGAATTGGCTTGGGAAAAATTGTCTCTCTTACAGCCACTTCAGCAAGGCTGAAAAAACAACACAAAAGCTCTAGAGCTCAGCAAGTTAAAAAGCGGAGGTCCTTTTCAAGCTGTGAATGGATGCGCGGCGTCTCTCCTGATGCATAGGCAGGCTCGATCCCTGACACATTAAAGAGCTGAAGTAAGGCTGAGATTTTAAAGTTCTACCTCTGGAGGATAAAAAAGCATCCCATCAACTGTATTCATCGCTTAAACCAAACAAACAGACATTTGGTCAGACATATACATGCGATTATTCACTGATGCCGATGACCACAGAGATCAGATGGGCTCATTCTTAAGTGACAGCATTAAGCTAGCCCACACTCAACCCACCAGCCTGGGCTGATTGTTACTCATGGCAGCCTACTGCCAATTACAGATACAAACCTGAAAACACATAAAGGCACAGGTGCATCTAATAACCTCTGACCTTCATGTCAATCCTGAAAGCAGGAGGGTGTCTTCCAGCTGTCAGCGCAAAGATAAGCCCCGCATTCTCTGCACCTTGTTTGCTTATGAAGGAAACTCGCATGGAATATTTATCAGCTGATGCTCGAAATCAAAAGCCTTTGAGCGAAGAGTGCTTCAAAAAGCCTAGGCGATATCACAGCATCTCTCTGAGGGTGATATGAGAGAGTAAGGACAAAATGGATTGCAGTAGGAAATAGCTTCAGGAAGAGATGAGGATAAAAGAGACGGAGGATTATTCATCTATATCTGAACTTTGCATAAGCTCGAGACATTATTTGCTAATCAAAGGCCTCGCTTTCATATCAGGATTTATAATTCATACCCAATGAGAAGAGACTGTCACAGCGGGGGGAAAATCAAAAGAAGACAGAAAAACAGCAAAAGAGAGAAGCAGCAAAAGAAAGAAAACTCAAAAACCAAATCATAATCTTCCAGAAACATCCAGATTGCGGGGAACATGACTCATATTCACATATAACACACTCACATCAATGTAATTATTAAGGTATGAAAACAATGTGCACAGAAACCTTTAACCTGGCAATTAAAACTGCAATCCATAACTTTTGTATAATATCACCATCTCTGTTTGAAACATAAAATTGCAGGTTATTTTACATACTTTTTTTTTACGTTTTCCATGAAATCTGAACCGCAGCTTAAATTAATTTTTTTTACAAAAAACCTATCTTTGCAAATAAGGATAAGGTAAAGAGACGGATTTGAACAGATTTCAATTAATTATTTAAGGGATAGTTCACCCAAAAATGAAAATAATGTCATTAATGACTCGCCCTCATATCGTTGCAAACTTGTAAGACTTCCATTCATCTTTGGAACACAGTTTAAGATGTTTTAGATTAAGTCCAAGACCTTGTTGACCCTTCATTGAAAATCTACGTACGTATACTGTCCATGTCCAGAAAAGTAATAAAAACATCATCAAAGTAGTCCATGTGACATCAGTGGGTCAGTTAGAAAGCATCGAAAATATATTTTGGTCCAAAAATAACGACTTTATTCAGCATTGGCTTCTCTTCCTGTTGTGAAGTTCATGCGTGAAACATAAAAGTTATGTGACTGCAGTGACGCGGATGAAGTGTTATCCTCGGACATGTTTGGGAAGATTCTTTTTCAAACTTAAAGCGTCTCCCTCAGACTGTAAACGAAGCCCGGGGCACAGAAAAAAAAACAGCTGGGGCGCACCAGATAACACGTCAGGCACGTCGTTTGTTATCCACTTCACTGCAGTCACGTGACTTTAGTCTTGCGCATGTGCTTCACAACAGATACGGAAGAGAAGACAATGCTGAATAAAGTCATAATTTTTGTTGTTTTTGGACCAAAATATATTTTCGATGCTTCAACACATTCTAACTGACCCACTGATGACACATGGACTACTTTGATGATGTTTTTATTACCTTTCTGGGCATGGACAGTATACCGTTACTAGATTTTCAATGGAGGGTCAACAAGCTCTCGGACTAAATATAAAACATTTGTGTTCCGCTTACGAGTTTGGAACGACATGAGGGTGAGTCATTAATGACATTATTTTCATTTTTGGGTGAACTATCCTTTTAATAACTTTTGTTGTTGTAATTTTGCAGCTTTAAATTCTCAGTCTCAGCTCATTCAGAGCTATAGCCCTGATGTTTTAACAACATCGACTGACCCTAATAACATACATGCTCTTGACCAGAAAAATAATGTCAAACTAAATAGACTGAATAACAAATAAAACTATTATAGTATATTGTAAAGTGAAAAACACAGCAACAGTATCTATAAAAAGCAAATGCATATCAAGACACAGCAGACAAAAGAGATCCACCTTGACCAGAAACATGCTCTGTGGACACAATCTCACCATAGAAACTGACAGATATGTAGAAACATAGCTACTTTCAGAGTCCAAACTGAAATTAAACCAGGAGGACGGAGACAAAGCTGTACTTTGCAACAGAATGAACAAAATACTCATATATGAAGGAAAAAAATACACCACACAAAAAAGTTTTTGCCAGGTGAAAATAAGGACAGCTGTGTGATAGCAAAACAGGTCTCGATGCCACAACTTACTGTAATACTATATTTTTATTCAGCTTCATACTGCCAAATATCATATTAGGATTCTGAATTTAAGAAAATTAACAGGCATTAAGTGGATAAACATACTGATCAATACGATTTCAATCCCACTACCAATAAAGCCAAAATAAGCGACTATGGATAAAATAATGTGCAGATCATAATAAACTAGTGATCTACAACACACAAGCTAAAAGCCGCTGGACTACAGAGCAGGGAAAGCGGTTTGATTTCTTGTACAGATATAGATTATGATCCTCAGTGTACATCTGCAATCCAGTCCTTTCATCAGTTTCTCCTGAGACCTTTCCAATGCAGCGAATCTATGTTGCCAAGCCTGGGGCAGATACCACACAAATCAAATGCTTGAAGCAAAACCCCACATGCACAGAAGAACTGTCTTAAATGCATACTTTTTAGTCAGTAAAAAGCATCTTTACACACAGAGGCTGCAAACAACAACTGAAAATTTTCTAGCATGTCTGTACTATTGGTCTGCTTTTTAATCCTGTTTACATGCACATGGCAGGCAGCGCACACTGAGTGGGAAGGAGGTGCAAGACAATCCACTATTTAAAATGCATTTCATGATGAAATACAAGGGCAGATGAAAGAAGGTAGAAAGAGGAACCCTGGGGCTATATTTAACATAACTGCACATTAACACAAGTTACTGCAACAGTTTAGTTGACAAAATACTATTTTGTGATTCATTGACAAAAAAATGTTGTGCCTGAATCTTAATAAGATTTCATAATAGGTTCATAGTGCTGTTATTTAAATATTTTCTACTGTGTTCTAATCTACTCTTGCATTTAGCAATGAAATACAGTACAGTACAGTACGATTCTGGGTGATTAACCCTCATGTTTCCACCGTCAAACTCAAACATTAATGTTACTATATAGGAGTGGTATATGCCTGACATCATTCTTGCATGAAAAAGAAAGCAACACAGTAAACAAGAAAACAGAGCAGATCTTTTTCTTGCTGCATGTGTTTTAAGACTACAGATTTGTTCCTGGATAAGCATTGTACAATTAAGATACAATTAAGACTGTATGGTGAAACGTGTCTGGTTTGTTTTGTTTACATGAATTGTGACAATAATGTTTGCTTAGGGATGAGATAAAAACAAGACAGAAACATTTGGGAATCAATTTTAATTATCAGAAATTTAGACGTTTCGGTGTTTCTGTTAAGAGGTGGCTCAAATAAACATTATGACAAGTTACAACCACTCAGTTACATTAATGAGAAAGGACAAACCAGCCAACAAAAGAGGACTTAAACCGTGCCGACACATCAGAGAACGGCTCTATATAAAGCTTCTGGTATGCATTCAGACAGCAGCATATGGCAAGTTCTCACAGGCCAAACATGAGTGATTGTGACAGCAACCACAAGCGCAAATGCAAACACACGAGGCTAAATTCGCACTGTACAGCTTTGCCTTCAAATCTTAAGACTCTTAATCAGACAGTGAATTAAGCAATGAGATTGAGAGGCACTGCATTACTGCGATTTCACCACAATTGATTGAGTTGGGACTGGTGTAAACAATGAAGCCAGCAATCCGATACAAAGAACAATGTGCATTAAAAAAGTATGATTTATTAATATTTAATAAGGTGTATATTGCATGTTTTATCACAGTACGATCTGATATTGATTCCCTTAGCCAGAGATACAATAATCCATATAATATACATTTATAAATGACAACTTTTAGACCGGTTTGTTTTATATCTTTGGAACAATAAAAAGTGATCTTAGCAGTCTTAGGGGCTAATCACACCAAAAGCGCTTTAAACGCTTGGAAACGCAAGGCGCAATGCACTGCCTTTTTGTTTTTTTTTAAAAGAGCAGTGCGACGTGGCTTTTTATATTGCTGAGCAACCACAGAGTCAGCTGTCTTGTCAATCAAATATTGAAGCGTGAACGCTCTTTTGCTGTTAACTGTCGTATTAGCAGAAACTTTAAAAAGAGGGCGCTTGCTCTGACCTTGTTTGCGGATGAGAGGTGCACAAACACGCAGGAGACAGTGAGTGAGTGGAGTCCGGTTCTTCAAAGCAACTGTAAACTTCCCTCACCACAACGTAAGGCCCGCCTCTCCCCTCATTCGACTGGACAATGGAAAGACGCGAATGACGTCTGACGCTTCTCCGCTCTCAGCGATCTTTCAAAAGCGCGTGCTGCGGCCAGTGGCAAACAGCGCGCAAACGCTCCCTGCCCATAGAATATCATTCAAAAACGGCACATGCAACTGCCATAAACGCTTTGGTCTGATTGGCACCTTATGCCATACTGTTACAATATTTTTGTCTGTTATGATAGTGACTATGTCAAGTTATGGTTTTTGACTACAAAATACGTTGTGTCATGTACTGAAACATGTTAGTCTTTCTGTCTGTCATTGTCAAGTGTCAGCTGTTATCCACTATGACACTAGTCATCTAAACCACAAAAAAGACCCATCCCCCATTCCTGAGTCTCTTACCTGACATTATAGCAGTCAACTGGGTGAAAAATCCTCTTATGGGACTTGTGAACAACTCAGTTCCCCAATGAAAAAGCTTTTCGCTGGGCTTCCCACCCCCACACATCAAACAAGCTGGAATATTCCATACAGGCCTGAGGGGAGAGAGACACCGAACTGGGCACAATGGGCTTTGAATGTGTGTCTGGTTGTTGCACAGCATGGGGAGCAAAGTGCAGAGTTATAGTGCCCGAAATATCACACTAACAGAGGTTAATTTGAGGTGAATGTTTGCTTAAACCATCTAGATCAAACAGGTACCTTAAATGTGCAACACCCACCCTACTTGACACGTTAAAGTCTAATCAACTAAGAGAGGACAACAACAAAGTTAAGCTTATTAAAAGACCGATAAGATTTTAAGGCCATTTGGCAGAAGTGCACAAACATGGCTGAATCGAGCAAACATCCACCAGTGAGTCATAATATCATCCATAGAGAGCTTTATGGATTACTGAGAATTCTTTCATGTCAACTACCTGTGAGAGGAAATTTAACTTCCTGTTTTATGTTTTCTTGACATGTCAGCCTGTGGGTTTGGGAACAGTCTTTATATTGATCCTCTTTACAGAGAGGGAGAATACAGTATTCAGACCCCATTCCTATAAGTGTGTGTGTGTGCAGAAGAAAACATCAGAAGACAAGATGCACAGCAGGATTTTTTTAAGCCTGTCTGCTTGAAAAACAAATGCTGGCCACAGTTTTCAAGAGAAGAGAGACAACCTGCTTACTTTTAAAAGCAAACATCAATGAGAGACAACGCCCTTACTCCTCATTGTAACAGCTCGTAGCCCTCCTAACTTTTTGTGTCTGGCTATTTCACAGAGGACATGCACTTAAAGTATTTTCCAGAAGGAAAGCGTGACCGTCTTTCCACTGACTTGCCCTTTTCTCTGCAGCAGGCTGACAATACATGAGCTGGGTTAAAGAAGTACCTCATGCAAAAACAAAAATTATCTTATTTCCCTCGTGGCATTACAGATATGTTTGACTTACTTTTTCATGTAAATGCCAACAAAGGTTTTTTTTATTTGAGTAGGCCATGTCTTTATGTCCACATTATGTAAGGAAAGAATTGAATCATAAAAGTAAAGTGCAACGGATTCATGTTTTGTTCATGGTGTAAGAAAACATAACAGAACACGTAAACAGTTTAATAGAGGCACATCGATTGCAACATATCGATGTGTTTTCTACATGTCTTGTAACAAAATATTATGCAACTAGCATTTAACCACAAGACATACAAAAGCTAGTGAGACACAACACACAGTACAGAGCTTCCTGGCTGTATTCACCCAATTCACCTGCATACTAAACCATTACTTTAGATTCAGTCCTTATGAAAGAGATCCATTTAAGCATAGCTTCAAATGTTGGGTAAATTATCTTTTCAAGAACTCTTTTCTAGGTTTCAAAGGCGGCGGCCAGATAAATAGTGGCTCTCTTGACCTAAAGTACTCCATCAGCTCAAAGAGCCAAAACAGCACAAAGGAAGCTTAAAGAAAAGCTATTATGCATGCAGAGAGATGGGCAAACAAGTGCAGACGATTAAGCAGAACACTTTAAAGGGATTTTTAGACAGCCCTTCTGAGGTACTGTAAAAACTATGTTGAAAGAGCATTTTAACAGCCAAGATGCATATATTATTAAAGTTTAAAAACAAGGAAGCCTCAATTCACACAAAATCTTACTTAAATTTCCAGGCCCTGCTAACCATTGTTCTGACAGAAACCAATGGATCTGACAGAAAAAAACACTCTTAATGGTTGACGAAAGCATACAAATATTGTATAAAATATGCAAAGGAGGACACAAGAGGTGGAGCATGCACAGAATATTTCTGCATGCATAGATTATCCGTGGGCCTGCTACCACCAAAGAAAACGACATGTCAGAGAGCTGGAGGGGTCATAATAATGCATATTAATGTATTCTTCTATATTGATGCTCAATGTGCATGTGCAGGCTAGCATCCCAGCAGCTGACTCATAACACTGTAAGACTAAAATGATCTCCTGTGGATCTCCATTAATCTCTGCAGTCTGCATGGTGCTAGCCTTAAATATACAAACAAGAAAATGGGCCCTGTTATCGTTTTACCTCATTAGATACTATAGGCAGAGGGGAATTTTACCATACTAATGTCATTAGGGATTTAAACCATTTATCTTCTCAGAATACGCTTTAATTTAAGCAACAAATGGTGTCCATGCAAGACAGACAGAAAGCCTTTTCAGTCAAAACGGCCCATAAGCGAATCTTGAAATCAGAATTCCATTACGGATTTGCTAAATGCTTTTTGTGCTAGCTGAATTCACAAGCATCATGCTGATCATGAGACTGAGACACTGAACCTATCACATGACAAGCCTTCGACTGATTTTTATAAAGCCATAAGTTAATCACCAGCACAATATTTGCTGAAAGTAAAGTTTGGAAGACACACCTTGTCTTTAACAGAAGGTCACATTTTATTCTCTTCACACATGCAAACATGTGAGAAGTGAGGTGACAAAGTATAAAATCACAGCCCTGTAGTGCATCATACCTCTGCTGAAAATAAAGGAAAATAAATGTTCCTAAAATACAATCTTTTAGCGGGAAAAGCTTTTTAGAACAGAGCATTTAATCACAACAGTTATCCACTTTTGGCACTTTTCCATTGCGTAGTACCCCACAGTTTGGTTTGGGTCAGGTGGGGTCAGCCCACCTCACTTTGGCCTGGTTAGCTTTTCCATAGAGTTAAGTAACACTTCAGAGTGGGAGGGATTATAGGCGTGTCGTAATATTTGCCCTGCCTACTACTG
This sequence comes from Paramisgurnus dabryanus, assembly GCF_030506205.2. Lineage (NCBI taxonomy): Eukaryota > Metazoa > Chordata > Actinopteri > Cypriniformes > Cobitidae > Paramisgurnus > Paramisgurnus dabryanus. The sequence goes on along the minus strand of NC_133338.1, from coordinate 30,610,101 downwards.
GGACATCATACAAGTGAGAGTGCCGTTGTACATTCCCATGCATTCATTTATTTCTCAGTCCGCCACAAATTTAAAATTGACCACCACAAATAGATGTTTGCACATCGATTTATCACTACCTCAGTCTCACATTTCTGTACAAACACCCATGGTGTCAGTCGACGCACTCCGCTGAGCCTCATTTAAGGTGTATTTAAGAATAAAATGTGTGCGTGCACGTCGCGAATGTGCCGCAACAAACTGCAGGTCTAGAAAAAACTGTTATGGTGTTTCTGATTCTCAACCTGTGGATGTTTTCATTGCTAAAAGAGAGTTTGGAAACTAACATTAAAGCACAGATGACAACATGTTTACTTGAGACAGCGCAAGCTAGCATAAAGGTAAAGCTAATCTTTTACATTATAGTGATGACACTGGTAGTGAAGATTTTCATCACGTTTTGGTATCGGCTCGGATCGCTTGGAACCCCGACCCAGGTGGTACTAAAAAAAAAAGTATTGGTTACTACTAGTGATGCACCGATGTATCGGCCACCGATATTTACTGGCCGATTTTTGATGGATTTGAAACCATCGGCATATCGGCAATAGCACAAAAAGGCAGATACCGATTGTTTATTAATTAAATACATAAAGGCAATGAATTGCATGTCTGTTGTTCAATTAAAATAAATTAATGTTCTGGTGTGCACTATACTTAAGCACCGACAGAAAACCTTTGTTGAGAAAAAAAACACCTTTGAAGGTTGTCATGGTGACTTATTATATTTGTTTTAGCTTAATTTGTGCCTCTCTTATTATGTTGGTCAGTTGAATGTTAATTAGATCCAATCCATGTTCAGTAAAAATAATTTGATGCAGAAATAAATTAGCTAATAGACCAACTGTATAGTATTGTATACAAGTGTTTAATATCGGTATCGGCATCGGCCAGAAGTTGTCTGTTTAAATCGATATCGGCCCAAAAAATCCTAGCGGTGCATCCCTAGTTACTACGTACTGCACTCAGTGGAAAATCCCCCAAAAGTAAGCTGACCCAAACCAAACCAAACCGTGGGGTACCATGCAATGGAAAAGCGCCATTTGCATATGGGTAAATCTTTAAGCATGGCATATCTAAAATAGTACATCCCACTAAAAAAAATAAAAGGGACCATGGAGATACAGCAGTCAGAAGTAAAATTTGGCTACTAAATGAGACACGGGTATAAAAACAGGCCAATGATCATTTATAAATGTACTCACAAAATAATATTCAAACTGGCATCCTCGTGCAACTGTATCTCAGGAGGCTTGTTCATATTTACTTTGATTTAGTATGTGAGAGAAGATTAACTTAACAGTCAGTGATGTACTGACTAGACATGCAGTGTTGGAAAATTCAGAAGCTTGGAAAGAGTACAGGGCATTGCATCTGATCTTAGCTGGGTAGCAGAGCAGAGCAGGTGGGGTATGACATGTCCAACAGTCATGTCAATAGCTTGACAGCTTATTGGACAGCAGGAAACATAGCAGGCCAGCGAGAACCAAACTCACTCCACCCAAACCAAGTGCAGTCTGATCACTTTCATAACTCTGAGAACCTCACAAAGCTGGCAAGCATTCACAAAGTCTGGCTAGTTGCTGCTTTGCCAAATAATGCCCCCAACACATACCCCCTTTGTTCATTCAGTAGGAAATATAACTGATAACAAGAAAGAACAACACTGGCTATATTTTTTATGATGACATTGTTTTTCTTGACGCCCGGTATGGGCTCTGTCCACAGGGCCTTTGTTAGATGACTATTGGGATCTGGACTATTGAGGTATAGTCGGGCATTACTGGAACTTCAATGGGTGTGTTTTGAAACTGGACCAGATAAGACAGCAAGGGGCTTTCTTGCCAAGATAAACAATCCCCCTAGATGAGCCTCCTGGTGCATGATACAGATTTAAACATTTCCAAAATGTTCTTCAACTAATATGAATAACCATAGCATTATAAGAAAAACATAACATTTTAAAAAGGGTACTTTTTTCAAATTCGCAATGCTTCAGTGGCAACTTTACCAGTAATCTTAGACCCAATTTGCCCTATGCAGTTGGCAGTATTTCAAAGAAAAATCAAATCTGAAATGCAAGAACAAGGCAGCACTGCACTAAGGGCAAGTTCACATTATCCCAACCAAAACTTGCCCAAGAGCGTTAGACCCTCAAAGCCTGGTTAGTTTGATCACTCTGTACCGTGTCCGGGCACGGTTTGGTTAATCGTGCCCTGGCTTGCAGAGCAAGAATCACCTTCATCTGCCTCTGCAAAAAACTTCTGATGGGCGCAGCAGAGTTATGTGAATTAGAGCTGTAATCGGGCCTTAAAAGTTAGGCCCGAAATGTCCGGAGCCCGACAGAATGCAGCCCGAACCCGAACGTACATTTAGATTGACAGCTTTTTAAAAGCCCGAACCCGTTTACAGCCCGACATTATTTAAATGTGCGCACACACACAGCTTTCGTCAAGAATGAGAAATTTACACAGGTTTTAACATTATTTATTCATGACTAATAATCTACACACCACTTGGAAGTTGAAACAAAGAAATAAAATAAGTCATCTGTAACATTGTAACATCTCATTCTAAATAGGCTTATGCAATACACTATAAATATGCCAATAAAATTATTATTTCTTAACGAATTAAATTAAGATAATACATTCTGAATTAAGATGGGTATTTGGCAATAACGAAATTAAGAGGCAGGCTCCGCGGGATTTGCGTCGGCACTTCTCTCCATTACTACTGCCAACATTAGTCTATATCCTCTGTCTAAATTATGTAAGACTCGATTCATATTTAGTTATACATTGAAAAACCTACTCACCAAGATTAGGCTACATGTTTTTGATGAGGAAAATCATTAAATCCAATCCACTGTAAATGAATTCAGCGCGATCCTGCGCTACTGATTTGAACTTGACCGCTCATTTACCTCACAAAGCCGGAGCGGAAGCCCGAGCCCGCCCCGAGCCCGTGTAAAATGTTAGAAATGAAGCCCGAACCCGCCCGAGCCCGTCGGGTCCCGACGGGTCCCGTCGGGTTCGGGCAAAGATCTTCAGCTCTAATGTGAATGCCTGAGCCACACACTGTCGACAGATCAACTAAGCACTACGATAGGCATATGAGAGGACAGTGCGTCTGTGTATCAAATTCAGAATTAAAAAACTTAATATCATGATGGGTTCTTGTGTTAAGAGAGCGCTTTACTTTCTGTTATCTTCAAAACATTTACATCCTAATAATGAAAGCGTGCCCAGGCTCAGATTGGTCAAAGTACAATGTGATCGTTTGGTTGGGTTAAAGGACAATTGATGGGTCAGATCTTTCAACTTTTTGTCAACTTTTATAAACCTTCATACTTCATAATATGGCTGTATAGACAAGAATCTCGCAATACAATACCCATCACGATGCAGGGGTTGTGGTGCAGTTTGCTGCGATACATTGTGATACTGTTGAGTAGGGCTGTCACAACGATTAAATAATCGTCTCATCGCAATTGTTTGACCTCATCGCGATAATTTCGGATCACCGCAATGATTGCACATCTCTCTAAAAAACACAAGGGGGAGCTGCAGTGCCTGTATAAATGGGAAATTATCAGATTACGTTTAAATATGTGTTATGTGTATTAATATTTACTGCCAGGTAAACCGTGCAAAATATTTAATGTAAATAATCACAACAATTTGTGAAAATTATTTCATAAACAATCAAAAAAAATGATGAGAATTAAATGTCACATCAATAAAACAGACAATTAATCGTCATAATTGTCAAAGCAATAAAACAGGCAATTAATAGTCATAATCGTCACAATTTATTAGGCAATTAACCATCAGCCAAATTTCATAACCGTGACAGCCCTACTGTTGAGCGATGCAATATATTGACCTATTCCTATGCTGCAATATAATTTGGGGAAAGTTGTCATTGAGAACACATAACTATCAGGGCTCCAGACTAACTTTTTTCACTAGGAGCACAGTGGCCCCCAACTGAAAATTGTAGGGGCGCAACCAAAAAATTTAGGGGCACACACCGTAAATCAACATGCTAACAAAATAATCACATTTCTACAAATTTCCTAATTTACTAATAAATGCTTTGATGATAGATGCAGAAAGTACAATGTCAAATTCACTGTCACATCACAAAAAAGGGTCAAATTTACTGCTCGCACATGTGCGACTGGATGTAAAATTCAGTGGCACACTTTCAAATTTTGGTGGCAAAATGCCACCATTTGGTGACAGTCTGGAGCCCTGACTATATGCAAACCTTTGTGTTGAGCCCCTATGTTAGTACTTCCTGTCACTGTTAAAGTTTAGAGATAAGAAAAATGGTATTGAGTGGTCAGGATGTAAATTCCAAAGGAAACAACTCCCATGAACATGGTATGACTTTTTTATTAAAATAATATATAATTATATTGCAATTTTTTATCTTTTTTTTTTAGAATCAATACAGTTTTGCTCACAAGTATCTATTTTCTAACACCCCTAATTCATAATCATATGTCACAGTGAAAAAATGTAAGCAATGTTCTATACACTTTATTATATTACAATTTCTGATTTTTGAAGCAAAGCAAGATTGTGCACTGTTACCCTAGGATCTAGGGGTGTAAGAAAATATCGATACATGTGTGTATCGAGATATATTGTTTGCTAATACCGAATTGATTCTCGAAAACGCACTATCAATTTTTATATAAGATTCATGGCAGTTGGTTAGTTTTCAGTTTACATCCCGACCGCTAGATAGCAGTCTCTAAACTTCCAGAGTGACAGAAAGTAAAGGTTTTTATGAAGGACCCATAAAGAACCTGTTTTAAATGGTCAATTTATTACTTCGGGTCCCGGGTCAGATTAACACTGTGTGTAAATCCCAAGTCATTCAGAGAACGAGCGGCCGTGATCAGAGTCAGTCAGCGCTGACGCGCTACAGCGCATTGAGTTGACAACTGCCTCTTGTTTTAAAAGTCACAACCATGCTTTGTTTCTCCCATTTTTTATGATGCAACCATATTTTTATATTTAAAATGTTTGCTCAGAGAACACAGAGATGGTAGCAAATAAGCTATGCTAATGTCAAGCCCATTGCACTGAACGCGCAATAATTATTACAGTTCAAATGGGCAAACAATCCTTCTTATGTATAAACTGACTCAAGTCAGTGACAGCACATAGATTATTGAATCTGGAAAAATTAGTGGATTAAGCTCTTCGAGAGGAATATTATGGATATGGATTGTATGCATCAATGTCAGGCAACTTACAAAGGAGAATGCTGTTAAGGTAAGACAATGTTTTATTTTCAAAACTTGTTACTGATTTAATAGCAATGTGCTGTGTAATGTGTGTCAACTTGGCAGCTATCAAAAAATAGGTGTTTGGGTATTAGATTTATGGCATGAGGTATATTACATTTATTTTTTCTGCATGGGTCCGGGTCCAACTTTTATAAGTATTTTATAAGTATTTGACGGGTTCGGGTCGGTTCATAACTCACTCACAGTTTTACACAAGTTAAATATTTTTGGCTAAGGTTTGAATATGATGGTGTGTTCTGGATGACAGCTTTCCTAAAAATAATATCCTATTCTATTTCCAAAATAAGAAATATCCCAGTATATCGCCCGGCAGTTTGGCAGTATAGCGCATTGTATCGTATTGCGACCCTTGCATCGCGATATGTATCGTATGGCCAGATTCTTGCGGATACACGTTTTTAAATTAAAGGTCCTCTGTATTCAGAAGGGAGTAGTAGCGTAGTCTACGCTCTTTTCTTAGTGACCTATGACAAATTCGGAGAGCGGGGGCACAGAGCAGAAGCAGAGTAACCTCCGTAAGCTGCGTAAAGCTCTTATCTTGAATGCGGACGCGACTAAGATGGCGGCGCTACTGGAAAGTAGTTATTTTCGTTAATAAAGTTTTAAATATGGATATTTCTACAACAACACCGCGCGGGTTACCCTCAGAAGACCTTTGTTTATCATCCTGGAGCCGTATGGATTTATTTTGTGAAGGATGGACGCACTTTTTTTGGACTTGAAGGACGTGGACCCCGTAACTTCACATTTAATTAACTGAAAGATCTAAAACATTTTCTAAAATATCTGAAAATGTGTTTGTCTGAAAAACAATAGACATACGCAACTCGGACAGTCGGGGGGGTGAGTAAATCATGGGTTTAATATCATTTTTGGCCGAACTATCCCTTTAAATCTGAAAATGCACCTGTAAGACACATGTTTTCATGCTGCTGTAGAGGCATTTTCAAGGCCACCATTTTCATGGATTTTATATCATTTAAATTTAGCAATATAATTCATCATCATCACAATTTCATAAAAAAAATTTTTTTACTTTTAAAATAAATTTCATACATTATACATTCAGTGCGAACTCAGGAGTAGGATAAAAGTAAATTCTTATTTAACCTACCCCAATCTTTTTTTACGTTTTTGAAAAAGGTCAAAAACAAAGATACCTGTGGTTTTGGAAGAATTTTTTGCCTCTGTACTGTACCTTGTATCATTAGCATGTACAAAAATGCCCTTCTTTTAGGGTCTTAAACAGTGTGCATTCTCAATTACAAACACACACAAAGTTGAAGTAAATGTTTTTTTTTTAGAGGAGTTCAACATGTCATATTCAAAGCCAGCAACACAGTTAGCATATTGATTACAAGAAAGCCATAAACCTTTTCTGTCTCCAGGTTTTATTGATCTCAGATGCCCGAAATCCATTAGCGCCCTTTACATGCGTAGCGTTTTCTGTCTCCGTTCGCTACAGCAAGCTTTCACTAGAGTTTGTTTTAAACCTCGCTGTGGAGAGCAGCATCGGTAGATTAGTGATGTTGGCAAAGGGCCGGCAACACGGACTCTTGTCATCAAGCGCATTCAAGTGATCCAAATTACCAGAGTAGTCCTTGCGCCCAGGGACTCTAGGAAGCGTCCAGCCAAGGGCCAAGTGGGACCAACTTCCCACATTTGACTGTTATTAGTCCCCCCAGGAGGCACTGGCTATGTGCTTACACCAGTATCACAAAGAATCAAGCATTAGAACTGACTCAGTCAGCCCGAGTTCAGCACACACACAACAACAGTCACTACTCAATCAGCTTACTGCTGTTTTTATAACACTAAAAGTGAGGTTAATACTGGCATCCCATGTTGATGTGTAGGAGTCTGAATGCCTTCTGTGCAGACACTTCATACACACACACATAATGACTATGACAGTGCTTTATTGTTATGAACAGGTCTTCTTCATCCACCCACATAACAATACAGCCACAGAAGCTGATTACCAACCTACACTCAATGGCCTTTTAAAAAAATAAAAAAATCAGGCCATTAAATGAGTCTAAGCACTTACAATTTTACTTGCCCTCCTTTCCTACGACATACATTGTGCTTGAAATTACCCCCTGGTCAAAATCATATCTAAAATTTCCACACGCACCTACCAGTGTAATTAGTATAGCAAACCATTGTATGCCTCCTAATTTGCACTGGTGTTTGAAGTAGTCCTGGCACTTTTTATTAAAAGTTTCTACAGGCAATCCAGCTTACCAAAGCTAACTTTACTAGACTGGACTTCTGAGTATTTCTGCAAGTAATGATGGGGCTATCGAATGAACAGTTTGCAGCCTGCCAAATGCATACAGTTTAAATATGATGACTCTGTTCTGTCCTTTAAACACCCAATCCGTGAAACAATATCCGGCCCTTGTAGTCATTTCAGATAGCACTTAGCAAACATAAAGCCCATACTGCAGGCAATTTGTGACTGGTCTCACATAAATGACTTTGTTCGTCCAGCATACAAGCTCAAAGTTGTGTCTTATTTTTAGAGGGGATCTATAGGAATGCAAAAAGTACAACTTTTCTGGGCATTCAAGTACTTCTCATCACTGATTCCTGTTTCCTGAATGATTGCACCATATAGGGAACTGGGAAACTGAAACAAACATCTTGACAGATGTCACTTGAGTTCTCTACAAGGTCGATATATGAAGTATAAATCTTGCAACATGTCAAGGACCTTCAGCTGGGAATAAAACCAACAATAACAAAGCATCATCTCGGTCGTAAAGTCGAAAGCATCTCTGTGCTATTATATGAACAAACTCACCGATCCATAGACAACCGCGTACTGATGTAGAAAACCCTGCAAAGAATCATTTTCAATGCGAGGAGCCTGGTCCTAACGAATAGCAGATTAGACGCCACGTCCACGCAGGACACGGGGAAATATGGTCAGATTTATGCACAAGCCATTTCTCTTTCTGTTCGTGTTTAACATCGCACAATTATGAGGTGTAACTAAAAGTTTTTACATATAAGTTAGGGTTTTCCCATACTAGCGTTGACTGGCAAGAGTACAGGAACTTTGTTGAATCCCCGACAGCCGCAAGGACATGTTTACAAAGACATAAACATAGTGATGCGGCTAAAAAAATAGCGTTTAGTGTTCATTGATATTTAGTAATTGAGACTTAAACGAGCTAGAATGACTGAGACTAGCGGCTAGCATCTCTAATGCTCAACTCAAAGGCACTACACGGACTGTCGACATGATAGCATTGCATCTAAATGAACAAAAGACCCACAAAGGCACACATACATAATATTCACTCACCTTCAAACATCAAATTACGCTGTTCGTCTGGCCTTTTAAAAGTTTAAAGGTACCGTAAACAACAGCAACACCGCAAGTTGCAATGCTTGAGAGCGAGACGGTAGATCTGCTGGCAGTCAGGCAGCCACTCTCAGCCTGTAACAGCGCTGCAGCGAGAGAACATATGGCTCAAACATCGCGATATCACAACATGAGTGACGACGATGAGCTGACCAATCATTGTCGACATCTGTTGTCCAATAAAAATGCAGAACGGAATTCCTCCTCGATTTGATTGGTCGGTTTACTATGGTTGGGCGTCAGCAAGTTTGTTGTCTGAAGCGAAATCAGTCGCTTTATTTAGGAGATTGAGAAGTCTATGAATGAATGGGAGTCAAAGTGATTGAACCGATTTAAATATTTCTAAATAGTTTCCTAAATAGTTTTAAATGTCTGATAACAGCGATCAAGAACTGATGATTGTATGTATCAAAAAGGATTGCTGTATTTGCTCAAGATGGTTTTGACTACTGGATACAGTAAGCAGACAGGCTTTCATTGTGCTTTTGAAGTGAGACACATTTAACACACACGCACATATACATTTTTACATACATACATACATACATATATACATACAAGAAATGGCAGGTTACAGGAATTTTTTTAACATTTAAAGAACACTTCTGTGAAGCTCTAATCAACTTTAGCAAATGACCTCAGAGCGTGTCATCTTGGCCAATGTGCATAAAACGCTAAATTTTAGGAATGTTCTAGATACAGTAATGTTAATTTTTTGACAGAATTTTTGGCATTATGTAATTTACCACAGAAAAAAATATTATCGAAGTCTTTATGTTTTCAATAAATTAATATGTTTGTATGCAATGTTGAATTACGGAAGAGGATTAGGGCCACTGGTGAAAAAATTATTTGAATTCTAACTTTTTTCTCAGAATTCTGACTTTAATCTCAGAATTCTGACTTTAATCTCAGAATTCTGACTTTAATCTCAGAATTCTGACTTTAATCTCAGAATTCTGACTTTAATCTCAGAATTCTGAGAATAAAGTCAGAATTCTGAGAATAAAGTCAGAATTCAAATTTTGAGTTTAAAGTCAGAATTCTGAGTTTAAAGTCAGAATTCTGAGTTTAAAGTCAGAATTCTGAGTTTAAAGTCAGAATTCTGAGTTTAAAGTCAGAATTCTGAGTTTAAAGTCAGAATTCTGACTTTATTCTCAGAATTCTGAGATTAAAGTCAGAATTCTGAGATTAAAGTCAGAATTCTGAGATTAAAGTCAGAATTCTGAGATTAAAGTCAGAATTCTGAGTTTAAAGTCAGAATTCTGACTTTATTCTCAGAATTCTGACTTTATTCTCAGAATTCTGAGATTAAAGTCAGAATTCTGAGATTAAAGTCAGAATTCTGAGTTTAAAGTCAGAATTCTGACTTTATTCTCAGAATTCTGACTTTATTCTCAGAATTCTGAGATTAAAGTCAGAATTCTGAGATTAAAGTCAGAATTCTGAGATTAAAGTCAGAATTCTGAGAATAAAGTCAGAATTCAAAAAAAATTTTCACCAGTGGCCCTAATCCTCTTCCGTATTGATTGTAGGGCTAAAACTTCAAAACAAAAATGTCACCGTTGTGTTCCTCCAGGTGCATTACTGTAGTTGTGATTTTTTCTTTTGTAAAAAAATGAGAAACAAAATCATTTTCAGTGGTAATTAGCATTATGCCACACATGCTGTCGATTGAGCTTTACTTGTATTGAAATCTGAATATGCCTTTAAACATTTGGTACCACAGTTATATGTTGCTCAATTTTGAGCATCAATATTCAACATCAATTTGAATATTTTAAACCATTGCTCCTGTAAGTTTCACCTTTTATCCGACATCTCTATTGATAGAACATGTGCATGGTGCACAGATTAATACAATTGGTAATTTTCTAGAGTAAAGGAGCATAACAGTGATGATGTACACTGTCACCATACTGCGTCACTACCTACGATCCATCTGGAAACAACCCTAATGACCAGACCAGTGACCCTCATAAGTTCACAGCAAATGCATGTCAAGCAGCTCTAGCTTTAGCAGTCATAAAATGGTTGTGATTATGCACCCACACACTGCTTCTTCACAGAGACATGTGACTTTGAAATAACCACCTCTTTCAAGATGATGCAAAGAAAAAGAAACAAAAGCCTATTAAAACCTAAATGTTAATCTTGACAGCTCTGTCAGGAAAGTCTTGTTATACTGGTGTTCACTTAAATAAGTTAGATATGACATGTCACCTTTGGCAACCCTTTTTGCTTTGTACAAGTGGATTTAAAATTACAAAATATTTAAATGTGCATGACCCAGTCTGTAAAATCAAGGCCTTATAATCTTTTTAAGTCTCATAATCGATGAGATTGGAAGCATCAAAGTTAGACTTCAGTCATTGGTTAAACTTTATTTTCAATCTTTAAAATGGCCTTAATCAACAGTATTAAAGTCATTAAGGGTATATGTCCACATAATGTATTTTACATTATGTAGAATGGTTTAATGTAGAAAACTGTAAATCACAAAATGACTTTAGCTGTGTTTTTACTGGTAAGGTCAAACATTTTTAAACTATAACTCATAGTATAAGTTGTTCTGAACTGTGGTAGCAAAAGAAGTTTTGGTTTTCTAATCCATGTCCCTTGATCTGTACGAATTTAGCCATACAACTGCAAATTTTAAATTACTTCTTAAATTTAACAGGTTTCTATTGAGTATATACTGAGGTGTTTGGACCTTGATCTGATTTTGCAAAGTAAGAGGTGTTCTTGGGCCATCATAGTTTGTTGACCCTGGATCAACATTTCGGTAGAAACACCCTTCCCTCAAACCCTATAACTTCCCAAAAATCAGAGGAAATGACAGGTCATTGCCCTCTAGCTTGTACGACAAAGTTAAATCTGATTGACTGATTAGAATCTTGTCCCAGGGTCAGACATCTTATCAGTTAAGAAACATCTTTAACTTGGCAAAATCAGGTTTATGAAATGCCAAAACCTGAGTCATTAAAGGACTTGAGTCAACAAAGTCAACATTTTTAAAGAGCTGTTTGTTTGCTCCTTAATTCCAATTACATTTTTACAAATTGTTGAATTACTCAAACTGAAAATACTTCAAGAACAATACACCTCTTTTGACACATGGTGAAACACAAAAGGACTAAAAATGACTGAAAATTCTAATCTCTGGATATTGATAGATCCAACAATGGCTACATCGAAACTTGTTAAATATCACAACATCCAACTAGATAGCTCTGGTCAGTGAAAAATGACTCAAAATAAAAACGTCTCTCTGTTGTGAGTTAAGCCACAATGCAGAAAAAGATATGAATGAGAAAACAGCAGGAGACAAAGTGATGTAATAATAAATAAATATGGTGTATAAACTAATCTTAGTTGCTTTCTCGGTTGTCTGTCTAACTTCGCTGATAGTCGCAAGTCTGACTTTGTCTGACTAGAAGCAGATTTAGATGGGGATATTTTACCAAACACAGGCAGTGAAAATTTACTGCTCACAACATTCTTGTGACGTTAATGAAAGCCTTGAGATGGAGACCACTTAAAATGTAAAAAGTGAAAGCTCCTCTATTATAAAAACTTATTTCAGTTGGTAACGCCTAAACTATTTAAACACTTTACATTTAACAAAATACATCGACAAGATTAAACAACATTAGGAAAGTAATGTCAAATAGATTAACTATAGAATAAAAATTAATATAATATAAAAAAGTTATAAGAATAAAAGTGAATGATAAAACAAATGAAAGATATAATTTAATTAATGACCAATTAAATATAAATAAAATAGAACACAAGTTTACTCAGATTTATCAATATTTAAAGTCCCCTAAAAAGGGATCATTTTCTATGGAAGTGACAAGGGGCGTGTTTTTTCTGTTTATTTTTGGGTGAACTATACCTTCACAGACAAAAAATTCTAGACTTCTGAAAGGATTTGTAGCATGTTTCAAAGAAAAATAAATTATTTTCAAGTAAAGATTGTGGTTCTGCCTATCTTGTTTTATCAGTGGTTAGACATTAGTAGTCTAATACAAGGTTTAGAATATACACTTTACCAAATGTACCTTGCCTTAGCATTGAAGCTTTGAACTCAGTTTCAGAACCAGGTTGTTGTTTCGTACTCACAGCATTGCTAATTTCGCACACAAATATGATAGTTTGTCTGGGTTATTTTTGACACATAATGGGTATTGGACAGAACACATGCTGGGTTAAAAATGACCCAATGTTGGGTTGTTGTTATGCAACCATGGGATATAATAACCCAGCAGTTTGGTTAAAACAGCCCAGTATTGGGTCAATTTTAACCCAGAGGTGTGTTCTGTCCAATATTTTTTCATTATGGGTCAAAAATAACCCAGTAATTTTTAAAGTGTAATGATATATTTGTAGCTCCTTTGCCCTTTCAGACCACGACTGCTTTCACCCAATTTCAGTTGTGGGTCAAACTGCTGGTCTGGTGGAGTTGACGGCTGATTGATTTCAGGGATGCTGTGCGTGCTTGCTGCAATCCTTTGTTGTCTTTTATTGGCATTGACCCCTAAGCACATTAAAGATTCATGTGGACTGCTTACTGTGTTTGATATTGTACTTCAGCGCGCCATATCACCCAGCCAGAGAGCATCAGCACTCTCTCTATAAATATTTACTATGCCTATCCTATTCTTTCTTCTTACTTTTCTCCTCATTTCATCGGCTACTAATGTCACTCTCTTCCTGAGATCTTTCCACTATGGGGAGGCCAAAGTGACACCAGTTGACAACATGACAATCTGAATGGATATAATGATGACAGAATGGAAAAGGATGTCACTGTGACTCGTTGGGGTTTCAAAATAAGTAAGTCAGAGGAAGGTACCCGTTCCAAATCTTACACGCTTCATTACATGTAACATCTGTCACAGAAGTAAACAACCACGGGCATTCATGCGCGCACGCACACACAAACACACACACACACAAAAACACATTCTCTGCCCTAAAAACAAACTAAAACATCCACTAAAAACATACATAATGGTTCATTGCATGCTGTTGTCCATTTCCAGTTTGTAAAAGAAAGTGAGCATGTAAAACAGCTGCTGGTCATTGCATCAGACGTATTAGAGCTCTAGGCAACCTGTCACATCTACTTAAATATGACTGACATTATGACACCAGTGACAATAGAGTCACCACAAATCATTGTTTTCTCTTTGTTATCATACCCATTAATCGGTGATATTAACACATGTATATATTTAGAAATACATTTATATTTTATGACATATTGTACAGTCCAATTATATTTTTTAAACAGTAATCCATCACAATAGTTTGCATGGAAATATATCCAAGAATTACAGATATTTTTCTAGACTCTTTCTTAGAATCTTTATTAATGTCCCATGCCCTATTTACACCTGGTATTAAAGGTACAGTTCACCTAAAAATTTAAATTATCTCATCATTTCTCATCCTCATGTTGTTCTTAACCTGTATGAATAACCATTGACTTCCATAGTAGGAAAAACAAATACGATGCAATTCAATGGGTACCGTCAACTGTGTGCTTACCATCATTTATCAAAATATCTTCTTTTGTGTTTATCAGAAAAAATTATTTATACCGGTTTAGAACAACATAAGGATAAGAAAATTACTGCAAAATTGTCATTTTTGGGTAAGTATCCCTTTAAGATCCGTCATGGGTGATCCGACTGCAAATGCTCAGCTGAGACACATCACTGTTTACACTTGGCAATAACATGCACCTCAAACGTGTCTCCTGTGACCACTTGTGAACAAATTTCAAGGCGAAGGTGTCTGATGTTAAACTACATGTTAACACAACAAATGCAATGTGGTAACATGCGTTTAAGAGCACAATTAAAACTGGTATTAAGTAGTCTCGCGTCTGGTGTTTTTGCTGCTTTTTCTGGACAAAGCCCACCCACGAGCTGTTTGACCGACATGTCAAACAACCAATCACAGTTTGTTTCATCTGGCGTCACGTTTCGGACTCCCCACAATAACGAGCCAGCTGGCAACAAGTCAGTTATTGAAATAACCAGCCAACCGAATAGCATCTAAATAAACAACATTACTCACCATAGAACAACGTTGTGCACTTCATCAACAATGCAACGCTCTCGTTAAACATCTGTTTGAAGCATATCTCTCCACTTTGTAGCACCTACAAGCAATTCAGGAGAACCAAACTTTTTGACTCCACTAACAACTGCCTCAAGCAAAACTCTTGGACGTCTTTTAGACTGAGAGTCTATGCCGCAAACTTTGCATATTTTTTGAGAATTTAGGGTTTAGCTGATCATGTTAACTGGTCATTATTATCCACGTGAACACGACTGATTCTCTTCCTCAATGGAACATCAAAGCTTTGATTTCCAGGGGCCGAAACTAATTGCAACACTCGCGTCTCCTGGAAATCCGGTTTATTTCAACCAAAGACAACTTCAACATTCTCACAGGGTTTTCAGAAAAGTGTACGAAAAACATCGACGTTTAGCCAACAGTCTGTCGGCATGAGGTCTGAGACTAGGTATTAAGATGCCTATTGGTCGATCGCATCACAAGCGGACGAGAGAGACACATGTCCGTTCACACCTGGTGTTTTAATCTGTCTTTTTTTACACTTTCGACCGCTTCTGTCCTAACTGCACCTGTATTTAGCATCATCCATGCAACTGATCGACCAAAATGCATCTTAAAACCAGGGCTGCCTCCAAAAATTAAGGCAGCTGTTGTCTTGCCACCTCATGACTTCGGCGACATGATCTCCGGAAAACCCATTTGGACAGCCTTCATAGGCAGCATAATGGAATTCTGTTTGAAATGCAATCAAAAGGTGTAAAAAGTGAAAATATAACAATATACACTAAATTGTGCTTCAGCTGCTTTCTTGGCCGCCAATTAATTTTTTCAGACTCTACAAAGCTCGACCAATCACATTCCCCGCACACACCCACACATAGAATTGTGGGACAACACGATGAAGGTATCTATAGAGACAGGAAGTAGCCAAACATTGGATTTGGATGTGCCTTGATGCTGTATTCATGAATATCAGCTGATGTCACTCACATCTCAAACTTGTCTTCCGCCATTTTGAGTACCTGAAGTGGTCGCAAAAGAACTAGAAGCTATGCCTTCAATTTGTTGTGAGCATCATCAACCCTATTCTTACAACACTAAGGCGGCTCGACACAACATGATACTTTGCTCAAAGTATCACTTGTCTCTACACGTGAACTCAAGCACTGAGAACATTGTTTGTGTACACAGAGTTTACTAAAAAAAAAGGTTTTGAACAACTGACTTTGGTTGTTTTGGCATCAAGTCGCCACCGTCTTGCCAGTCGAGATGTATCAATTTCTAAAGGCGACGTACGAGGGAGAAAAGTAAGCATAGCTCCTAAAGCATAGTTCCATATAAATGCATGGATAATTCGTTGTTTTGTCGCAAGAAATAAACAATATTGACCTTCTAATTGAAAAAGGAGCCTCATATGAGATTCATTCATTTACATTCGGAGATTGATTCTTTATGTCTGGCAAAGATAGCGAGCGGACACCATAACAGCCAAAGTCAGTTGTTCAAAACCTTTCTTTTTAGTAAACTCTGTGTACACAAACAATGTTCTCAATGCTCGCGTTCATGTGTAGAGATCCAGATAATACTTCGAGCAAAGTTTCATGTTATGTCGAGCCTTCTTAGTGTTGTAAAAATAGTGGTAGTTCGGTAGCAGGTGACAGCGGCTGGAAGAACGCATCAGGGATCGAGTAGGCATCACACCCTAACCAAGATATTATTTTTAAAATAGCGTTTCTTTTCATGACCGTCGAGGTGCGAAATGTTGTCTTTCGTAGCCATTTTCCGTATCAATAAAATCATAGACTGTAAAAGATAAGAAATCCGTAAATCGTAACAAGCTAGCCAATGCTTGTCAGTAGCCTACTGGTACTCGGTAGGTACTCAAGATGGCGGCAGGCAAATGGAATGACGTAAAAGGTCACATGACTAATATTCATGAATAGGGTGACCATACGTGCCATTCTTCCCGGACGCGTCCTGGCCAGGATTTCGGGTGCGTCTTCCGGAAATCATATTTGTTGACCACATACGTCATTGAGGTTTATTATTTCAGGTTCTATTTCAGAAAAGCGACCGTTACATTTTAAGGTAAGAATGAAACTACGATTGTATGTCTTATGTTTTTAATTGAAATGTGAGTACCTTGATTAACTTGCGGTCGACAAATACACCTTCCGGAAGATGCACCCGAAATCCTGGCCAGGACGCATCCGGGAAGAATGTTATGTATGGTCACCCTAATGCCGTAATGCCTTCGAATGCTGCCTCTGAAGGTGTAAAGAGTGCCTTTAAATGTGCCTTGGGTGATCCGATCACAGAGTGATTTAAAACTTAAGCACTGCCCATGGTTTGCCCGAAATGGATTTTAGTATCAGGTGTAAATGCTGTCTTGCTTATAACTGCTGCATGTTAATCAGATTTCTTTCCTGGGGTGACATACAGAAGGGCTGCAAGGGAGAGAGAGGTTTAGGGGTTAGGGTGTGAGACAGTGAAGACAGTGGCTGTAGCAATAGGATGACTGCTCCTCATCAAACCCCCATTTATCTCTTATCCTCTCCCCCTAGATGCACATCTCATTAAATCTTCTCTTCAATGCCTTAATGTCTGGCAGCCTGGCTGTCTATCTATTCTACTTTTTCACTCTCATCATGAGTGTCCCTCCCAACCCTTTTCACAAATCTATCTATTATATTGCTCTGCCTGCCAGCTCTGTTTTTTCTCTCTTTATAAGTACCAAGACTGTCTCCTTTTTCACTGCAGGTCGCGATGAATGACAAACATTCTCTGCTCATATATAACATGCAAATGCACTCTGGTTTGTCTCCAAGTGTGACAGATCCTGAGTGCAATAAACAATATGTTCCATACTCTCAGAAGTATCCATTGAACACTTGGGTATTTAAAATATTAATCAATAGTCAAATGGAGGAATTATTCTGTCAGAGAAACAACTGCCCCCTAATGCTTTTTATTATTTAATTTGCCCATAAACCTGGGAAAAGCTTGCTGGTAACGTTTAAATGTACATTCATTTCCATAAAACCTATGCTATGAAAAACTTGCATCACAATCTATCGCCGACTCTGGTGATTTGTTGTTTCTTTCAAAACAAGCAGAAGGGAAATTTATGCTTACAACTTTATACAAAAAGCTTGATGTTGATTCAGGCTTATTTATGGTCCGGTTGCGTCCAGCTAGTGAACAGTAAGCATAGGGACACTATTGTTGCATGCTAGGGACGTGTGTCACAATCTTAATTTATGCCAATAATCCTCTATGCTAGTTTCAGCGGAGCAGTGCTCAAGGACATCATGACTGTCACGTTAAGTAAATCAGTTAGCTTTATCATGAATCGTGAATCACACTTTCATGATAGCGAAGTTGGCCTTTAGAGAACAAGGAAGCTCCTGGAGGGGAGCCAGGTTGTAAACTTAAGAGATAAAAAGGTTTGAGCACTGCAGGGAGAAACTTTAGTACACTTGCAGAGGACAGTGTGATTTATTACAGAATAGGATTGTTTGTACTCCTGGCAGGTGAAATCAATTGTTCATTGTTTTCTATAATTTTGTTTCAGAATTTCCTCTTACGTGCATCAGTTCAAATTGTTACATGTGAAAATGATTGATAACTGAACATGTTCTACATATCCTTATATCACATAGCCTACATTCTGTCTCCATTTACAGAACCCAGTGTTACTGTATATCTGCTTCATGTCCTCCTGGCACCAGCATGGCGTACTGTAGACAGGATGATTATAAATCCACACAATATGCAATTACAAATCCACTTCTGAGATATAATGCAATTAGCTACAGGCTGGAAGAGACATTCATAGCTATACTAGACTAATATGGATAAAAAAGAAGATATTAGGGAAGAGAGTTTAAGAGAGAGAAGGAGAGAGAAAGAGATCTGAAGCTTAATCTTATACTGATTTAATAATTCTTATCACTATTACGGGAAACCTGTAATTAGACATTGACAGAGTGAGTCAGATCAAATGAAGACTGACACAAAGGAATTCATATGTCTGATCTGAGTAGAGAAAGCAGCACTGGATTTTGTCTAAAGATGAATATGTCAAAATGTCCATCTTTGCATGTATGCACGTAAATTACATGAATTTGTTTAAAACATCCTTGTATGCCAGTGTGCTACAATTAAAGATAAATACACAAAACATTTAGGTGAGATAGTTAAAAAAGTAGGGTCAAAATTGTTTATAGTTTAGCAAATACCAAAATGTGTTTATACAGTAGCTAGCTAGCTAGCCAGTAAATCAGATATCTAAATGTTAGCTAGCACTATTTCATTGAAAATGTATAAGGCTAACTATGATGTAGCTAGCTCAAGCTGTGATGCTCTTTCTTCTACATTCTGCTAGCCAGTTTTCTGTTATCATACAGAATTACTGTACCATCCAAAATTTGGAAAAATTACTATTTAAAAAAAATCAAATTAGAATGATTTTGAAGGATTTTTCAACAAATTAATCCAGGTTTTATGAGCGTTGGTGTCAGGGTTCTTTAAAATTTGTATTACCTTGCATGCATTTTCTGCTTATGACCAAAAAATGTTTGTATATGATATAGTTTATATACATTTTCCTAAATTTCCCATAAATTCCTGTTAAGTTTTCAATTTGGAATAATAGCAACATCCCCCAGATGAAGGCTGCGTCCGAAAACTTAGGCAGCTGACTTGTTCCCTCGCTGCCTCATGAGGCAATGAATTTGGAGGCATGAAGGCAGCTCAGAGAAACGCTTTCGGACACACATAGGCAGCGTGTTTGAAATATAAACAGAGAGCGCCTTTGTGATAACTAATTACATATTTGAAAACTACAATACTAATTTCTCACTAGAAGTGTAGGCAATTAAAGGGTGTAAAAGTGAAAAAAAACATTTATTTATACTAAATTTGTGCTCCAGCCGCTGTCTTGGCCACCATTTTGTATTTTCCAACTCGACCAGGCTCGACCAATCACATTCCCCATGCGCACACAAGCATAGAATTGTGGGAAAGGACGATGGAGGTATCTCAGGAGTCAGGAAGTAAACCTAACATTGGATTCGGACATGCACTGATGCTAGCCTGGTCCAACCAGACTCTCATACATTCATTTAATTTGTACAGACAGTCTGGCCACGCTCCATTGCAAAGGGTTACTTCCGTTAAGGAGGGTCCTCTGTTGAAGTTAAAACTATTGGATCTGCCCAGAATCACTCAGGATCTGCCATAACCAATCGCTAACGTTTGGTCGTGACGTATGTCACTCAGTCTGGCGCACGACCTCAACGTCATCGTTCTTAACCACCCCCATCTGTTCGCTGATTGGACCTGCAGATTTTTGGAGAAATGTACATTTCAAAACGAAATTCTACACAGGAGTCCCATACGTTGTACTGAAGCGAAATGAAAATTAAGCGGAAGCACGTAGGAGGGCGGAGCCAGGCTACCTTGATGCAGCCGAAGTTTCCCATTTGCAACCCTACTGCCATGTGATTTGATAATTTGCTAGTGTTTAAGGAAAACAGTGTTAACAGATTCCTGGGAATAGACTAAAATGATGTGCATGAGATCTGGGGTGGAAAAGATGCTGTGTAGATGAGTTTTTCCATGGTTATTAGACGTAACTAACAGGCATTGAGAGCAGTCACGGCTCTTTTCTCCAGTCTACATGGCACCAGCTAAATGACCACACTTGATGGTCATGACCCACACTTGATGGTCATGACCGTCATGTTTTAAGTGAAGGTCTCATAATAGAGATAATCCGAACCGGTAATGCACAAGTCTTGAGAGCATAAGGTCTAAACAAATAAGATCAGAAACATAATAGTATTTATTGTGCACTGTTGGCGCCATAGAAAATCTAATGTAAACTATCCTGCAGTGCATGCAGTAAATAATATATTGGAGGAATGGGGGTGTATCACATCATAGTGATAAAACAATAAGCAAAGGATAACTTTCAGAGTAAGGTTTGCAGGCTTTGCTGTCAGCATAGGAAACAAAAGTGGAAGTGAAGAGAAACCCTTTTCACAGAGAGCGAGAGAGAGATCAGGCAAAGAATGTGGGGGAGGAAGATAGGACAGTTCAAGATAAACAACATCTCAAGATCTTGGTGGGAAGAGTAGAGGAATCTTCATTAATGTTTGAAAAGTCAGGCTGAAAGCCAATCTGTTTTAGTTATATAGAACATGGCTTCACAGCCACTACCATTCTCTCTTTCCTGTTTGCTTTCCTTACATTGTTTTCCTATTTAACTTATTCTTAAGGCCCCATCTCTGCGTTTCTTTTAGTATGAGTTGTCCACAACGTAATTACAGAAAAGATCAGTTTTCGAAAATGTATCCCATTATGAAACAAAATAACGATAGCATAATAATAACATTAGCAACTTGATAACAGCCCCAAGCAGCCTGACAAGTACATCTTATCCACGTGAATGTAGGAACAAATGGTCCAAATCCAAGTCAGAATTACATTTAATAACATATTTCAAAACAGCAATATAATGTTACAGCAATGGTATCATACATTTTGCTACTTATAAAAACTTTACATTTCAGGCTAGTCCATTTAGTGTGCATTGTTATCGAAAAGGTAATTGACCTTGTTTGCTGAAAGGCAGGATGTAACTTACATTAGTACAGACAGCATATTGAGCATTATGATCTCATCATATTCATATTTCTAAAAGTGGTCTATCTCAGTCCACTTACACTGCCTCTGCAAGAGTCTTTATACAAAGAAGATAAGAAAGTTGCATGTCTATTTCACCTATAATGAATCATTGAAAGGTTTGGGGTCATTACTGGATCTGGGCGTACTAGGTGCATCTGGGTTCATTTTCTGCACGCCTTTGCTTGTTGTGGTGAATGTACAGTCCACAAAAAAAGAAAAATGATTGATGAGAATTTCACACAGCTTTTCATGCATGCAGAGAACAGATTTAAGTAATGTGAATGAACCATCATCAGTGTTAAAAAAGCCCAAGCCCTGTCTGTTTTCATAGATGCTGTGTAGCGAATATTGATTCAGGAGAGTACCTATTGGTTTGAATTGATGACATACTGGTGCAGACCAACAGCACAAAGCAGGGCTGGCCTGTCTTAAAGGTGATTTAGGCAGTCGCCTGGGCCCCCACCTTCTCAGAAGAGAAGTTTTGTGTGCACGGACATCTGAAGCATGCACCATGAAAACATTTTTGGGAAGGGTTTGGACATCAGCCGGACGTTGGCTTCGGACGTCAGCCGGACGTTGGCTTCGGACGTCAGCCGAACGTTGGCTTCGGACGTCAACCAGATTTTTTTTTTCAACCAAAAAGAAAGGTCTGCCGTTGATGTCAAGCCAATGTTATGTTTTGATGTTAAGCTGATTTTCAGTTCCAACCAAAACCTCTGCCCGGCATTACAGCTTTGACCTTTTTCACCTCATCTTTTGAAATACAAACATTTCTGGTCATTTCTTTGATGTCAGCCCGACAATTACAATTTACCATCACAATGCTACCATTGGGGCTCATCTTTATGATCTTGCCTAGGGCCCCACAACCCTATGAGCCGGCCCTGGCAAGGTAAACTACAAAAAGGGTTACAACTGGTCCAAAAGTTTAAGGTCCTATAATGCATCTTTATATGCTGCATCTATAGCAATTCACTGATAAAACCTATCTATCCACCCAAAAGCCATAACATAAAGATAAATTGTCATAATAATTGTAAAATAAAAAAGAATGGGCCAGATAAGGTATGAAATTATTTCAGAAATATTTATTGCTAATGTTCTATAGCATGATCTGATTTAACATGTTTAGTACTTTCGCAGTCAAGGATATGCATACCCTCCACGTGGCTCTCAAATTACAACCTCCACCCTGAGATCTGATCCTTAGAGCCAATTAACATTAATAATGAATGCAGGGTTTATTTCACTGACAAACATTTTCCCCAAAGCTACCCCTTCTTGCCATTACTTTTGATCTTATAAGAGAGCCTTTGTTTCATGCAATTCAGAAAGGGATTTGCAGTGCTTGTACCATCTGTCTATTGCCACATCCAGTCTAAGGTCTGAGACACACTAGTGGAAGTACTTCTTTAATTATTTTTTTGCTAATTGCCAATTGCAGTGTTTATAATATTTGCATAATTCGAGTAAAAACTTTAACTGATAACATAATTTTAATATTCCTGTCATGGAAAAGCATGGGTTGTGTTCGAAATATCCCCCTATACCAGGGGTCAACAACAGGCGGCCCACGGGCCAAAACTGTCTTGTCAGCAATAATATCTGGTCTGCGCCTGCAGTCAGATTACTTTTATAGCGACATGTTCTGAAATAGATCTGTCATGACAACAACCATTTACTCATAAAGGCTGTGTTCGACTTCACGCGGCGCTACAAGAACCAACAGGTGGGGGATATCAGAGTACTGCGAGAATGATTTGACTCCTCCGTATGATTTCTGGAATCATTCTCGCGGTACTTCGATGCCCTCTGCCTGTTTATTCTTTCAGCGATCACTGCAAGAGCAATCACTTAGTCTTTAGTGATTTTACCTTCAAAATAAAAGTATGATAACAGTTTTGCAGCAATGATATATTGGGATGAATTGAAAGCTTTTAATTTGAAAAGTTCCGAATAGGATCGTTTGAGATGCACCTAGGAAAACCCTGAAAAGGGCTTGTAAGTTTGACACTTCCCCAGACCCACAGTCCAGTCTACCACAAACGTCAGGGTTTGCATATTTGAGTGCTAATGAAATAGATGCAACTGCAATACCAATAAATGCAATTACATTTGCTGGTCCTGGAGGCCCACTGTCCTGCCAAGTTTAGCTCCAACCCTAATTAAGCCGTTATATACAGTTGTTACAGACGCGCAATGACTCTCGGGATAGCCTAGGCTGTAATGGATCCATTTGTTCTATCCTTCACAGCACGGATAAAGAAGGACGCATTCTGAGGCTGCATTTTAAGTATCCTTTGAATTGGTGGTTTGATGACACCACCGAGCATGGCCCGGCCACTAACACGCCTAAGTTGATGTCACTTCTGTTAGCTACAATAGCATTCAGTCTGATAGCTAGCTATGCCTTCATCACGTAAATGACGTTGTGATAAAAATATTTGTTCTATCTTTCGCAGCCTGCAGAAAGAAAGACACATTCTGAGGCTGCATTTTAAGCATCCTTCGAATAACGATGGCCTTACTAGCATACAGTCATGCTACAGTGACGCAATCTGTCTTTGAATGCAGCTTTCGGAGGTCGAAATGGGACACAGCTACGGTTTAAATATATTACATACAGTAAGTGAGTGAAGAAAGAGAGTGTGTGTCCATAGTCCAGTTGGGGAGAGGGAGTCACCTTGTGGTGGGATGAAAGAATGCATTCTCATTCATTACAGTGAACTATCCCTTCAATCACAACTTTGCTTACCTTTACCGTCACAAGGCTTAAGGCTAGACTAAAACACATGTTTGAGCATAAACTAAAAATAACACTGACAGATCTTTGCCAGTGTCATTGATTTGTGTCAAGATACACACCAGTAATGTCTTTTTCTAAGGCTAGTTCATAAAGGATGCTTAAACATCTTAATTAAACTAAGGTCTAGTCTTGGATTTAGCTGTGAATCCAGGCCATAGTAATATAGAGTCTGGAACCAAGAGTAGAAGTAAAAATTGAGAAAAGTAAAGAAATAAAAAATATATTTGTAGGAAGTGAATTAATTCATGGTTGTGCTTTAATCAAATGCTCACAGAAAAGGTTTGTCTTTTGCCATTTATTGCCAGCTGTGATCATGGCCGTAGCCAGGGTTTGAAAATTAGTAAGATCCAGGGTGGGGTGTTAAAGGGACACTACACTTTTTTTTGAAAATATGCTCATTTTCAAGCTCCCATAGAGTTACACATTTGATTTTTACCGTTTTGGAATCAATTTAGCTGATCTCTGGGTCTGGCGGTAAAATTTTTAGCATAGCTTAGCATAATTAATTGAATCTGATTAGACCATTAGCTAGTGATGGTCGTTTTCGAAGCACTGCTTCATGAGGCTTCGAAATATTTACGAATCTTTTGTTTCGAATCAGTGGTTCGGAGCGTGTTTCAAACTGGCCCAAGTCACATGATTATAGCAAACGAGGCTTCATTACGTCATAACTGTTTCGAAACGTTTTGAAAATCCGATGGTTCACCACTAGGGGGAGTTGATCACATGACCAGTGTCTAATATGTTTAGGTGAAGTTTTATGGTCAGTTTTATTATGCAAGTTCATAAAACATTTATCCTTCTGACTAATAACACTGCCATTTTGCTTTTTGTTTATAGACAGATTTAATGACAAAAATTTGCATAATTAAAAGGGTAGTTAGTTTTAATCATATTTTGACCAGCAGGGGTCGCCAGCGTGTGTGGGTTTCAAACTGCTTCGAAAAACTGAATAAATTTTCGAAGCAATTGGTTCAATTGATTCGAAGCTTCGAAAAGCTTTGTTTCTCCCATCACTACCATTAGCATTGCGCAAAAAAAATAACCAAAGAGTTTTGATATTTTTCCTATTTAAAACTTGACTCTTTGTAGTTACTTCGTGTACTAAGACCAACGGAAAATTAAAAGTTGCGATTTTCTAGGCAGATATGGCTAGGAACTATACATGGCTGCAGCTGGCACAATGATATTACAAAGCGCCTGAACATAAAAGAAGCATATAAAGTGGAGTGTCCCTTTAAGAGTCAACAAATGCAATCTAATGTATTTTGTCTGAACCTTTTTGCCGTTTTACACTTTGAGTAAACACTCTGTCTGTCTGTCTGTCTGTTTTGATAGATTCTTAAAATACTCCCCTAGTTAGATCACAATTTGTTAATATTTTATTGTTGATTAGGGTGGTTTATATATGTAAATTTCATGCATTTAATAAGCAATATTATACAAGAACCTTAAAATGTACCTTTGTTAAGTCCTTTTATGAATGTTTTTAGCATGTACGTTGATAAAGATTAACTCCTAAATTGCATGAAATAATTCTTCATGGCCAGTACGTGTTTGCAAATGTGGCATATTTTATTCAGACTGACTCTTTAAACCCGTGTTATTTTCTACTGTTCATTTGATAGTGTTGATAAACGTGTCTTAAGTTAAAGACATAATTATGATGATTATTGCGTTTGTCTTACCGAATATACCATCCTGTCGGCACGGTGTAACTGCAAAATTCAGCAGCATACTTTAGTTCTTGTAACGTGTTTCAGCATTTCCACATTTCTGTGTTCAGGATTATTTGGGCGGTGCTCAAACGGTGGTTTGATGACGCACTTAAGCCACCGAGCATGGCCCCGCCCATAACACGCAAGGTGATGTCATTTCCATAGATATGTATATAAAGGCTAGATGGCTCAAGGCGGAGTCAGCTGTGTCGTCACTTGGCGGCCATAGGTCAGGGCTGCCATAGTGCTGCTCCCTGCTGCTGTGGACGGAAGGTGAGTGACATACGCCAACTAAAATGCTCGTAACTTGCTGAATTCTTGACGGATTTACAAACGGTTTGGTTTTTTACAAACGTTATTAACGTGGCTATAATTCTGGATGCTTTAACATGTTTCATGAATTTTTTATTTATTTTTAGTATACGTATTCAGTGTCATAGGTACATCTTTGACGTTTATAACAAACCAATCCGTTTGAAAATCGGTAAAAAATTAAGCAAGTTATGGTCATTTAAAAGTACCTGCATCATTAAAACTCAATGCTACGAGTGAGCGAGCGCCCTGTCCTAAGATGGCCGCCAAAATGCGGACGTTCCACTCAATTGGCCATCAGCGCGGACGAGCCATCTAGCCTTTATATACATATCTATGGTCATTTCCGTTAGCTACAATAGCAAACAGTTTGCTAGCTAGCTATGCCTTCGTCACGTAAATGCATATTACCTGGTTGTGATAAAACCAGTTCGGTCTCCTTATTTAAATTTCCTAAAAACCACGACATAAAGAAAAGGTGGATTAAGTTTGTGAAGAGCCATCTTGATGGAGAGCTGACGATCACCACCAACACCCGCCTATGCAGTGATCATTTTACACTGGATAGTTTTACAAACTTTCGTCGGAGACAAATGGGTTTCACTGATAATCCACTGTTATTGGTAAAAGGGGCCGAACCGACAATCTATCGCCCCGAACTTCATCCTCCCATCCTGCCGTCGACATCTGGTTCTAACATAGGCAGTGCGTGTCTGCCAGTGACTGTAAGTTGTCTTGTTTGCTAATGTTCTAATGTATTTTGCAACACTATAACGTAATTCTTTTGTTTATATGCATCAGTTTGCTTGACTCAAGTAGTTATAGACACGCAATTTCAACTATAGTCTATTCACAAAGCAGTCCCTTCCAATCAAAAGAGAGACAGAAGAGTGCCCGTGTGACATGCAGAAAGTCACCAGAGAAGTTGGATGTCAAACAGATAATTTTGTGGGGAAAAGGACTGTGGCCACGCAACTATCTAAAACACCACTAAGTAACAGAAAGTGTACAGGTATGTCGAGACATCAAGTTCTTAGTTTGTCTTATTGAATGTATGTGGTGTTAAATATACTCTAGCTATGCACAATATAATTGAAAGAAAATACACTGCTGTCACACTCATGGAATGCACTTCACAATGATGCTTCTGCTGTGGTATCCATACATTAGTCAGTGAACACAGTTAGGTTAGGCTATTCTTACATTTTAAACTTCCAGTGTGCTAACATTCTTAGGGGCCAGTCACACCAATAGCGTTTATGGCAGTTGCAGGCGCCTTTTTTGAATGATATTCTATGGGCAGGGCGCGTTTGCGCGCTGTTTATGCGCGCCGAGCGCCTTGCGGTTTTTTGCCGCCTGCCGCGCACGCGTTTTTGAAGGAGCGCTGAGAGCGGAGAAGCGCCCGACGTCATTCGTGTCTTTCCATTGTCCAATCGAATGAGGGGAGAGGCGGGCCTTACGTTGTGATGAGGGAAGTTTACAGTTGCTTTGAAGAACCGGACTCCACTCGCTCACTCTCTCCTGCGTGTTTGTGCACCTCTCATCCTCAAACAAGGTCAGAGCAAGCGTCCTCTTTTTAAAGTTTCTGCTGATATGACAGTTAACAGCAAAAGAGCGCTCACGCTTCAATATTTGATTGACAAGACAGCTGACTCGGTGGTTGCTTAGCAATATGAAAAGCCGCGTCGCACTGCTCTTTTTTTAAAAAAGGCAGTGCGTCGCGCCTTGCGTTTGCAAGCGTTTAAAGCGCTTTTGGTGTGACTGAAGCCTTATAGTGCAATGTCATGCATAGATGCAGTACAGATTTTGTTTATTTATATAGTTCCACCTGTCTTTCAAATATAAGCACTATTCATAGAACTTAATACTATCCTTATTTGTTTATATATTTTTCAGGTTCTGAAGTTACAGCATCCATGACAGGGTTTTTCCTTGCTGAAAATGAGGTGGAGGTGGTGCTATCCTGATGCACACACATACATGTGTACCGTGGCTCAAACACACTTTAAAGGGGACATATTTATTGTTTAATAATTCGTTGATTTAAGAAAATGACAATTAGTAACTTTTTATTTTATAAAACATTAAATGAATAAAATACAACATAGCAGCTTATATGTTAATTTACAGTTTACAAACAGCAAAGTTCAAAATGAAATGTAAGCATTTTTATTTAACATTATTTATTAAAAATAACACTATAATAATTATTAGATCAAGCAAAGGATTAGGATATAAACAGAACTTTTTTTGCAATAAAGGTAGTAAAAAAGAGTGGAGGAAAGTATGACAGCAAGAGTGACCGATGACAGTGTACATAAGCTATCACCAAAGACTAATATTTCCCTTCTTCTTTTAACTATTTTAGTCTACTATACCTAAATTGAGTTAAACTATCAGCTACTGTATAACTTTTATAAGTGCGCGTCTTTTTTATTAACTAACCATTAACTTATAATTAATACGTTAATAATTTGCTTATTAAAGGTGAAGAGAAGTTCTTTCACATCCTCTGTTATGCGTTTCACTTACTGATCTCTGACTGACACACTGTGACGCTCTGATCGATTCGCTTGGTGACTGATAAAATGAATTGTTTTAAAAGAATAATTAATTTCAAGTCATTAGTGGGCGCAACATACACGAAATATAGCTAATACAGCTCTTAGGAGGAAACTCTTCTTGTAAAGTTAAGTCAGCGCCTCGATATGCTGATAACGAAACGGTGCCACCAGAGTACACCAGTAAGGCTGCAACTGCACTTATAAATGACAATCCACAGAGTGCAATGATTGTTCGTGTTTTCTGTGAAGACACATGACACAGAAACCTGTCGAGAGCCGGAGATGGCACGAAATTTGGCATCCAAAACCTCTATGCAGGAAAAACTCTGTCATGAGAAGTGTTGCTGTGGACACAGCTCTTTCCTTCATCTCCGGTGGCCCGTGGTTTGCCTGGTAGGTGTTTATGGTATTTTGAAGGGTTCACAGCCTCAAAGCCTGGATGAAGTGTCCTCGTGGCTTTTTAGGCAGCTCTCCACATCTTTTCTGAACCTGTTGGAGTATAAAGTGTAACACTTTATAAAGTGTTAATGCTAGAGACGTAATACTCTACACTTATAACGAATGTGTTAAAAACAACACATTAGTGTTGATTCTGGGAAAACACACTAAATGTGTGGTCCCAGAATCCACCCTTCACTATGTTATTATTGAAATGACACATTTTGTGTTACTTTTACC
This sequence comes from Paramisgurnus dabryanus, assembly GCF_030506205.2. NCBI lineage: Eukaryota > Metazoa > Chordata > Actinopteri > Cypriniformes > Cobitidae > Paramisgurnus > Paramisgurnus dabryanus. The sequence continues at coordinate 30,580,490 of NC_133338.1, read as the reverse complement.
ACACCTTATGTTATATTTTAACACAAAATTACACATAATGTGTCAAAAGCTCAATGCACAAAGATGTGTAAATCCCTTCTAAGAGTGTACTAGTTGTGTATTCATACTTTTAATGATCATTGTGTAAGATACATTTGTTTATCTTTACAAACGGTAATTAAGTTCTTTGCAGGACCGCAGGTGCACTTGTTGCACTAAAGTTTAAACAACTTAAATTAACAAGTCATTTCAACTTACTTTATCGAGGAGTTAGTATAAATAAAAAAAAGTTGAAGTTGTGGCTTAAGTTATGTCAACTTGATTTTTTATAACTTATAGCAGCTTATAACTAGTCAAAAAAGTTTAAATGACTTATTTATTCAGGTTGTTTTTCCGGTGTACAGTTTAATTCAAAGTACCGTATGACTAAAGATATTTTCATCCATTTTAATTGTCAATTCTATATTATCATCAATTATACGGAAAAGATATCTGAACACTTTTTAGCATTTTCTGTCAGAAGACTGTAGCATCTTTTCACATTTTCATATGTAAAGGTGCATTTTGTAACTTTTGGTAGGATCTCTTGACAGAAATGCAATATAATATACATAACAATATTATCAGTGAAGTATAAAGACCTTACAAGGAACGGTTATGTTTTAATTACCTTAGAATGAACAATTTTTATCAACATGATCTCATGGAAAGTCATAATTTATTTGTGTCCATGGTATGAAATTTAGCTTTTTTGTGCCTTGACCACAAATATCTTTATCGTGTCACCCGCACAAATTTCCTGTAAATAGTTTTTTGTGCCCATGGCATGACTTTCTTTTTCGTGTCATTTTATGTATTGTTTTCTCATTTTCTTCTGCTTTTAAAACTATTCTCGCCTGGAGTTGATGTTTGGGTTTGGATGTCTAAAAATGTAACAAAGTGATTCTAACCCAAACCCCAAGCGAAAATGGTAAGAAAAAAAGGAAAAAACAATGAGAAAACAAAACATACAATAAAACAAAAAAGATAGTCGTGCAACGGACACTAAAAAAATATTTATAGAAATCTGTGCGAGTGACAAGAAAAAGACATTCGTGCTTAAGGCATGAAAAAAGCTGAATTTCGTGCCATGGACACGAATAAATAAATAAAAATTTACATGACTATAACACGACTTTTCGTGAGATCAGTCTGATTTTTATCTACATATACCACCGGTCCCCTTACATGGAAGTGGTCAATTTGCGTTGTCATAGTTCTACAATAGTCCAACATGGACAAACTGCTCTATAGAGTGTGTTTCGTCTGTTATGTTGTCTCAGACGAGGAGATGTTTGTCCTGTGGTGGCTACCGTTGTTTTACTATGCATTTCGAAAAGGGCGGTGAACTGTGGATTGTGTCTTTGGTTGCAATTCACAATATTACCGCTAGATGCAGGTAACAATCTATGCAGTGGATTTTAATATGCTTTCAATCTGGCACTGCTTGCTCGCTGACCACAGAGGAAAAGAATGCAGACATGCAGTGGTCTTTGGTTTTTGCATACTACAGTTAACGTTGGCAAAAAGTGGCATGGTTGTCAGACAGCAGATTGGAGGAGAAGCTCAAATGAGAACCACTGAATAGAAAGCTTAATACTCACAGGGGTCTTTTGAATTTTCTCTCATCAGTCATGAGCTCATTCTGGTGGTAAGCCGAGTCTGATAGGTAAGGGGGATCACGCTTGATGGCCTAGAAGAGAGAGGACAGACATTAGACCTCATTACAAAAAAGGTGAAATGGACTGTACCTTGTTTATCTATTTAAATGAATGAGTCAAGTGTTTTTTCTGAACATGTCTTTTTCTGTTGTGTTAAAGTTACAGAGAAGGAGGAAGATTGATGAGAATTTCGCACAGCTCTTCATGCATGCAAGAATAGGGGAGAGCGGGGACAACTGCAAGATGGGGCAGTTGCAACACTGCTTATTTGTCCAATAAAACTTCTCCTCAATTCTGGAAAAACAACAGCCAAATGTGACCATTCCTTCTCTGAAAAATGTTTCTATGTAAAAATAAATAAATTTTTATGCTCAGAATTTTTGTCATACTGTTAAAAGTGCTTGTGTAAAGCATTATAAAATCATATTTTATTTTAATGAGTGTTCTCTCGTGTGTCAAAGCTTTTGTGTCTAGCTAGCTTTAGTTTTATCATGACATCACAACATTGATGAAAAATCTTGTCATAATAACATAATAACATTTTTATGGATTTATAAATCATTTTAATACCGAGGTGTCTCCCATTTTCCAAGAAAATTCAGGCAGTCTTTTGCAGTCTTTATTTTTTATTCTGGGTTTTTAGTATGCCACAAGAGTGGAGAAACGCACTCAAAAATAGCTCTTTGGTTTAACATGATTAAATAATGGACAGTGGTTCCACTCAGGTTTTCTTGACATGAATAACATAATAAGTAAGCTCTGCTCAACTACTTAATATAGATGGAATATGAGTAAATTAAGAGTACTTAACATGAACAAACAAACACATACTTCATTAAGACACAAGATGGCTGAATCAAGTAAACCCAACAAGATAAAAAAACTTATTTAAATGATTTGTTGGTTGACTTTTATCTAACTTTTTTAGATTTCAAAAGCTGATCATAACATTAACCAATATAACATTCAAAAATATATCTTCAGTTACTATTCAGCACAATGGTAACCTCCCAAAACCACCAACATAACATAAAGAAAACCAAGCATTAAAATGTGTGAAATAGCACTTAATTGTAATGAAATGCAACTTTTACATTTTACATGTCATTTTTACATTAAGTCTCATTATATAAGCATTGTGAGAAAATTAAAAATGTATGTTCAACTTGTATGTTTATAGATTTGTCAAGGAGCAAAAAGTGTGCTTTTGAATGTTAGTCTTTGTCTTTACACAGCCAGTTTAACTTTGTGAAAACCCTGTTTGTACAAAATTAAGTATAAAAACTGCACATTTCCTATTATTAAGAAATAATTTTTTTATACATTGAAATGATTGTTGCATCTATCTCTCTGGACTGCTGCAACTGTCCCGTTATGGGTCATTTGCAACATTTGACTTTGTCTTTTGAACTGTAAATTGTATGAATGTTATCATATTTAAACATGCTACAGCAGTGTGGGATGGTACAGTAGGTGACAGATGTAGGTTTAATGTATTCAAATGTTGGTTTTCCAAAACAAACAGGCTCCAAGGAATTGAAGGAAATGCTTAATGTGTTCCTGTCATCCCCTATAGATTTAAGTGATGTAGAGTAATCCATGATCAGTGTTAAACAAACCCTGTCTGTATTCATTGATGCTGTGTAAAGGATGGTAATTCATGCAAGTGTATATTGGTTTGCATTGATGACATTGTGATGTGGACCAACAGCGCATCGGCAAACTACAAGAAGGGTTACAACTGAATTTACCAGTCCATAAGGTTTACATAGCCAGGGCAGGATGTAAAGGTGAAACAAATGAACCTTAGCACCACCTGCTGTTACAAAAGTGGTACTTTTGTCTATTTGCTATTCATACCAACCAAATATTTAAATGTATTGGTTGTGGCTTAGTGGTTAGAGAGTTGTGCTTGTAACCTGGGTGCTCACTGCTCCGGATGTGTGTTCAGGCAGAATCTTAAATATTTCTTCATTTTATGACCCAACTTCTCTTTGTTTTGATGTTCTTTTAAAGCTTACAACTTTTTTACAACTTAAAATTAAACAACATAGGCAAATAACAAACATGCCAAATTTTAAAAAAACAATTAACAAAAAATGACAAAAGGTAGAAAAAGAAACAATAATAATTGCTTACATTGACTAAAAAGAATGAAATATGTCTAATAATCTTTTAGTTAGAATTCAAAAATGTACTATATAACTTGCAGCTTTAGAATGGCATCATTAGTACTCATATTTTATTTTTATATTAATCATGTATATTACATTTATTTCCAGTAAATGAAAGCTTTGATCACGAAGGGAATCATTAACACAACTGCACTACAATCCTTGAAGATGACCCTAATATGCAGACTTCCCCAGCAATATTCAGGCTGTGTGTTCACTTGTTTTCCTAGGTTGCCCTCGTGTGGTCAAACATTTTAATGCAATTCTGTCCCAGCCAAGAACACGAACATATATGATATACATAACATATACATACACCGAATATGGTATTTGGACATGGTCATGATTTATATAGACAATATCTGTAGGTATGTATGGAAACATTTAAAATATTTAAAGAAAAATAATTTAGGTTTTGAGTCAAGCTCTAGACTAACACACCAGCAGATGGCACCAAAATGCAATTGATTTATGATGTGTCATACATATCTGCAACAAAGAAAGTGTTACAATACTCTAACCTAGCAATGCTAAAAAAAATCTCGACAACGGCTAATACAATCTGAGCTAATATATATTTCCATCTCTAATAGAGCCAAACATTTAACTGTATAGCAGTCTGCAGCCCTCAAAAAAATCTTTTTGGTAAGCTACAGTTTTTCAGACTATTAAAGACTGCCATCTAGTGGTGTTCCTGCAAAATGGCAAATTGTTTTGACATGTTGACAAAAACAGTTATACAACTTACAAACAGGTCAGAATTCAGGTCACTCTTTCACAACAGACATCCTCCCATCTCCTATTGGCATTTACTTGGGATTTGAGTGGAAACATTGCCGAGCCATTCATGTTTCTGGAGACCACAACCTTCAACTCTCATAAACAGAATGAGACAATTATCATTACTAATAGAGACCAAAACATGACGTACCCTATGCAACAGCTTAAAGGCATATTCTTCAGTTCTGTAAATCTGTTGCCAATAGCATTTTCATCACTGTCACTGCTTCGATGTTTCTATCTCTTTTATGGGAATATGTTGTACATAATGCACTGGCAATCAGATGAACTCTATCGAATTGTCCAGCATGGTACAAAATGAATGAAGTATGAAGATGAGATTGTTGCTAACACGTTTCATCCAGAAAATCCTCATTTTGAAAGAAACCTCTTATTATAAACCATCCACTAGGTGCAAAAGGATAGGCTGAATGGAAACAGAACACTCTCCAAATCTCTTCCGCATATTTTAGCAGACATTTTCTTAACAAGGTGCAAAACATTATGCAAAAATGCAAACAGCATGGGCAGGATTTATAAGATATTTCATGACCAAAAGCTATAAGGCCCAAAAGAGCTTAGATCACTAATAAAGTTATCTATGAATCTGATAATGAAGGGGACATATCATGAAAATCAGACTTGTTCCATGTGTAAGTGCTATAATTGGGGTACCAGTGCTTCTATCAACCTAGAAATTTGAGAACAACTCAGTAACTTAGTTTTGGCAAACCATTCTCTGCAAGCATGTGAAAAAATAGTTAATTGAAATTTGGCTCCCCTTGTGATGTCAGAAGGGGATCTTAATATAATAATACCGCCCCTAATCTGCAGTATCCAACCACGACACTGCCATTTAGTGCAGGGAGAAGAAAGAGAACGAGAAATAATTGACAGCACAACTGAGATTCAATTTCAAGAAACCACCATCATCATTTTAATCAGTGTTTGCATTTCATCAGCTCATTTGCATTTTAAAGGACACACCCAAAACGGCACATTTTTGCTCACACCCACAAAGTGGCAATTTATCATGCTATTATATCTATATGTTATTTTGAGCTGAAACTTCACATATGTACTCTGGGAACATCAAATATTTATTTTACATCTTAAAAAAAAAGTCTTGTGAAATGTCCCCTTTAACCATTTAGAATATATTCTGAAATATTCGAAATTATATATGAGGTTACTACAAAAGAGCACTGAAAGATTAGTTGCAACAAGAAGTGCATGATCTTTAACTATTTTACCCCAAATTGCTTCCCTCTGTGTTTAATTGGTTATTGGAGCCATCTATCCATTAAACTAATAGATCCGGGATGGATGAGTTAATAATTTAGGACAGGACTTGTTCTTTTATGTTATACAGCATGAAGTGGCAAGAACTAAGCACCTGCATCATTGTGGTTCACTACATTCAATGGGTGCCCTATTGAATTTCACTGTAATTGCAGTGTTATGAAGTCTTTGCACTCTATTCATCTCACTTTTTAAGTCTTGCAGAAATGACTGTGCTGCTATACTGAGTAACATACAGTTGACTTTTGCAAGGCACACAGTGAATGTGTTTATGATACTGTAATGACTAACATTCACATAATGAGTGATGCACCAAGATGAGAAAAATATTTTGTCGTTTTATATTGCAAATGACTAAGGTTTTTTGCTTGTAATAATTTGATGGGGATTATCCTTGTTAATCTAGGTTCAACCAAACCCTGTTGTTTAATGTCAAATGCAGTGTGCCATTAAACGTGGTCTCCTTTCTCACTCTTAAAACAACAAAGCCTTCCGCGCAAAAAGTAGTTTCCTGAAAGCGATTTTTTTCTTTGATGGCCAAACCAGATCACGTAAATTCACTAATTTGTCCGTTTATTCTTAATGACGTTATTTGCCATTTACACACATATAAGTTAGCCGTATGTGGCGATAAAGGGAGAGACAATACGCGTATGTGTGCCACAAACCGTGCGAATACGATTTGGCTCTGCGCACATCTTGCACGCACTCTGCAATGCAATCCACACACAGTTGATGCAGTACTGCTAGCAAGGGCGTTCAGACAACGAGTGAGAGAGACACACCCAGAGGAAAAATGGTCTCAACTAATGCGCAAGTACAATCAAAAGGGCTTGAGAATAGCCTGCTTGCGCGGGTTGGAATCAATGGCCAGCTTCAGAGGAGAAGATTTTTTCTGTTTTCTTCAAGGGCAAAATGTCCTGGTGTGCACAGATTTCGAAATAACGTTATAAAACGACAGAGTCGCCAGTGAAATGCGCTCTCTCAACAAACAACCCAGCCGGTGCACTTGTGAAAACAATCATGCGCCAAGCAGTTGCTCTACAGTTTTTTCTAAGGGGTAGCGGAGCGACACACATGACATCAAATATAGGTAAAGTCTATTGCTTTTTGTTCGTTTTAAGAGTCAATAAATGGTATTATAAATATTTGAATGTGTTGTATTTTGCGAGTCAAGATGGCGCCGGGCATAGTCAGGTGACCTTGTTTTTTCCCTTAATACCAACGATACAAAGTGAGAAGCGGAAGTGAATGCTCCCCCTAAAATATGATTGGCTGGTTTGAACTGTAGGAAAAAAGCGTGGGCCCGTGGTTGGAGTGTGCGATGTGGCAGTCAAGTGCATGTGACAAGCTTGTTTTTAATAAAACCAGCGAGGACTGGAAACTTGTCTGTGCGGCTGAAGCGCGAGCTCACGTACAGCACTATCAAGTGTAAAGATTAAACTGCAACGATTGTTGTTATATCACCACTTTTGCATTATGTATATTTTACAGTTGCATGCCTTTAGGATATATCTAGTTCGTTCATTTCGATTTTGCCCTAACGGCTAAATCTACAATGATGCTATTTACACATTAGCATTTAAAATATGCGGAATCAGCTTACATTGCTAATCGGTTATTACTTTAAAAGGGTGACGTTTCATCACGTGAGGAGATATATTTAGGTATAACACGTATTCACGATAAACTAAAAGAAAAGTTCAGATTTTAGCGCAGATATGGTTGGTGATTGCCACTGTGGATTCCCTCCTGAAACGACTCTCAAAAGGGGGAGGGGTCGTGTTTTTCTGGTGGTTTAACATACATCAGTCCAAAGTGACCGTACTACCTGCCGATCAACTATTTTCTTATAAAAAACCACAAAGCAATGAGTCATTACATGCATTATGTGTAGCCATCGTCAACTTCGTTGACATGACGGTTGCAATTTTTCCAACCAACACATCCGCTTATTTCAAAATACGTTTGAAGAGACTTACATTTGTTTCCTTATAACTTGTTTAAGTGAAGATAAATCACCATTTCCTAAAGTAACTATCCTACTCTTGTTTAGTCTTTGGCGCTTTCGACAGTTCGCTTGGTTTTATCGCATAGATGTCACCCTAAAACAGATTCTCTGGATCAACCAAACAGTTCATGTAACCCCACCCAGTTTGTGATCGAGCTTTGATTGGTCGCCGCACTAGTTGTAGGTTTTTTCACAGTCCATTCACCATTCCTCATTGGTCGCCGGTGACGACAATCCCACACCCAACTCCCACCCACTGAGGCATCAAGTTTGTGAGACTCGCAACAGCTAGTTTGTTAAGAGGCTATAGCTGAATGTGCAGCAAAGACTTCAAGTCTAACTGCGCTCTTTGGTTTAAATCACTCGTTTAGAGTTTAATAAGATGGATATGAAAAAGAGAATTCACTTGGAGTTGCGGAACCGAACGCCATCAGACGTAAGCATCTTTATTTATTTCTAAGGGGTATAATTTCATTTAACTGTTGGTTGGAGTAGTTCTGCGTGGATGGACAACGCTAGATGTGCACGCGTCAAGTTGATGATGTCTTGAATGAAAAGTTTGCGGCGACTTTGTTACAAGCCTAGAACCCTACGTATTGTTATCTCGATATGGCCATATACGGGCCATAAGTTTAACAGTTTAATTGCTTTTTTACTTTCGACAAATCTTTTGATTGATGCTCGGCTCGGAAACTGAGAGCTCCATGCATTCAGGGTATAAACAAGGGAAGCGGCGTGAGAAGCCATATTTGTAACTTTGTAGCCCCTGAACGCGCCCTTTTCCTTTGCATCCTTAGTGCTGCAAAAGTAGCCTGCTGTCAGTTTCACGTATCTTACACTTTCGCACATCCATTTTCATTTCTACATTCATACATGTCGGTGAAAGTGGTCATTGGCCAGTTCGGTAACTTGTTGTGTGGGACATATTTTGTGAATTGCTGTAGATTTGACGGGTAGCTTTTGTGGTAACCAAATTTCGTGTTTTCTTTTCAGCAAGACGTATTTTATATATGGATTTAGTGTAAAACGAATATATAATATAAATGTTCATAATAAAGTTATATAAATGCCCAGGCGGGATCTTATGGTGGGGGTTTCTCACGTAACTAATGTTCACCTCTATGATTTGGAGAGGAAAATGTGCGGAACCACGCATTTGTTGTTACATCGTGTTGTAGAAAAGAATCGTGTCACAGCATATCTAGTTGCGTAAAGCTGCTCAAACCTATTGAAAACGGCATTATATGTCGACGACATTGATTGCCTAGATGCAAAGACCAAATTAGAGCGCACTTTCTCTTAAAAATAACCTCAGGGGTTTAATGTCAATGCTCCAATACGTGTAATTGCGTTCTCTGATGACTCCAGTGCAACATTATCAAGGTCCCTGTTATCGCCCCTTTACGCATACCTAAATACAGTATAATGTAAGTCGTAATTAAAATGTCATAACTGCGTCCTGATCGTCAATTATGTGCCCTCTGTTTGTATCCACCGGTGGTAGAAATAGATTTTCAGCCGTGTGGCTTTGGCTGTTATTGACACAGACTGGGCGCTTATGCGAGCTCTACGCAACTTGAAGCTGCGCTGATCTAGATCCAAGATCTAGGACAAGCCGCCATTTTAACCAGCAACAAAGACGCACGGTATTTAATGGAGCACAGATTCGTTTTCGGCGCCAGGACGCTTTGAAACGATCGGAAATGATGATTATTCAGAGTCAAGCGCGTAAAAACCCGAAAATTGGATTTTATTGCGCGGAAGTCGATACCTTTCGCTTAAAGACCGACTCGGTTGCATTATCATGCGCTTTTCTGCCCCTCCTACTCGTGAATTCTTGTGCCCGTCCTCGTGTCTTTGCTGTTCCGAGACAATGTAATGCATTTTTTGAAACGCCCAGTCTGTCTTTAACGCGTCTTTTCTTTGCTATTTGAAGATCCAAGCACTAGTAAACATACAATACCCTCTGTAATGTACGCCGCTTGTTGCGGAGTCAGCCATTTTGTTGTAAGGGGTAAATGGAGTGGGAGTCAAATGTGAGATGTTTGTCATTTACACGCGGCAAAGCCCTAAAACAACCCCCCCCCCTTTCTTACTGTAGGCAGCATTATTTAACTCTATTTTGTGTGGTATGTATATTTCCATCCATGTTTAATACTCCATTTATTCTTTTTTTTTAAATAATGAACACAAGTTTCTTTTTACAAATTTACAATTACCTAATTATTGATAGTTGTTAACAAACAGAAAGTAAACCATCAAGGTCTGTTACCAATAATAACCACACTATAAAGCAGTTCTGATGCATGAACATAATACAAACATAATTTTACAAGGTTCCTGGCACTCTCCCCAACTTATCAATATAGATGTGTGATAGACTTGCAGGCACATTAACCAGCCGGCCTACCTTAAGATCTTCCTGTTGGTTTTTAGTTGCTCAGCAGGGACTGTTACAGGTGTTGTATTGAGTAACAGTGTAATTTTGATGTGAATTTGCCCCTTTTGCTAGGTGAAAGAACTTGTGCTCGACAACTGTCGGTCAAATGAGGGCAAAATTGAGGGTCTGACTGATGAGTTTGTGGAACTGGAATTTCTAAGCACAATCAACGTAGGCTTAACATCAGTTGCCAATTTGCCGAAGCTAAACAAACTGAAAAAGGTAAATAACTAACATATTTATCCTGAATAGTTTTTTATTATTTTAATGGGTTACTTCAATAAAAAAACATACTTTGTTTAATATTTGGTCGACTTTTGAAAAGTATTTTTAATACGGTGTATTCTCTACAGCTCGAGCTTAGCGATAACAGAATCTCAGGGGGTCTTGAGGTACTGGCAGAGAAATGTGCAAACCTCACCCATCTCAACCTCAGTGGCAACAAAATTAAAGATCTCAGCACCATCGAACCCTTGGTAAGTCCCAGTCATTGGATATCATTGGAGTTCATTAGCTACTTGTATATTACTCGTTAAACACATTGTCTAACATTTTAGTTGACTTGCTTTTAATTTGCAGTAGTTAAAATTTTGTGTTTTGTCAACAGAAAAAATTGGAAAGCCTCAAAAGTTTAGACTTATTCAACTGCGAGGTGACAAACCTGAATGACTACAGGGAAAATGTTTTCAAGCTGCTCCCTCAGTTGACGTATCTCGATGGATATGACAAAGAAGATAAAGAGGCTCCAGACTCTGATACGGAAGCATACGTTGAAGGGCTAGATGATGACGACGATGATGATGAGGGTATGCTTTTAAAGAGTCTGATCTAGATTTCCCCCTTAATTGATGTCAGGCAAAACAATTTTCGTTGACATTATTTTGTCTACAGAGGGAGAAGAAGAGGACTATGATGAGGATGCAGCTCCAGGAGATGAAGATGAAGAGGAGGGAGAGGAAGAGGAGGATGATGAAGAGGGAGAAGAGGAGGAAGAAGAGGACATCAGTGGAGAGGTATATGCTTTGAAACGTTAATGTGCTTGATATAGAAACATACATTGTATCTCATCATACATTACCTTGTCTAAATTTTAGGAAGAGGAGGAAGAGGATTTGAATGATGGCGAGGTAGATGATGAAGAAGATGGTAAGTTACAGCATTTTTTTAACGGTTTTGCTAATTGTCAGAGTTACAATCCCTCATTTTAGCCTCAAGAGTTGAGCGGCTATGGTAACAGCTTTTCAGTGTTGTAAGCAAAAACAAACCTTTAAAAAATCTGGTCCTCCTGTGTTGTGTTTACAGAGGCAGAACGGGGTCAGAAGAGAAAAAGAGAGTTGGATGAGGAAGGGGAGGAAGATGATGACTGAACGTGCACTCCCCATTTGTGACCTGACCGTTTAACCCCTGTATATCTGTCCTGTTGTCACTCTGCGATGGTTTGGGGAGGTATTCAAATGGTAGGGGGTGGGCTTAGCATAAACGAGGACACAGTTTAAATATTTGTTTTTAGCCTCATTTTTTTGTTGTTGTTGCCGTTGTTGTTGTTTTTCTTTTGGTTTGGTTTGTACTTTCAGTTTGATTTCTTTCATTTTCTCCAAAAGCTCTTCATGGCTGACAACACAGTGTGGAAATTTATTATTGTTGGAAAGACCAGTATGCTCTTTGTAATTTTTCCCTCTCTTTACTGTTGATGCCTAAATGCTGGTGATGACTTATGTATTAAAAAAAACAAAAAAAAAACAACAACCAAAAACCTTTTAGAAGTGCATGGCTGACTCTATTTTAAAGTTGACTACTGGATTTCAAGGAAGAACATTTTTCTAACCCACTTTTTTATTGCATCTTTTATTTGTGTATTGCGTTTCTTTGGCGTTTTCATTATTATCATCATCACCACCACCACCATGTGACGTGCTGTTTAGGCATGAAGAATACATCATTATGTCTGCTTGGACATGCACAGTTCAACCTCTCAATGTGATTATTATTATTTTTTTTTTAATGTTCAGAGCCGAATGTCTGCCCTTGTCAAATGAGTCCCAAACCCTTTCTCCCTTTTTGTGTGGATAGTTCAGAGGTTTTGTGTTCTTTGTAAATAATGACCAAATATATTTTTTTCTGATTCCCTTTGATAATGGCAGACATTTTCACAAATAATCTCAGTTGTAACCATTAACTGTAATAAAATGAATGAAAACAAGCAGCTGTATGGTAATTTGAAATGTCTGTTCTGACAGCTTACTTTTTGGCCACAGAAAATCCACATATTGTAATAAGAATGTAATTGGACATGATTGCACAATTGATCAATAGGTTGTGTATTTCAAATCTTGTTTTTAAAGTGGCACGTGTCAGATTGCCACTGCTATATTGGGCAAATTATAAATGTGAAGCTCAGGGAAAATAGCTTGTATATTGTTTTGATTATACTTAACGGATATTATGTAAATATTCAGAAGTGACTTACCGATGGTTTAAAATGAAAGTATACATAATATTAACTGAGCTGTATCCGGTTGTCGCATCATTCTGGTTGCAATTTTTATTAAAAAGAAGACTTCAGATTTCACATTAACAGAAGTCAGCATTTTTGTTCAAATGAGTATGTACTTTAAAAGCATGTGCCTTTAATAACTTACAAGCATTGCAGACAGATGTCAACCCATATAAGAAGACTTGTCATAATGGACAATTAATGTAATTCAACGTCATTTAGTTCTAGAGACACAACGCAGGGGTAGTGGTCTTGCTTAAGTAGTGCTTTCTATTTTGCCCACAGTTACCTTCTTGTGTGACATGCAGTAGTCAGAGTGTAAATCACTAAAAAGCATACAGAATAAAGAATACCCTTTAATATATGTAATTTTATTCAAAGGCAAAGGTTAGCCAAATGCCTTGCCTCATAATTCTTTAGAACGAAATTATTCCCAGCATGAAATATTTCAGCATTAATTGTGCTTGTGTAGACAGTGAGTGTCTTGCTAAAATATGGAGCCTGAACATTGGGTAGATACTCAGGCAATTCACACGTGCGAACATCCAAAATAATAACCCTCATACATCTGCACCCAAAATTATAAACTTTGAATTATAAGACACGAGAGTATTTGTGCATATCAGTGTTGCCTGAAAAAATCTGATTTGGCCCCTTCAGGTAATGTTTGTCCTCAACACACTAACCTCACATAGGCTACGAAAGACAGATCCTCACTACGCCACTGTTGTAATGTCTGTAATCCCTAATAATGTTTAGCTGAACGCCAATGTGTGGGCCTATGCAGTGACTGTGCAAAACTGTGGTATTGCTGCCCCCTACTGTTTGAAATGGTGAAATGCACTTTCTTATATTGTTTTGTAAGGCAAATATGTACAAAGCTTGAGGCTCCTAATTTTCATTAAATGTGACCCTGTCTGTGAAATCCAGATTAAAGTCTTATAATGTAATTATGAAATGAGAAACATCAGACACTTTCATTTCAATAATGTTTACCGTGGTTTTAGTCAGTATTTAAGAAGGTTATATTTTCACAGACAGTTCTTTGCATATGCAGGACGATTTTATGTCTCACAAAAATACTTAAGCTGGGTTTCCACAGGCAGGGTCACATTTGGTAAAAGCAAAATATTACTATATGTATCGCTAAATGTTCAGTACAGCAGCGTGTTATGCATGCTGGACTGGTTGACAGGTCTGAGGCCTTATTTATCCTCAATAGATCATTTTTAAATTAAGCAATCATTATATTTTAGGAAAGATTAGGTATAATTAAAAAATGTATACTTGAAAACCTATTGTTCACAGCTGATCCATGTGTTAACTTGATTTGATTTCAACTTGATTTGATCTTGTAAGGGCAAAGTATATGTATAGAGTTTAGAAAAGAGGTGACTGCATTTGTAACATAAATTTCCCAATGAGGCGTTTGTCCTTAACCATCAAACATTTTAAAGCTGAATACAATGTACAATAATCGAATATTAGAAGCTATCTGTGTAATAGTCCAGCCATTTGGTAAAGATAATGAATGGTTATAAGCCAAGATCACAATGACCTCAGTAGATCGACAGGAAAAAGACTATAAGATGGCTAAAAGAGGTACTTAACAATTTTAAAAATTGAATAAATAAATAAATGTGATTTAAATGAAATGTTATGTCATTATGGTTTATAAATCAATCAGTCAGTCATTCAAACACAAATGTATTCATCTTACAGCTGAACTCACTATTGAATTAAAACGACCCCCTCTCATTGTTTTACATGTACGATATCTGCGGGGTACAGAGACTGAGACCTTTGTAAAACTTATTTAGACATTGCTTATTCATCCTCAAGTTTATCACTTAGTTCACCTAATTGTAGACCCTTAATAAACCCTCTATTGACTGCTCAGCATCCTTAACTGTGTATTGCATGTAAAGAGGACATACAAGCACATTACACAGAGCAACTCAAGAGTCTCCAGCTCACGTTAGTAAAAGGTTAATTTTTAAAGTATGTCACTATCACCTATTGTGTATTATTACCGCTCTGTGAGTTTTGAGCATTCTACATTGAATGATCGCTGTGGGTACGAGCTTAACAAACCTAATCAATAGTTTTACTGTTAACACCTGGACTAAAGCTTGTATGACATTACTTTTCATGACATGATGGCTATAAACTGAGTTTATAAAGCTATAATAATGGCTAATTAAAAATAATTAAATAAATAATTCTACAGCTTCTAAAAAGTCTACAGTTATGAGATGATAATGCAAATAAAAGCTTGTACCAAGTTATTTTACAACCAATCCCATGCAAGACTATAACTCTTGCGGTAAACATTCAAATGTGTGAAAAGATGGAAAGAGAAAGGTTAAAAAAATATAAAAAACAAATAAGCCCTTTCTGTTCATAACCCTCTGCACTACCTTTTTAACCACATCTCCCTTGTACATCCGTGAAAGTTTTGTGTCTTCACTTCAAACTCTTCACTTTAATATATGAAGAATCAGTCCACCGCAGGTACATCGGCAGCGTGAATGAAGGTCATCTGATGGGAGAGTTTTCACATCGCGCCTTTAAAATCCATTTAGCACACTAGCTGTGAGGTGAACACTGAGGGTTAGATCGAAACACTGCTAAACAAAGTGCTCGGTCTTCTGAGATCTGGAAGGTGGGATATTGTGGGTAAAGGAGGCACACATGGGGTTTCAGCAGTGCTGGGGACCTGCAGTTACTGTAGGAGAGGAGATCAACAGTAACAGTAGAGATCCCATGTCAAATGCTGCTACCATTGCTGTCATTATTGTTGTTGATGTTTGGGCTGTTTCTTATGTTATTGAGCTCCAGCTCAAGCTGTCGGATCTTAACGTCTTTCTGAGTGAGCTCGTCCTTTAGTCGCCGTAACTCTTCCTGTTGCCTGAAGAACATTCGCAGGAGCTGTGGAGCACAATGCAATGGGTTTAGTACACACGCGCATGCATTTCAATGTTCTACAATCATACATACTGTATACCTTACACATGTAATACAAGACTTTAACAGCTTTTATTTCTTGTCACTTTTAGCTTGCTCTTTGAGTGTTTACAAACAAGGCACTTATTATTCATAATAATATTATTTCCATTATAACAAACCTTTAAGCTTTAAATATAACTGATCAATGAGGACTTGTGGATCTTAAGACACTTTACTAAAATGTTAATGTTAATAGGGAAAAAATGTATGCCTTTTCAATACTTCAACAACAACAAAAAAATTCATCGTATCTTAGTAATAAAATAGTCACATCATTTTCGGTACGAGGAGGCACGTTTTCCAGCAGGTCTATTCCATTGACCACCATCGCCTTTTTCTCCTTCACTGGGGCCTTGAACACCAGCTTGTTGGGTCGGCTGTACCCCTCTTTCAAGGACATTAGCACAGGACCTAGATGTGCGGACACAGTCACAGTTCCACTATAAGCTTTTCGTTTCAGTTTGTTTCAAAATTAGAAAATTGTAAAAAACCTTCACCTCGGTTGACTCCACT
The DNA here is from genome assembly GCF_030506205.2 of Paramisgurnus dabryanus. Classification (NCBI taxonomy): domain Eukaryota; kingdom Metazoa; phylum Chordata; class Actinopteri; order Cypriniformes; family Cobitidae; genus Paramisgurnus; species Paramisgurnus dabryanus. The sequence goes on along the minus strand of NC_133338.1, from coordinate 30,564,088 downwards.
GAGCCACTCATCAGCCGAGAGAGCAGGTTCTGTCCCAGCGGTCATGGGGTATATGTCTTCCTGATATGTCTCTGACTGCAAAGAAAGGAGGTTTTCTTAAATGTTTTAACTCTGTTTGTAGAATTAAGGTCTTATCCGGTTTATCATCCCAGGAGAAGCAATTCTCTTATATTATTAGAGTCTTACAGTTTGTATATTTTATTTATTGTATATGTAGCCCTGACAGTTCTCTTTACGATGATGATGATGATGATTATTATCTACTTATCGTTTTACTGCTGACTCTAAGAGCTTTGCTTAAGAAGTCATATGCACTTATATTGTCTGTGCATGTACAAATTGCAGATTAAACTTCAAATTGAAATGCTTCATGTAGAGTTTATTTAGGAATATACAGTGTTGTGCAAAAGTCTTAGGCCACCACCACCAGACTCGTTGTTTTAGAAGTTTTAATGTCCAACCATATTTATTTTTCAATATTCTTTTTTATTAAGATACGAACTACAGAAAAAATACAGGAAATATGTAAAATAAAAAAATAAAAATTCAGGACTAAATGTCTGCTTTAGGCATTGTCTGTGTTTTCCTCTGACCTCTTGGCAATAAACACATCTGGAGCGTTTTTTAGGATTTAATTTGATTTAGATTTAAGAGATCCTGCAGTTTCCTGCTATTGCTCAAGTGGAAGGGGAGTTTACCCTAAAAACGTGACACATCAGTTTACAATTTTATACAGTTTTTAATCATATATACAGTACACATTTCCTGTATTTTCTGGTTGTATTCTATTAAAGAGACTGAGAAACAATTATATGACCATTATAACATTGCAAAAACAACAAATCTAAATCTGGCATGGTGGCCTAAGACTTTTGCACAGTACTGTATATCAGACAAAAATAACATCCACCTGTGTAGTTTAAGATTGATTTCAGGTTATGGTAACATTTAATTTAATCTTTTATCATTATTAATGATAGCTGTGGGTTGGTAGCTAGAGATCATGGCAGGTTGCATTGAAATTGTGGGGTAGAGAAGATGCATTCACTCTCTCTGCTTTTAAAGCCTGTAGATAATGGGCCAGACTCCTTCTACAGGGGACTATTACATGGTTAACTACTACTCTTATTTTAATGGGTTGACACCAGCAATTCAGAGATGATGGATTACTTCATCAAGCTTAAAACATTAAGATGTTATGCAGGATATTCAACTATAGACCAGAATCCCACAAAGACGTCAGATGAATCCAGATGATGCCGGCTCATGCACGGACCTCAGACGACAAATAATTTTGGATTTTTGAACCTCACACAACGAATGTCTTGCACAAACTTGTTTCACCTTACAGTGTGAGTTCTTAATTATTCATTGAATAAAACTGCAAGTCAAGATGCAATACATGTAAATAAGTTATTAGGGGACATGGTGAAGTAACAGGCTGTTATGCTTACCCTTCTGGGCACGATCATCGAGATTGGCTCAACGAGGCCCTTCAGAGTCACCAACTTATAAAATCGGAAGACTTCACACGCTCCTACATCCAGCCCATGTTTTGGCATCACTCCTATCAGAGCACACATATGACAGGACAACAGATGAGAACTTCCTGTAACTTAAGTAGTAGTACCTATTTTTGGGAAAATTCTGTTTCATATATAATCTGAATGCAAAGTAAGTTTCTTTGGAAAAAAGTGTAAATGTAAATGTAGTGTAATCATGAATTCAGGCTTACCAAGCCCTTTCTGAGGTGCAGGGGACCGAAACTCCATCAGATACTGCAGGTAGGGTTTCTCCTGGGTGATCTCATAATATCGGATGTTTCCATCACCCTACAATACACAATTGAATCAGTTCAAAGTAAATCATTTTCATTATCAAGTCATCATCTGTACATTTTTAAATACACCACAAGTACTCAAATAAATTTTGAAGCTACGTATTTTTTATTCAACATTATATGTATGAATAACGTTTGTGCAGGCACTTTTGGGAATCAGTATGGGGTAATGTGTACCTTGCCTGCTAAGTAGAGCATATGTGTGTCTGCATCATAGAAGGGGAAAAGCAGTCCTGAAAGTCCATCAATCTCCTCCTCAATAATCGGCATGGACAGATCCTCCTGTCATTGAGAAGTAGACATGAATACACGTTAAAGAGCAGTACATCATCATGCACCATAAACCTAGATTTGTGAAGTGCAATTTTTACCCATTGAACAAAAAAGCTTTCGAGATACAAGATAATTTCAAAACCCCAGCAATGACCTGTTGGTTAGGACAAAGTGACTATATTCTTTACGAATAATCTTTCCCACTGCAATTGGGTGTAGCCGTTTCACTGAAACAATGAATGTGATTATCAGACACTAATTATAGGGGAGAAGAGGAGAAGGAACCATAATGACTTTCAGAGGGGGGTAATATCTTTAGGGCAATGCAGACAGCAGGGACAGTGTGTATTTCGAGTGGAGTTTTGGGAATTAATCACATGGAAAACATACAGACACACACAGGTTGTTCTCACCTGATCCCAGAGAGCAATCTGGCGTGTGTTCCAGCGAGACACACCTGTCGTTAGGAGTCGCTTCATGTTGCCTAGGAACACAACACGGTTCACTTTGTGATTCTTAAAATTCGCCTCCTGCTTGACAACAGAAAGTGAAAAGATTTTAGTTGTGCAATGTTCTCTTAATGTTTTCTCACAGTTGTAAAGGGTTTGTGACAAACTTTAGTTATGTTATTTACAAATGAATGGATATAAAATATATTTTCTCTCTTAATTATTAAAAAAATGCAAGTTTGTAATTCCTTGTTATTTTTTTTAAAAAAAGACACTCAATTTAATTCTCTAAAAAGCTTAACACAACTCTGAATGTGACTGCCAGAGTGTTTCTGTTTATTTTGCACCCATGAACAAATATTTTACTGTGACTAATCCACACCTGCAGTACTTTGCCAGAGCGAGGTTCAATGACACGTAGTTTCTTGTCCTTGCAGCTGGTGGCCAGCAAGCTGCCATCAGTGTTAAATGTCATGCAGAGGATCACGTCTGTGTGGCAGTCAATCATTTTCACCGGTTCCCCGATCTCAAGATTCCAGATCAGGATCTGCAAAGAGAGAGCAAAGGTATTAGCATCCTTTATCATCCAGGATTACTGTCCATATTGTTATGTGCAAGTGATTAAGATCTGTGTCTTATATTATTATATGAGAATGCCAAACATGTTGCAGAAGATTTCATTACCTTATAGTCATAGCCAGCACTGAAGAGAATCCCACTGGTGGTTGGGTGCCACTCTATGAGGCCCACACGCCTGCTGTGGCCATACAGTTCTAATACAGACTCTGTCAAATTCCTTCTCAGTCCGCCATCAGGAATCTCCCATATTCTCACCTGAGACAGTGTAATAGTGAAGAACTTACAAAAAATGTATAAAAGTGTGTAATGTTATATACAATCGCAAAATTACCAGACAGGGAGATTTCATTAAACAAATTCAAATTGAATGTAATCTAGAATGCTACAATTTCAAGATATACCAGAGAACCATGCAGTACACTGCAAAAATGACTTTCTGACTTAGTATTTTTGTCTTGTTTTCAGTAGAAATATCTAAAAATTCTTAAATTAAGATGCTTTTTCTTGATGAGCAAAACGACCTAAGAAAATAAGTCTAGTTTATAGACAAAAAATATACAATTTAAGTGAATTTGTGCTTAAAACAATAAAAATTATCTGCCAATGGGGTGAGAAAAAAAATCTAAAAATAAGTTTTATGTTTTCTTAAACACTTAATTTAAAGGATAAGTCAATTTTCTTAAAAAAAATCCAAATAATTTACTCATTATGCAATTATGTGAGGTCGCGCTGGTTTGTCACACAGCCGGAGGAGAGAAGTTGTGGTTTAAAAGTGTATATTTTTTATTTTTCTTGCCAAAAATTACAATCGTTTTGCTAGATAAGACCCTTATGCCTCATTTGGGATCGTTTAGAGTCCTTTGAAACTACAATTTTAAACTGAATTTAAAATTGTTAAGTGTTGGGGTCCATTAAAATGAGAAAAATCCTAATGTTTTCCTCAAAAAGATTTCTTCTCGACTGAACAAAAAAACAACAACATTTTGGTTCACATGGTGGTGAGTAAATTATCTGGTTTTTTTTAAGAAATGGAATAATCCTTTAAGCAACATTTTCTCACCCCATTGGCAGATAATTTTGATAGTTTTAAGCACTTAAATGTATAATTTTTGTCTAAAACTAGACTTATTTTCTTAGGTCATTTTGCTCATCAAGAAAATACATCTTGATTTAAGAATTTTTTAATATTTCTACTGAAGACAAGCCAAAAATACTAAGTAACAAAGTAATTTTTTGCAGTGCCATATTGTTTGTATAATGCAGTAATGTTGTTAACCATTGCACATTTTAGAAAAGCTACCTTTGTCTTTGATATTTTAAATAGCACTTCAATTACTTCTTCCTTAATAATTTTGCAAGGTTACTTGAAATGGGACACCCGCAAACTTTAAGACGAAATGTGATGTTTATTTATCCCTGTCATTTCTTAACCCCGTCTTTGGTGTAAACCATTATTTTTGTGCTCTTGTGCTCTTATTTTTTGACACTCAAAAGGATAGTTCACCCAAAAAGGAAAATTCTGTCATCATTTACTCGTTCTCATGATGTTACAAACCTGTATAAATGTATTAATTCCTATGAACCTAAAGGAAGACATTTTGGGGAATGTTTGTAACCAAACCAATCAAAGGCCCCATTGACTTGGCCCCATATTCATTATTCCTACATTGGTTACAAACATTCCTCAAAATATCTTTATGTTCATTTATGGTAAACAAAGACATTTATACAGGTTTGTTACCAAATAAGTAACCAGTAAATATTGACAGAATATTCATTTTTGTGTGAACTATTCCTTTAACTCCACGTTGCTCCATGAGGATTCTCCCTGGAACAGGTTATTGGTGCCATTTTGTGTACTCACAAGGAAGTCATGGACAATTTCATATTGCATTGTCTCTGAAAAATGTGTTTACATGGATTATTTAACCCTGACATAATAAAAACATGCAGGGTTATTTGCATTGATGAAAACATAATGCTCTGTTACACTTTAAGCTTACTCACAGAGGAGTCTTCTGAACAAGATGCGATTATGTTGTCATGGAAAGGATTCCATTTGATGTCCAGCACGTTTCCTTGGTGACCGCAGACCTTTGGATAGTGAGCATCCACACGGCCAAACTGTGGGAGAGAGTGACAGGTTACTAATGAACTTTACAATGTAATTAGGATTACATAGGAGTGCTTAGACATTGTAATACACACAAATGGCCACTGTGTGGCGCTATGACACCACAGTCTATGTTTTAGGATCCAGTCATGATGTCATGAATGTTTCATGTCACTCTAGTCAATTGACCTCCTTCTGAAGTCCCTTGGGATTTGTAGTTTAGGTCATGCATGGTTAAAGCCTGAAGCCTGGGCTGGTTAAGACAGAGTCTTCTATATCTACAGTACTGTGCAAAAGTCTTAGGCCACCATGCTACCATTAGATTTGTGGTATTTGCAATTGTATAGTGATCATATATAATTATATCTCAGTCTCTTTATTAGATTCTAACCAAATACAGGAAATGTGTATGTAGTATTAAAAACTGTATAAGCTGAAGTGTCAAGTATTTTGGGTAAACTCCCCTTCCACTTGAGCAATAGCAGGAAACTGCAGGATCTCTTAAATCTTAATAAAATTAAATCCTAATTTCTACTTCTAATCAAGTGACTTCAGTCTCCTCAAAAAAGCTCGCCTGAAGAAGACATTTAGTTCTGATAATTGTTTTGTTTTAAATTTGTGTATACATATTTCCTGTATTTTCTGTTTGTATCTTAATAAAAAGAGTGGAAAATAAATATGGATGGACAATAAATCTTTGCTAAAACAACAAAATTGGTGGTGTTGTCCTAAGACTTTTGCACAATACTGTATAAATCACGATTTTTAAGCAGTGCATTGGGACAACATGACTTTTTGGCCAGGAGAGATGGAGTGCAAACCAAAAGTACTTCCATCCGGAGCAGCATGTGTTTTCATTGTTGCATTAACAATAAACTCAACTTATGACACACTGATGTCACACACTCCCTGTTTTCGTATCTGAGATCTCTGTGGTATTCTTCTAGATTTGCATGATGAAAATCATGTCTTTTATATATTCTGGGGTAATTTAATACAATTTGAGTGAGAACGTTAAAACATCTTTTTAATTTCCCATAGGAGGTCAAAACTCAGAACACATTACACATGAATGGCTGTGGCTAGGATACACATTCACCTTATACAGTACCTGAGGATTTCTGATTTGTCAATGTTAGATAAGTTATTTCCTAGACTATACATTCTCACAATGATCCTGTGTTTATTCATAAGAAACAGATCACCATTGCCTGTTAAAGGGACTGGATCATAAGAAATAAAAACTAAATGAAGTTTGGGGGGTTGGAAATGGCCCACTCAGTCAAGTGAGGTTATAAGGAGAAAGGAGAATAGATTATTAATCATAGAAAAGAGAAGAAGGAGTCTTTTTAGCAGCAAAAAAAAACTATTTGACTTTAAATTATGCTAATTTGACTATATATTATATTAACGATTGTTCTTGTTATTGTTTATATCAATACTGTATTCAAATATTATGACAATACCTAACACATAAAATTATTCTACACTCTAAAAAAACAAACGGTGCTATATAGCACCAAAACAATTGCTTTGGATCGTAACGATAGAAGAACCATTTTAGTGCCATATAGCACCGGTGAAGAACCAGTGAAGCACCAGTGAAGCACCAGTGTAGAACCATATAGGGGCCATATAGCACCACATATGGTTCTACATAGCACTATATGGTTCTACACAGGTGCTTCACTGGTGCTTCACTGGTTCTTCACCGGTGCTATATGGCACTAAAAATGGTTCTTCTATCGTTACGATCCAAAGCAACTGTTTTGGTGCTATATAGCACCGTTTGTTTTTTAGAGTGTAGAAGTGGACTGAGCATATTGCAAAGGGAGGTTTGAAATAGGCTTTAGATGAAGCTTTGTAGTTACTGTCTGACATCTTACAGTCTGAAACAAAAGGAAAGAAGGGTGATAATATATGTAGTAACACCCTCAATTCTGAGCTGTACAATGATGTGTGTGGAAAAGCAATGTGATTACAATAATTATAATGTCAGTAGTCTAGACTTGCAATAACATGATTTAGGAACAAATTTAAGATCTTTAAAGGGACACTCCATTTTGGAATCCATTTATCTGGTCTCCATGTCTAGCAGGAACACTTTTAGCATAGCTTAGCAGAATCCATTGAATCTGATTAGTATCCATTAGCATCGCGCCAAAAAATATTAAGATATAAATTTAAAACTCTTCTGTAGTTACATCGTGTACTAAGACTGATGGAAAAGTTGTGATTTTTTAGGCAGAGATGGCTAGGAACTATACTCTCATCCTGGCGTAATAATCAAGGACTTTGCTGCCGTAACATGGCTGCAAGAGGCGCAATGATATTATGCAGTGCCTGAAAATAGTCCCCTGCTATTGAAAGATACTAAGGGGACTATTTTCGGGCACTGCATAATATCATTGCTCCTCCTTCTTTAAGTTTACAATAGGAAAAAATATCTAAACTATTTGGTTATTTTTGAGCGCGATGCTAATTGTCTAATCCGATTTAATGGATTATGCTAAGCTATGCTAAAAATGGTCCCGCCAGACCCAGAGATCGGCTGAAAAAATCAAATGTTTTTTTTAATTCTAGGGGAGCTGGAAAATGAGCACATTTTCAAAAAAAGTGGAGTGTCCCTTTAACAATATTAAGAAAATATTTCTCTCTCTTAAAAGCGTATTTTAGAATACAATACACTATAATGTAGAAATAAATATTTTTATAAATAATATTTTTTTCTATATATAAAGTACACCGAATAGTAAGACTGCATGTATGGGCATTTTGCTCGAAGAGTAGCACCAAAAAAGTGGCATTGGCCAATCATGCACTTGCATTATCTTTATTGAAACGTTTGTTTGAGCCATGACTGCTGAGCTCTTTTTTCAGTCTGGATCTTGGCTCTTCAATATTTTTCAGCATTACACTTTTCCACATAAGCAAAGGGTATTTCAGTTCTCTGAGCTTACTGTATGCTAACCGAGGCATTGTAAAACTGGGTGTAGGTCTATTTTTCGGGCACGTTAAGGTAGTCCGAACTGGTTGGCAGTTTCCTATCAGTGTTGCCAGATGGCCCAGACTGCCTCTTATGTGTTTATACATGTGTTTGTGTGAGCTATGTGTCTATAGCTCTTTGTTTGCATGCTTGTGTCTTTCAAGTAAAGTTCTTTATTTTTATGCATTTTGATTTCATCCCAAAATGTTAGCACTACACCTCATGCATTGCAATTGAAAGACAATTCTGTCGACAGCTTCCTGGCAGGTCAAGGGACCTAACTGTATTTCCAAATGGTTAAACAGTTAATGATGACATCATTGCAAATACCACAGTCTTCTATTCATGCTCTTTTTTCTACTTCCATCGTGGTTTCTGTATGCTGTTTCCATTCCACAACTGAAGCTCTATTGTCATATGAGGAATTTGGTTTGAAATGCCAACGTTTTGTCACTATATTGCTTTCTGGAAAAATTTTGATCCCTAATCAGACAGTAATTCCTGTAATAAAAGTTTAGGAAGTTATTTGATCATTTAGGCAAACTTACTGCGTTTGAACAAAGAAATAAATATTCCAATCTAAAATCTATAATATCCATGACGTATGCAAACATATGTAAAATATCACTGAATTTGCTAAATGTCATTGAATTGACAAACTAAGCACAAGATGTTAACAAACACTAATTTTACTATACCAGAACTGGTAAAACATGGGTGTAGCAATACTGAGGTTATGGGTTTGATGCACATAATGATAAAAACTCATATCAGTTGTTAAATAGCTTAAAACTAAAATATTTCATGTGACAAATCCATGAAAGGTCACAGAGAGAAAAAGCCAGTATTTATTGCTGTCAATGTGAGATGGTGTATGAAGAATGTGGGAAAAACGGATCCCCACGTGGTATCTAGACAAACACAAATGTGTAAGTCAGAAGAAATAGCCTAAAACCTATCAACTGCTCTTTTAAGGCCTGGGAGCCTAGCTGGAGTCACACACTCTACAGAATGAGCATATTTAGGGCACAATGCTGGCCTTCTACATCACACATTAACTGGATGACTTCAAATGTTCATCACAAAAGTGCTATTGATAGTTTCTCCAATTTGGCTGAGACCGTGACCAAGGGTCTGTAGCACACTAGACAGTGTACACTGTAAAAAGTCATTCTGCAGGCTTGTAGATTTTATTAAATTGAATATGTAAACTTTATTTAATAAAATTAATTTCATGTAGTTTGTTATTTTTTTTGTGTTAAAATTCTTTAAAAATGACTGGAATAAAAACAACTTATTGTTTTTGTGAAGGATTTAGCTATTCTTATTGTGTATCTGCGCATGTAGCGAATACTGAATAAATCCAACGTAATATTAATCAGCTGTTTTAAATCAAAAACCATTCCGGGTTGTATTGCAGGTCGTGAGCGCTGAGCAGACGGATTTAGGAAATATTTCTGTTATTGTGCCAAAATTCTAAGTTTTGAAAGCATTTCAGTCGAGAATGTATGTTTTTTAAACAAGAATCTGCAGTAGGTTCATAAAGATATCGCCTATTTAAACATTTCCTTCGAGTTTTGTGGCGATGGGACCTCCAGATAATCAGCGGGCGCTCCGCGCGTAAATATACCGGACAACGTCGCCTCACCTCGGCCAGTGTTGCTGAATATCTCCACTGGCTGTGACGTCAATGTAGTGTTTAAACTGTGGATAAAATTCATTTCGGGTAAATTTAACGGGCAATCTTTAGTCTTATAAGTCTATAAGCAGGGTTTCTTTGTATAATTTGTTTGTAATTTGTAAATATTAATTACAGTAAGGATTAATATGAACTGGGTTTGGACGTAACTTCAGCTTTAGGACCCAGGAGGTCGCATATCTAGGATGCATTCGTCGATTCGCATGCTGCGATTGGTGGTCCAGATGCAACTCATTTTGAGTGACAGAAAAACTGACCAATCATACTGTTCCTCTGAATGGGTGGGTTCTCTTATCACTAACTCTCATAGATATGTATCATGTATGTATCTATTATGACAAATTCTGCTCGCTCTCTCGCTTGGTTCGTGTTATAAAAATAAATGTGACTTTACTGCGGTCTTTTTCGGTTTATTTAGTTTTGTGTTAACTATATCCACAAAGTATTCGAATAAATTGGTAATGTAAAACTATTCTTCGCTGTAAATTAATTGTGTGCTCAATTGCGACGCCCTGTGTTGAATTTTCCCGCGAGTACAGTATCATCACTGAGGGGAAATATAACATTATTCATTTAATTCCACAGGTGAGTAAGATATTAAATGTATAAGTTGTCTTTTTAAAATGTTTAAGCTTTCTACATAATGTAAATTGAACATTCACTATTAATTTCGCGACCTATTATCTAAATTGTGTGTTCATGAAGGCCTGTAACGTACTGCAGCTTCCTGCAGGCAACGTGAAACATTGCTGAGGGAGAACTTTATTCACAACAAAAGGTGAGGAATATTATTAAATAAATATATTGTACATATTATATTGTGTATATAGTGTATTTGTGTGTATATACACATGTGAGTAACTTGGTTAACAAATAAATATGTGACTGTCGTGTGACAGAAAAAAATGTAGGGAAAAGATTTGCCCTAATTATAAATATAGATTATATATCTTTTCAAACATTTTTTGATATTATTGTGATTCCAATGAGAATTTTTTTATCAGTTTTCAATATTATTGCACATTTCAAACATACCTAATAAGCCACAAACTCAGATGATCTCCATTGCACATATCTTCCAGTTTTCTTTAAAACATTTTAATATACAAGTTTAATGTGTGGATTATTTCAATATTCAAGCTGTATACATTTATAAAGGTTTTAAGACATATTTGCTGTTTAATGTTGCAGGATAAAGATGAAGAGGCGGGCCTTGAGCAGCTTGTGATGGCTATAATTGTAAAGAATGGATCTTCTAGGAGTGGAAGCCCAAAGGATGCTGGTATTGTTATTAAGGCCTTAAAGGTGTTCACAGGGCATGCTTTATCCTTGGATCTATGCATTGAATCTCCAGTATCCCAGGCATCTTTTCAGGTGTTTCAGAAACTTTTCTTGGAGCTGGATTCTTCAAAGTTTATGAACTGATTACAGTACAGTGAGTCTAAACTGCTGTCTGATTTTCTGGGTGTGAATCAATGTAACAGAACACAAACATGGAACCTTTCGTCGGGAAATGTGGACGGTTTTCTTTAAAGACTGTAAAATACTTTTTGAAGTTTACACTTACAAATACATCATTAAAATGAGATGCTTTCCTGTTCTTTTGACTGCAATAAAATAAGAATTGATTCATCTTTGTCTGTCATTCTGAAATCAGGTATAATACTCATTACTAATAAAAATATTAATGGATAATGTTAAATTAAAATAGTATAATTGAATAGAATTTATTGTATAGTGCTAGGTCTTTGTCCTGTATACCCAATATTTTGTTTAAATTTAAATTAATTTCTAATTGCAAATTGCAGATTACCTTTTTGAATGGGTTACTATTAAAGAGTTTATGGAGTGATTCTAACACAATTTTTATTTGTTGAATTTAATTAATGATATTGCTTGTAATCTGTTGCCACACTTTTATTGAGTAGATATCACATAATTTTTTTATTGTATAGTGCTAGATCTTTGTCTAGTATACCCAATATTTTTGTTTAAATTTTAATAAAAATTTTAATTGCAAATTGCAGTTTGGCTTTTTGAATATGTAAATATTAAGGAGTTTATAGAGTAAATCTAAATCAATTTTGATTTGTTTAATGTAATTAATGATATTGCTTGTAATCTGTTGCCACAATTTTATTGAGTAGATGGGGCATATTATTTTTTACAGTGTAGCATGACCGGATGCACCCAAGAAGATGGACAGAAGAATAGCCAGAAAAAAGAGAGAATATGACTGGAGGGGAATAACTGGACATCAGAGGCTGCGTGCTACAATTTGTCTGGTCATATAAATGATAAATGGCTTTGTTTGCGTGTCTTTCTGTCTGTCTGTGCTCCTCATGCAGAACAGTCACTTGCTGGTGGAATATAGAATGAGGGAGGAAATTCTCTAACACGGCATTGATTTTTTTTTAAAAGACAAAAAAACTTAATCTTGAGAAAATTATGCCCTTGCATGCAATCAGTGCTACCCTGTAGCAAAGCACATGGTGATCTTTTGTAGCAAATCATAATGGCTGAATACATGATTCCTGGAAGAAAGTCTGGTTTGAAAGAATTACCTGTAGCTTCGCATTATAATACGGCACTAATGGGCTTGAGCCATTGATGTCATTTATGAGTAATAAGGCCCATGCGAAATGGTAATATTAATGTCAGGACATTACAGCATCCAGTGCATGTCCAATTTATGTCATTAAAGCCAGAGATCAAAGTTAAAACATCTGCTTTCTGTCCATTAAGACTCTTATTCTGCCTGTTAAAATGGTGAAGGAAAATTTTAAATCTAAAGCTGGAATACCACTAGATTTTTAGAGATAAAGTTTTGTTCTTAAAATTAACAAAAGATGCATGAATAAACAGGTCTCGTCTTCCAAAGGTTTACACTACACGCTACCATTATTATTAATAGAGTAATGGCAGAACAAAAAGTTATGCATAATTTGTTAATATGAAGGAGATGATTTCTTTCAGAACACGTCTGTTTTTATACAGTATGTTTTGCTGTTCTTGTAAATGGAACCTAAACTATCCCATACCAAAACAAAAGAGTCTAAATTGTTCACTGTGGATATTAAAAAGAGAGCGATATGGGTTTCTGTTAGTATGCATCACATGTGCACTTGTTTATTTATAAATTAGAGGAGGGATGAGTCATCATGACTATGCAGCAGACCACTTAAACTATTTGCACCAAGTAATGAAAATGCATGCACTGCATCTGTTAGTACTTCTCCTTAGTGTGGCTTTCTTTGCAATATTAAAAAGTCTGCTTGTGCAATTTGTATTGCCATCAAAGAGCATGCACACAGCAGCACCAATGTTTAACCAATGATCGCTTGAGATGAATGTGTCAGATTAGTGTGACAATTATGTTCATTTTTTAAAATGTTTACGGAAATAAACTATGAATTAAATTCTTTAGTATCCTACTATAGAAACTGTTGCTCTCCTTTGATTAAAAAAGATTAAAGTGAAAAAGCCAGCACCATGACATGACCCTAAGTTAGCCTGACCTGAACCGAACACAAACCTTATTCCTTTCAAACGTAAACATTTATGCATATACTACTGCTCTATATCAGCTATAGTTTGTCCCCATGTCTTATCCTTGGCTTCCCATATAGAAACATGAGACTGGCAGACCCAGCTCAAGTTCAGCCTGATGCGCAGCCGCTCCCTAATGATGATACTGTACAGGCATAGCCTGCATCAGCTAAAAGTGATAGGAATAATATGAGATGGGTTTGCTGGATCATTTTTTCATATTTTATCTGTTTAAAACATTCTGTATAATCTTGACAATCATTAATAGCAATAATATATAAATATATATATATATATAAATATCATAATGTTCCTATTTTTTATGTTTCTTTATTTCTCTCTCTCTTCATGTCTCTGCTGTCCTAAAATGTATTTTCTGTAAAGCAGCATGCCAAGGAAAGTAATTAATTTTATAAGATGAATATTATTTTAACAAATATTGTGTAGAAGCTGCTGCTTTAAATATAGGCATACTGCTACAAACAGGCATTTCAGTTGTACAGTTAACTTTAGACTCTAAAGACACGTGTTGTTTATGCTAATGGGCTCAATTTAAACTGGCAGTGGCAAAAAAATAGCCTTGCTGCTGTTTGTGCTGTCTGACGGACTGCATTGTGTTGCTCATTGATTTAGCGCGAGCCATAAGAAAACGCTTATTCGCTCGTGCAGGATCGCTCGGCCGGTTGGCGCGGAGCCGCCGTTACCTGAGTGACAGGGATGACAACGAATGATCCTCCACCGGAGCTCTCCGTTACTATAGCGAGGAACTTGGCGTTGACCGCGCAGAAGTGGTTGTCATGGACGTTTTTTGTGATCGGGATGCCTTCGAAACAGTGCTCCCGGTTGGCCACTTTGCCGTAGACGTTTCGAAACTTGGAGCTTCGGTAAGTCGGCCGCCATGACATCTGCGAAACACATAAAATAAAACCGTCATAATGTAAACACAACTTGAGTGGGATTGCTGGTTTCACATTTTCCTACACAAAGGATGGGACATGTAATCCTTAACAACGTCTACAGCACAATATCACACACAACATTCAATAGACTTAAATACTTATATTGTAAGCAAGTTAGTTACAACAACAAACGGATTTTGTGGCCCAGACTTTACTTCCGGTAGATTTCCACAAAGAATCAATAACAACAGAGGCTTTCTAGAGTAATTTATTTATAATAGTAAATTACCTAGTTCAAAATCATAGCTAAAGCGTATTAACCATTACACTGAGCTAACCATTTTCTATCCTTGTAAAAGCCCCCAAAAACTATGCAAATATGATACATAAATATAGTGGTATTTTCTGCATCAGTGGTTTAAAAATATAAAATATGTCGTTAACTAGGCCCCCTTCCATTAGGTACAACAACAAAAATGTGTTGTCAGGTTTTGCTCACTTTAGGTTACAAATTTGCAACAAATATGGTTAACCTATACATTTCAGTTCAACATGTAACATTAGGTATATGATGACAACATTTTCAAAAACCCCAAAGCTCAAAATGTATCACATGGCCGGACAGAACAGACATTCCCATTTACAAAGATACATGGATTGTAAAAATCCATTGAGGATTGAGAAAGTTATGATATGTTTAATATTAGAAATCAGAAAAAAACGTATATATGGATGTCAATGGAAGGTGTGTGACCGAAAATGCTGCTTATTCACATGTTTTTGCTTGTAACTTTCTCATTTTATCAGATATTTGCATGATATTTGAACAGAAGGTAGAATTTTGTTAGTTGTTTCAAATTAAGTCATGAACATTTACTGATTTAGTCGGAATGGGCATCAGACTTTAGTTGGAACGAGGCATTGGACCCATGGAAACCATGGTTCCCTTTCAGTCGGTCACTACGACGTCACGTCGTGACCGACGAATTGGGAACTCGCTTAGAGAGACCAATCTGCTTCGTTTACTACTAAAACGCCAATGAACTTGGCATTGAGATATTTGCATAATGCTGGCGCCGCCCCGCCAGGTGCCTTTATAAGCAGCAGGTGCAAATAGGGAAATTAGCTTTTTCGCTTCGAAAGCCGGCTTTATCTGCTACTGAGAAGCTACTCTCTGCTCTTCTGGGAACGGTTGCTGAAGTTGATTGACAAGCAGTACTAACACAGCGGACGCTCGCAGTATTCCACGGCTCTGCATCTTTTTTGTTTTGAGTTTAGTGTGTGCGTTGCCTTCCCTGTGCGCATCATCAGCTGAGCACCTAAAGAGTGATTTCCCTAAAAGAGTGATACGTGAGAGCTCTGTGTCTTTTTAAAGGCAGCCACTCTCTCGTATATGCGGAGATCAGCATCCTTTTCAGGATAGCTTTTCCCCGTGCGATCTTGGATGCGAGAAGTATAGGGTTCCAGTGACGGTCACAAGCGCTGTCTTCGTGCTCAGGCATCGAGCACTCCGGGGCTGCGTTCGTGGAGAGTTTCTGTTCTCTCTGTGAGAGCATAACCCTCTTGGATTGCGGAGACAACTGTCGTTTCTACGGGAACGCTGTCCGCGCCTTTGCAGTGCTGACGCCGCCATGGTGCGGCTGTCAAGCGCTCGCAGGGCGCCCTTCGCGTCACTACGCTGAGTAGGACGGAGGATGCGTCCTCCACCTACCGGCCTTCTCATCCTCAGCCGGTTGAGGCTCCGATGGAGACTGCAGAGTCGTGTTCTACGATGTCTGCCGAATCCATTGGACCTCCTTCTGGTCCCGTCACTTCTGCAGCATCAGAGGGGTGTCCATTTTTCCTCCGAGGCAGAGTCGTTCCGGAGATGGCGGCCGTGCCCGCTCGAGCGGCGGAGACGGTAGAGTTGGAAAGGTTAACCCCTCTCCGCCCGAACCGTCCCGCCCACATGATTGGTACTTCGGAGCTGCTCGGGCCTCTCGGTCCTCTCCTCCTGTGCCTTTCTTTCCCGACGGCACGAAGAGCTGACGTGATTTGCGGCCGTCCGGCCGTTCAGCTTTCGCCCCTCACCTCCCTCACCAACGGAGCCGCTAAGGGCGGGGACCCCTTCAGTGGAGCGGGATGCGTTCCTGGAGGGACCACCCAACCCTTCCCTCCCGTGTTTGTAGACAGTCGTCCGGTTTCGGACGCTGCCCATCAGGCATGCTGGAGAGGCGGCTTCGGCCCTGCACGCAATAATGTTGCTGCAGGCTCACCAAGGATTTACGAGGGAGACCGCGACCTTCAGTCGTGCGATGTCCACCACAGTGGTTCAAGATCGCCACCTTTGGCTGTGTCTGGCTGACATGACGGACGCAGGCGAGAACAACTTCTTTAATGCTCCTGTCTCACAGACCGGCCTCTTCGGCGAGGCCGTGGAGTCGTACAGCTCCGCTGCGCAGACTGAGGCGATCTCCTAGGTCATGCCCCGGCTAAGGAAAGCTGCCCTTGGTCCACCACGCCGGCTCCTCAGTCTGCCTCTCGCCGTCGGCGTCCTGCGGCGACCACCTCCGTTCCCCTCCTCGGACCCCATCTCGGCAGCGCAGGGGAACCGGTCGTCAGCAGCTCGCCCCGCCCGCTTAGCCGCTTCCTGTGAAATTCGGGAGTTTAAGTGGCCAGTGAAGGGCGACCCGGATTGGCAGAGGATCACTCTTCAGGAGATGGAGCTCCTTCCCCCGATAGAGGGTCGGGTGGAAAATCCTTGGTTTGCATATGTTCCACCGGCTGTTCGGCCGGTACCCACTTAACCACACATAAGAGTGCATTCCTCTTCCCTCTCTAGGTCTCCGGAGGATTGAGAGAGCCGTGAGCGGGTACACACCAGCTCCCCTACCTCTCCTCTATCGCCAGCGGGTGACCTGAGGAGTCCGAGCTCTCCGCTGAGGAGACCGGACCACCAGCACCCTCATCGGAGTCTGCGCTCTCCGTAGAGGAGACCAGATGACCGTTACCCTCAGCGGGCTCAGGTCAGTGTCACACACACATACTGTAGATGTTTATGCTGTCACAGCAGACGCACCGGCAGTCCCACCTGTCTCGCTTCGCTGCCCCACCGCGGGTACTTCGGTAGTGTCGTTATTTCTCCTCGTACGGTGCCTGGGTGCTTGGCTTCAGTTCCCAGCCCGTTCGTTGGGTTTTACGCACGATCCGCCTCGGTTACGAATCCGGCACTCCCCAAAATTCGGGCTTTCGTTTCACTGTGGTGAAAGCGTCCGATGCACATGTACTGCGTGCAAAAGTCGATATCCTGTTGGCGAAGGATGTTCGAGCCGGTCCCTCTTACCGAGATGATGATGATAGGGTTTTTCCAGCCTTTATCTCATAGTACCCAAAATACGCGGCGGGTTACGATCGATTTGATTTACGCACCGGCTCTACGAAGGTGTTCTTTTTGGATGATAACGCCGAGGCTCGTATTTCAATATTCAGATCGGTTGCAGCCTTAGACCTGTAAGACGTGTACTTTATGTGTCCATCTCCCCTCGCTTTAGACCGTTTTTTCGCTCTGCGTCGTGGGGTGGGCATATTAATACTGAGTACACCATTCGAGCTGTCTCTCTCTCTCTCCGTGTCTCCATGTGCTAGTCACGGCATTAAAATATCAGAGAGAGAGCGTTGTTCGCATTCTGCTTTTATGTATGTCGACTTATAATAGCCCGTTCTTAGCAGACGTGCGCGAACACAGAGAGTTAATGCTTCGGCATCTCGCTCGTTTAAGTCTTCAGGTCGACTGGGAAAGAGCAACTTTGCCCCGTGCAGAGGATCCTTTTTCTCAGTATGGAAATAAGACTCGATCGACTAATTGGCGTGTTTAACAAGAGCGCGCAACCAGTCAGTTCTGACTTGCCTCGGTTTAATTCGAGGGAAGTACGCGGTCCCTCTGAAACAATTTCAGAAGCTCCTGGACATATGACAGCATGCTGCGGCTGTGACGCCGCCCGAGCTGCTTCATATGAGACCGCTTCAGCGTTGGCTTACGATCGAGTCTCGAGGAGAGCGTGGCACACCGACATACACCGTGTAAACATTGCACCTGCGTGTCATTTCAATTTTTCCCCGTGGTAGACCCGGCATTTCCGATAGAAGATATGCCCCTGAGGGGTCTCCTGGCATTCTGTATATTGCAATGCCCTCAGCACGGGATGATCAGCCACGTATGACGGGCTTGCAGTCTCAGGGGTGTGCATAGCACCCCAACTGCCGCGAGCGGTGCACTATATATCTGGGACTTGTACGCTCCGCTATGGAGATGCGAGGGAAGGATGTATTAGCCGACACCGACAACATTGCGACTGTTGCGTTATTTACCGTTAAGGCGGTTTGCGCTCTCGTCACCTGTCGCATCTCGCTCGTCATCTCCTCCTTTGGAGTCAGAAGTATCTGAGGTCCCTTCGTGCCATTTTTATCCCGGGTCGCTCAATACAGCGGCAGACGCGCTTCCCGAGCTGCGCCCCCGGCGAATGGCGACTCCACCCCCAGACGGTCCAGCTAATTTGGAAGAAGTTCGGTCGTGCGTAGATGGATCTGTTTGCGTCGCCGGACGATACCCACTGTTGCCTTTTTTTATTCACTAACCGAGGGCAGCCTCGGCGTGGATACGTTGGCACACAGCTGGCCGCGGGGGATGCGTAAATACGCATTCCTTTCAGTGAGCTTTATCGCGCAGACACTGTGCGAAGTCAGGCAGGACGAGGAGAGCCTTTTTAATAATCGTCCGTACTGGACGACTGGGAATTGCTTTTCATAGTTAATGCTCCTCGCGACAGCCCTCCCTGGCGGATTCCCCTGAGGAAGGACTTTCTTTCTTTAGGAAGGGGCACATTGGCACTCGCGCCCCGACCTGTGGGATCTCCATGTATGGTCGTTGAGCGCGCGCAAGGTTTAGGTGATTTATCGCAAACGGTATCTAACACCATCGACGCGGTTCGAGCACCGTCCACAGACGGGCTTACGCGCTTAATGAAACCTTTTCGTCACCTGGTGCTCTTTGCAACGCGAGGACCCCAGAGAATGCCCATTAACATTGTGCTTTATATCTTCTACATAGGTTAGATGGTAGGCTGTCCCTTCGCCATTAAAGTTGATATCGCCGCTATTTCTGCTCGTCACTCACTCACTTATCAACGGCAGATCAGTTTGCCAGCATGATTTGGTTATTACATTTAAGAGGCGCTCGCAGGCTAAACCCCTCGCGCCCTCCCTCTATTCCTCCTGAGACCTGTCCATGGTGCTGAAGCCCTTCAGGTCCCCCATTTCAGCCTTTGCAGTCTGCGAGTCTGAAGTTTTTGTCAATGAAACTCTGACCCTGCTAGCATTGGCCTCCGTGAAGAGAGTAGGGAATTTACATGCATTCTCTGTTGACGATTCGTGCCTTTAGTTTGGTCCTGCTGTCTACTGAGACCCAGACCAGGCTACGTGCCCAAAGTTCCCACCACTCCCTTCAGAGATAAGGTGGTGAGCTTGCAAGCGCTGCCCCCGGAGGACGCAGACCCAACCATGGCTTTGTTGTGCCCCGTACGCGCACTGCGACTCTACGTGGTTCGCACGCAAAGCCTCAGGACCTCAGACCAGCTCTTTGTTTGTTATGGTGGCCAGCAGAAAGGGAAAGCTGTCACTAAGCAGAGGATGTCTCATTGGATAGTTGATACTATCGCCCTGGCTTATAATCTTCAGGGTATTCCTTGCCCCTTTAATTTGAGAGCGCACTCCACACGGAGTGTTGCCTCATCTTGGGCTTTAGCTCGTGGTTCCTCGCTAACAGACATCTGTAGAGCTGCTGGTTGGGCGACACCTAATACGTTCACTAGATTTTACAGTGTTCGTATCGAGCCTGTATCCTCTCGTGTTCTTTCCTCACCAGGGGGAGCACGGAGAGCAGTCTCGCAGGTCGGCTTGCAGCCTCCAACTGATGCTTCATAACTGTGTCAGTATGGAAGGCCTTCAGAACAAAAAATGCGTAATGGTTTGAATTGTTCTTCCTCCGCTGCCTTGGCAGCCTTTGTTGCGGAGCATTGGCTGTCAGCCTTTCACTAGCTGTATCCTCGCGAACCTACGTGTCTGGCTCGGGCTCCACATTGTGTCCCACCGGGTTCCTTTGTGAGTATTTTTCCGTGGGGTTAATCCTACCAGCCCACGTTTCCCTTAGCAGAGCACTGCTTTGCTTACACAGCCACGGCTGTCTTTATTCCTCAACTACGGTTGACTTTCGCCCACCATTAGCCCTTATGACGGGCGGTGGCTTCCGCAGCGTTCCTATCCCGCTCAGGTAGGGCGCTTCCCAGTCGCTGGCACTTCTGTGGGGTTAAAGGAACATCTAGTGCCCGGCCTTCTGCCTTAAAACCTAATTCTCCTTCTCCTTAAGTGGAACCGGAGGGCTTTACGCAGACACTGGAAGAGGTCAGCCCTCAGTGGCGTTTTGGTAGGGATTCCCAATTCGTCGGTCACGACGTGACGTCGTAGTGACCGACTGAAAGGGAACGTCTCGGTTACGGATGTAACCCTCGTTCCCTGAAGGAGGGAACGGAGACGTCACGTCCCGTCGCCACAGGGCTGCTCCCTGCTGTTTATCGACCGGTCACTTTCTCCCGGCTTTCTCAGCGAAAAGAAGCTAATTTCCCTATTTGCACCTGCTGCTTATAAAGGCACCTGGCGGGGCGGCGCCAGCATTATGCAAATATCTCAATGCCAAGTTAATTGGCGTTTTAGTAGTAAACGAAGCAGATTGGTCTCTCTAAGCGAGTTCCCAATTCGTCGGTCACGACGTGACGTCTCCGTTCCCTCCTTCAGGGAACGAGGGTTACATCCGTAACCGAGACTTTTTCAGAACGATGCCTGCAGTTCTGATGTTCTGACAGGACGTTTACTGTAGTCTATTACCAGAAGTGTGACTACCAAATTTCGGCGATTTATTAAAATACATTCTCCTCAATAGACTTAGGGTACCATGTATCAGTACCAAGATAAAAGATATATATTCATGTCTACCTACCTTTCATTAATGTCCAGAGTTTAGTGGAAGCACACCGACCAGTTAAAAGTGACACAAATTTTTAAACAGTTGCTGTGAATTAAAAACACCTCCGGGTTGAAAGCATAAAATTTCAAATGATTCTGGTGTTCGGACTTGACGTATTTATTGTCGTATTTAGTAAAAACATATGAGGAGTGGATATTACATGAGATGCATTGTAAAAGTCTCGTACTGGCGGAAACACATTTTATGCCTCAGAATTTTGACCATGATGTCAGCATTGCTAGTAACATATTTACACACAAATCCAGTCCAGTATTACTGGGCCCATAATGACATCGGGAGAGAGGCATATGTATGACAATACCAATTTTTTACACATATTACACAACACTAGCAACTTCCATGACATCAGTCCATGATTTTGGCTCTGTAGTACTGCAAACTCCAGCACTCAAACAGGAAGTGGCTGATGGATGCTTGTAAAACCACTAAGCCGTTTGTAGTTTAGCCTAGAGGAGTGTGTAAGCAAGAATTTAGGCTCTAATGAATGAGAGATATAGTCACCACCCAAAATGTGATAAAATTGGAACAGATAGGGGCCAAAAACAGACTGAGAGAGGAAGTGTTAAATCATCAGCAAGAGAGAGACAGAGAGATTCATCACCATTGTCTGATCTGAGCTTTATGTGGGATTGATAGCACTCATTAATGAAGAGGGCATTGTCTTGTGAATGAGTGCATTTTTGTGTTGAGCATTGTGCATTAACGTATAGATGTGAACAACCATTATTTGATTAGTTTATTTGTAAATATACATGCTGCCTGGTCAGGAATTGGGTTTGCATACTAAAAAGTGTGGTTAGTGTTTTGTTAGCAATAGGGTGTTAAACTGTCTCCTTACTTTCCATCTTATCACTTTTTCCCCTTACTCGTTTCTGCCTAATTTTCAGCTCTCCTACTGCGTCCGTGTATTTACAGCGGTCCTATAAAGCTTTAAGCGCTTGGTGTGTCTGTTGTCCTGCCTGTTTAACTATAAACAAATCAACAGCAGTGTAGAGAGCTGCTGTGCTTTTGGGATTTGAATACAATTATTCAGTTAATGCTGCATGTACACACACATACACACATTTTCACAACCGAAAACAAACCAGTTTCAATGTACTTTGTATCCTAAAACATAATATTTCTATATTTTAATCCAAAAAGCTTGCTTATTCGGTATAAGATAATAAAATATATTTTTTCCCTTAACTCTAAACTATGATAAAGGTAATGTCTTACCTTCCCCCTGGGTTTGAGCTAAGGACTCTGATAACTCCAGCTAGTGCCTCAGTTTGCTTCAGAAACAGCCTGTATCCTCTTCCTGCATACATGTATGTTTCAGGCCTGTGTTACTTTGCGGTCCTTTTTTCTCCCATGACTTCTCCTCCCACAAACTCCTTCCATCCCTCCCTCTCTATTTCATTCCCTCCCTCTTAGCAAGGCAGGCAACCCCAGATCAGCTACTGAAGTGTTCAGTCTCTCTCTCTCTCTCTCTCTCTCTCTCTTTCTCTCTCTCTCCCTTGAACACACAGTGCATCCCATATGGTTATAGCTATGGTTATAATAAGCATAATAACACGAAAACTGTCTTTACCTCTACGTTCTTTTTGTTTATTTTTATTTCTTTCATCTGTCTTGCTGTCCATAAGCACCCCATCATAAACATGTTCTTACAGCTATGCTTGAATATCAGTGTTTTACCCAATGTTGCAGCACTTAGCTATATAGTCACATTCATCATGTTCAACCCGCCAATCATGTTTACATATTAATGAGGCTAAGGGAACATCAAACATGCTCGTAGTAAGCATTTTGTTTTTGGAGGGTGTACTAAATTATCCCTACATTAAGAGTATGTTAGAGGCTGGCGAGTATTTTCTTCTTCTTAAACAGTTAAAATGATTCGATATTTATGCAAAGAAAATATGATACCTAAGACCTATGTCATTTGAAACATTCATATCTCTCTCTCTTTTTCTTTCTCTCTGATTATCTCGAATGATTAAATAGGATTTTTAGTCTGGCTTCTGACAACCACTATGCAGACAGATAAGATTTATTTGACTTTACTGAGATCTCTCCTTGGCCTTCCCTTCAGCTCTGCTCTCTGGTCACCATGTGTCTCTCAAATGCCCAGCAGATATTCTCCAGCTGGGCTGTTTTGCAGTGAACAGACACTGATACAAATTCTGTCTAGAGAATATTTTCAACATGACACGATAAAGCATGTTTGAGCTTCTAAGTGTAGGCGTTTATGGACTGGTAATCAAAAAGAACAATGACTGTGTTCAGTGATGAACTAACACAAGAAAGGCATGTGTATAGGAGCACTGGTGTTTGTGTCTGGTTATTGTTTATATAATTTATATGATGAAGTCTTCACTGGCCATATTGTTGCATATATACCTTCAGGGGTCATGGATGTGTGTATGCATGTCTCTAATGCTTCACTGAAGAAATAGTCTCAACCTTAAAGAGCTTCAGACAGCATTTCCACAGGCCACCCTCTGTCTGTTTACTGACAGGATGACCGTTGGATGCACATTGCACCGAAAACGGCATACGCTGGCTACAGTCACTGATGCGGATCTGATTGGCTGGTGCTGTTCTACTTCTGAGTAAAGGCACAAACATTTTTCCATTTTCCATGTATGTTGCATTACACGGTAATAGTGTTTGGGGCGGTTTCCCGGACAGGGATTAGACTAGTCCTAGACTAAAATAAATGCAATAGCTGTCCAAACTGAAAACAACTTGCACTGACATATCTTAAAATACATCAGTGCCCTTTGCTTTGCTTCAAATGAACACAAGTAATGTTTTTACCTCCGATAAATGCGAAATACATTAATAATACCTGGCCGATAACTATTCTGAATCGCACAGCTGATATTATTCACAGCTATTTCATGTACTACAGCTTTTTATCAGTAAGTCCTTATCGATCTGAAATCACTGTTAGTTTGAGTTGTTTATAACATGCATTTGAAAAGCAACACTCGTCAAACATAATCATTACATATTCTTTATTGTCATGAAAATACCTGAAAAGAACAGTAATATAAATATTTCCTTAAGCCATTTCCTGGAGCTGCGTTTCATAGCTGCGTATGTATGGTTTTTTGTCTGCAGCGCATATTGGCACGAGAGCGCCATCTGGCTTTTGGATGTAGCGGCATTTCACTGTATATCATTGAGAAGCATAGTAAGCATCATCGTTCGATCGATCGGAGCATCCCTAGTTTTTAGTAAGACATGTTTGTTACAACTAGTTATTTTTCATAATTAAACTGATCCCACTGTCTGTGCTTATTTCTACGATAACAACTGGCTGCCTATACATTATCCCTTTATTTAAAGGATTACTCTATTTTCTTACTCTATTAAAAAATCCTGATAATTGACTCACCCCCATGTCATCCAAAATGTTGATGTCTTTCTTTGTTCAATCCATTCCAGGATTTTTCTCAATTTAATAGACATTATTGCAGTTTAAAATTGCAGTTTAAACGCTGATTCAAAGGTCTCTAAATGATTCCAAACGAGGCATAAGGGTCTTATCTAGCAAAACCATCGTCATTTTCGGCAAGAAAAAAATAAATAAATACTTTTAAACCACAACTTCTCATTTTTTGCTCTAAACAATCCCAAATGAGGCATAATGATCTTATCTAGCAAAATGATTGTCATTTTTGGCAAGAAAAATAAAATATATGCACTTTTTAACCACAACTTCTCGTATTGCAGCAGCCGTGTGACACGCCAGCGCGACCTCACGTAATTGCGTAAACACGTAAGACTTTTATTAGAGACTCAGAGCGATGATCAAAACATACACAGAGTTTTTACTGTTTTTGCTTCATTGTATTATAAGTTGTGTAAGAGCGCCATAAAGTGGATAATAGCGAAAATATGGATTGCTGTAAAAACGTGTCATTGGCAGGGAAGAGTTTTCTCTTAATTGACGAGATAACTCCTCAGTGGGGGGGGGAAATAGTTAGCCCACCTCTGCCTATGCCTAAAACCGGCCCTGTTGCTGAGTATTTTCTACATAAAATTGGAGTTTTCATTCCTGTGGTTTGAAATCTTTTACATATGCTGTTCATATGATGCTCAAAAATGAGTTTTAAGTAATAAAATTATCGACTACAGGGGGACTTCCCATAGATAGACAAATTTAGATCGCAAACTTTATAAACAAATATTTCCTTCATTCGTCTATTCATTAACTGCAGTTATTAATATTTTTTTTTCTGTTGTCTATTTTCTCAAATCTTCCCCCCTAAAAAACTGTGGTTGGTGTCTAAATCAATGTCTAAGTAGGTGGATCTTGGCTAGAATAAGATACAGTAAGGATCAGACTTATGCCGCTAGTCAATGTCTGGCATTGCGGGACTACTAAAGCATGTATCATTTTATATATGCCTGTAGCAATGCAAATTTAGCAGAATGCTTGAGAAACAATTATTGTATGATGTGTGTATGTGGGTGCCATGCTCTGCTGTGTGCAGGTGATCTCTTTTGCTGCAGGGTGGAGGGACTCTAGAGACTACACTGTGTTTATTGACTTTTCCATATTTCGCCTGCAGTCTTATATCGACTATATTATGCTGCTGTATTGTGTTTTCTTTATTTTCTTTAAGGCTCAACCTGCATCACAAAACACCATCTGGATTTACCACTAAACTCACTCACCCAACCTAAATCTTACCACTAACCTAAATCTAAAGCTGTGCCACAATGTTGTACTTTATAACTCCAGTTTATCACAGACCATCATGTCTGGTGCACATATTTGATTTCATTACCAACGTTTGGCTGAGAAAACCAAAGCCCCCCAAAGACAAAAGCGCAGTTACCATTCATTTATCCTTTATAGTAGAGTCATTCATAACTCTATAACAGCATCCCGATAATACACCCCCACCGTGATCTGCCCTAAAAATGATAGGCTACATTTAATAACTCCATTATATAAAAATTCAAGCAACATCCAAGACAGGAAACAGGCCTCCTCTGTACATAAAATGGGAAACAAAAATGGATGGAAAGCCTGTAGTGGGCCACAGTTGGTTATCGATTAAACAGCTGTCAACTACTCTTCATGCCAGGCACCCTGTCTTTGTTGGGCATATGAGTATTCATAGCAAAACTGTAGTTCCCATAATAAGAAGGGGGAGTCAGTTCCGATACCATTCCCTGTCAGTGGTATTTAAACAATGCTGATCCTGGAGACCCGCTAGCTGTTTTGGCAGCTCTGGTTCCAGCTGTGAGTGAAATACAGCTGGGAATGAGCCAGATCAAGTTAGCTTTCTTTTCTTTTAGGCACAGAAGTTCGAATGAATGCTGGTGACTTTGGAGACAGGTTTTAGCGTAACCTTTAATAGATCTTATCCTTAAAGGGACACTCCACTTTTTTTGAAAATTTGCAAATTTTACAGCTCTCCTAGAGTTAAACATTTGATTCTTACCGTTTTGGAATCCATTCAGCTGATCTCCGGGTCTGGCCCTACCAATTTTAGCTTAGCTTAGCACAATCGATAGAATCTGATAAGTCCATAGCATCCCACCTAAAAACAACGAAAGAGTTAATATACTACTACTATACTCTCATTCTGGTGTAATAATCAAGGACTTTGCTGCTGTAACATTGCTGCAGGAGGCGCAATGATATTACGCAGCAGCTGAAAATAGTCCCCTTAGTATCTTTCAGTAGCAGGGGACTATTTTCGGCTGTTGCGTAATATCATTAGGCCTCCAGCAGCCATGTTACGGCAGCAAAATCGTTGATTGTTACACCAGAATAAGAGTATAATTCTGAGCCATATCTGCCTAGAAAATCACAACTTTGAATTTTCTGTCTGTCTTAGTTCACGATGTAACTACAGAAGAGTCAAGTTTTAAATAGGAAAAATTTCGAAACTCTTTGGTTATTTTTTAGGCATGATGCTAATGGACTAATCAGATTCTATGGATTGTGTTAAGCTATGCTAAAAGTGCTAGAGCCAGACAAGGAGATCCGCTGAATGGATTCCAAAACTGTAAAAATTAAATGCAAATCAAACTAGGGCAGTGGTTCTCAAACTGGGGGGCCGCGAGATGGTGCCGGGGGGCCCCAGTTTTATGACATTTTATAAAATAAATTAATTTATCATAAATTCTGTGGAATTAAACCTAAAAAAATAAGGCTACTAACAAACAGCACTACTTTGTATCTTCAGTATGTTTTTTTTTTTAGTTTTAGAACAGTTTTTTGTCATACATTTTCTTTGGGGGGGGGGGAGGAATGCGGCGTACACAAGGGGGGCTGCACGCTAAAAAAGTTTGAGAGCCACTGCTCTAGGGGAGCTGGAAAATGAGCATATTTAAAAAAAAAAGTGTGTCCCTTTAAATTTGACCCAAGTGCTGAATCTGTCATTCCTGAACTTTAGTTACCAAATTTAAGATGGTATAAAATACACATATACTTATTATATGATTGCAAAGTGCATAATATAACATTTTACTCAAAGTCAGTCAGTGGCATGGACAGTGGCAGTCAAGCTAGGAAATTGACCAACCGCTTTTTGTTTGCTTAATGCGTCACAAGCCTAATCTTTGTGTGACACAGAGTAATCGAATAGTTAAACATCTTGTCTTACCTCTGTGTGTTTTAAAGCAGGTAAATATGTGCCAAAGCATGTCACATTTGTCTCTCAGAGCATGAGTACATCTCAAGCATATTGCAGCTTGATTATCATGCATACATGCTGAATGTTGAACTCCAATAACGCCATAAACACTTGTATTCGTGTGTTATGACTGTATATTAGCACAGAACTCATGTGGACCATAGAAAGACCTGAGATGTAAGAAGAGAGAATGGCCTTAAATACACAGTGAAAAAGCAGCTGCATGGATAAAATTAGGGGGTTGGGATGGTGTATTCGATTGGCTGAGGGAATGTCAGAGACAGTGCGGAGATGCTCATTACTACTGTACTGGAGGGTGATTTGCGTTGGGGGTGCCCTTTGTTTGTATTTGTCTGTCCACAATTTCCCCCAGTGCAGATGCAGCCGTGAGTTTGACTGTGAATTACAGCACTAATATTGTAATTTTAACAGCTGACTTAAAATCATCCGTTTAAAAGATCACGCATCACAACTATGACCTAAAACATGTTTCTTTGTTGTAAATGGCCATTTTGTACACTGTAGGACTACAAGATATGTGATTGTTTGCGAACCAATCCCTAAAAATCTAGAGACATTCCCTTTCAGTTGTTGACATTTCCAGAATGTTACACATTTGGTGCAGAAGAATTTGAAGAAACACATTCTCTAATTGTTGTTTTTAGGTTTCATTGTTGTCATAACCATTGGGATGGTTTTAAAGAAAACAAAAAAGAATTTGTTGAGCTTAATATGAATTATACTTCCTCAAAAACAAAAGAAACAAGACCACCAGCTTTCCCCCTTTTGTCTCTTTGGGGATCAGACACAAACAGACAGGATGGGTGCAGTCAGGCCACAGGGCCTCCAGCTGAAAGACTGAAGATGAGGGTTGTGAACATAAAAAACTTAAATATTAGGCCCCTCTTTTGCAAACATCAACGCCAAATGTAATTTTTTAGCGTTAATGGTCAACAACAGCACCACCAGAGTTAATGCTCTTTCAAGATCCATTTATCAATTTTCACTGTTTGACTCCTTCTTGTACAGGAATCTTTGGGAAAGTGTTGTGACTATCATCTCTTGAGGATAAACACTGTGTTGTCTATGCAACTATAGACAGGATTTCCTTGAGAACGAAGTCCTTTATCATACTGGTAGATAAAGCAGAAAATAGCTTTAAAAAAGGAGGAAGTTACCATATGCTGTGCTGAAAGACACATGCAGTCAAGGTTTTTGCTCAGCACTTTAAAGGACCAGTTAGGCTTGTGAAACATTATCCCTATCAAGGAATAAAGTAAACACCCTCCTCTTTCCCTGTCCTTCACCCTGAGTCTCTTTGATAAGTCAGTGTGACATACCACCCAAAATCGACATGTTAGTCAAACTAATTACAGCCATTTTGTGCATTTGTAAAGAAGCATACAAACATGACTTTCATGCAGTTATGCTTGTAAGTAGAATCATATGGAACACATTAAATCAGTTACGACACCACATATTTGCAAACATCTCTAAAATGTACTTCATGTCTCTGTGTTACTGCATTGACTGAAAGAGCGTCCCCTAAAGACTGACATTCCCAGGAGGTGAGCTTTGTGTTGTTTCTCTGCTTCTTTTAACCTTCTGTGTTGTTAATGGTCAGGGTGTGATAAGCAGATCCAACAGACGGGGAGATGGCAATTTTGGTAGGGGTGGGGGTGGGGGGGGGTTGCAGAGAGGAAGGACGAAAGATGGCACACATTAGAGACAGTGGGGGGCTGAATGATGAAGTTCTGGGCGGGGGAGATCATTATGGTCCTAACTGAGACCGACAGCACTATACTGACCCAACTGATTCCTCATTAATTAAATGACACAGACTGCAAGATGAAATTGATACGCATCTGAGTGATGTAAAAAACATTTAGATTTTTATAGATTAGCATGCATGGAGAATATAAAGCGATTCCTGTGTGTGATCAGGTGTGAGGTTTCTGACGCAGTGTGAGATGTGGTGGTTATGCCAACTCTAACCACATGCAACAAAAACACAAGCCCCAGTTATAATGGCTGCCATCTGGCAGGTGCTCAAGTAAATGCTTAGTAGTGGCAGCTTGCCTCCATGGCAAACAAGCAGGGACACACACACACACCCAAACAACATAAACCAAGACCACTGTGGTATTTTATAACTCACAGTAAAAATTAAAGCTACTCAAATTAAAAACTAAAGTTTAATTGCTGCTTTAAATTTTCTAAAGCGGCACACCCACTAGCCTGGTTTCCATTAAAGATTTGCACAAAACTTTTGCGTTATTTTCTAAATGTCGATTAAAGCTATTGTGATATGACATCGCTTTCATTAACCAGTGTTATGTGACTAAAACGTTATTTTGTTCTCTCAAGAAAAACCATGGTGACGGGTGTTTGACTTCATACGATCCCAAGCAGACTGTTATGCGGATGACATCAAAATACAGTGAGAACAATTCGAAAGCACACAGAGCAGAAGCCTCCCGGATTGCTTTTGCAGTATATTGATGTCAGGTCAAGTCGAAAAACACCTTTTATGTCTTGTTCACTAACCAAACGGTCTGCACAATAAAGAATCATTAAAGAATAAGACAAAGAATCATTGAAAATTACCACTACCACCAGCTTTGTTGTTTTAGCAAAGTTTTAAAGTTAATTTTTCACTCTTTTTATTAAGATACAAACAGAAAATATTGGAAATATGTGCACAAAATAAAAAATAATTTTTTTTTTAAACTAAATGTCTTCTTTCAGTCTGTATTTAGTGTGACCTCTCTTGGCACGAAACACATCTTGAGCTTTTTAATTTATTAGAATTTAATTACAATTAGAAATTAGGATTTAATTTTAAAGGTTTAAGAGATCCTGCAGCTGCCTGCTATTGCTCAAGTGCTTTAATACTGTTTTAAATACTTCATACACATTTCCTGTATTTTCTGGTTGTAATCTAATAAAGAGACTGAGAAATAATTAGATATGATCACTATACAATTGCAAAAACAACAAATGGTGGCATGGTGGCCTAAGAGTTTTGCACAGTACTGTATATGGGAGCCTTTGCTTTTTAATTCGCTCTTTCAATTTGCGCAATTTGAAGGGTAATGGAAACGCATCTACTAACCTTCATAGTGTGTTCATGCATAATGCATACAATGCTGTAAATATGTAATTTCTTTCAAGCTAGTCAGCTGTAATCTGATTGGCAGATATCCTTTTAAAGTAAGGGCTATTAGGCAGTTTAAGATTCAAATAGCACCAGATTTTATGATAAACTGCAGTGATAAGTTCACTGTACTTTTTTGACCACTTTAAATGTAACTCCCTAAGAATATTGTATAAATTGTTAAAACTTTAAAAACGAATAAAATCAAAATAATTAGATATGCAAAGATTTTGTTAAAACATAATGATTAAATTAAAGGTAGGTAAACCAGACAATATGTGCAGAGAAATGGGGTTTAAATCTATTCTCTGTATTTTGGCATGCAATGTTCAATCTACAGCAAAACCCACTTTCTGCCAGCAGAACCTTTCATTATTTAGAGAGCTTCAGCACAGATGTAGATGCACTTTCCAAAATTATTTCCATCCCAACCTACATATTTCTTTTGGAATGCCAAAAACATGCATAAAGACTAACAGCCTGTCATTTATGATTCAGTAGGTAGATATTCGCCTCATCTGTCAGTTATAATTTATTAAAGTTTTAAAAGCAGTTGGCTTTTATTTTGCCTGTATAGTATGAGATCGCATCTCTTTGAATAGATACTCGTTGTCATGCCTCACCCATTGTCCTGCTCAGTGTGCATGCTTCTTACTAATCCTATGAAAGCTGCACATAGGTAGTGTCTGTGCAATGTACTTCATCATAGAGAAAGTACTTTTACAAATTGGATTAAAGCTTTAGATTTGGCACTGATTTGCTGAGTGGACAGACTTTCTCTCCAGCAGTCTTTGGCTCTGTGTGAAATTTAACAGTCTGCTCCTGTATGATGATATAGAGAAGGAGAGCATCATAGCTCAGACATGCCATCTGCCCAGACACACCACACCCAAAACCCACTGCTTTATTGTGCCATTGTGTTGAAAGCTGGCTGTAAACATTGATATTTTAGGATATATGTTCACAGGGTCATGTCAATTATAAATATTAATTGCATTTTAAATTTGGAGACTATGCATTGATGAATTGTTAATAACTTCTCGTACTTGAATGATTATAGCGTGAATATTATCCAGGTTTTTACATAGCTAACTTACTTATTCTGCCAGTTCGAATGGTGCTATGACAACAGCAGTCTGATCTCTCAGTGTCATAATAATGTTACCTAACTACTGATGAGCACTGACCTTCCACACTGACATCACAATGTCATATTAGCCTGTTGTCCATCTTCTTTTCTAATGTCATCTGACTGTTTCACAGTGCTGTCAGGATTGTGTTTCAGTATGATTGTTAGCGCAGCACTCTATAATTGGCTTTTGCAAGGTGCGCTGTAAAATGTCTTCAGGCCAGTGTATGAGAGGCTGAATGAGGTGATGAGTAAAACTATTAAAAAACAATTTAAATTTCATTATAGGATAGCGGAACTAAGGCTGCTTTCAAGGAGTAAAAAAAAAATAAGACAGACACTGTGATGACAAACTATAATTCATATTTTAATGTTACATTTATAACATCCTATTTGTTGGCTAGCATTTAAGTCATTATACCTCAATAATATGTAAGGAGCAAAACTCTGGACACTATATGCAGTGCACCTATCTACTACTGTTATGTGGCACTAAATGGCACTAAGTGTCACTGTAAAAAAGGTGTTTCTTTTTATTTGATGTTAATAAGAGGAAGAGAGGATCGTAACTGTTTTTCATGAAATGGCTAAAAAATTACAAAGGAGACAATGTAGGGATTCATGTGCTATAAGATATATAATCTTAAATACTATTACTAAATTCATGAAATGTGACCAATATCATCCTTCACTTGCACTTCTTGGGTATTTTCTAAAGCCTTGATCTCACTGACAGGATATCAAGTGATGTGTCCAGTGACAATGCTGTGATTACCAGTGGACATGATCTAATTTCCATAAAGTACACTCACCTAAAGGATTATTAGGAACACCATATTAATACTGTGTTTGACCCCCTTTCACCTTCAGAACTGCCTTAATTCTATGTGGCATTGATTCAACAAGTTGCTGAAAGCATTCTTTAGAAATGTTGGTCCATATTGATAGGATAACATCTTGCAGTTGATGGAGATTTGTGGGATGCACATCCAGGGCAAGAAGCTCCCGTTCCACCACATCCCAAAGATTCTGTATTCAGGGCTCGCAAAATCGCTAGCCCGACGTCCCAGGGCTATTGTGAATTCCTGTCGGGCTACCAAAATGTATCTTTGCCCTGCCCGTCGGGCTATCTTGGGTAGGAAATAATATTTTAATGTTTTTGCTTTTTCTCAGATTTAGTTAGGTAATTATATTGTATGTATTTCGGCGTCCTCTTGTCAGTCATTATCCTCACGTAACAAGTGAAACTGTCAGGAAATGAAGTGAAAGCATAAATAAACCCATCCTTTAATGTGCACGTCTGAAATGTGCGCAACCCTCTGCACGCGACCCTCTGCACGCGCTTCTCCCGGCTTCGCTCTTCACAAGCACCTGCCTGCTCTTGTGCTCAGCGCGAATTCAATTCATTTAAAAAAAAAAATTACCTCATAGACCAACATTGTTTTAGCGTTTCTTTTTTCTTTCTTCAGGTAGTAAATATATGAGAAGGAAAATATATTTGAGTGATTTCCGATCGATTTGACACGTCTACGCTATTAAGAGAATATGATGTTAGAAGCTTTTGATAGGTGACTAAACAGCAGTGGTAAGATATTACATTTACCTAAAGCGAATAGAATGTGTGTTTGTCATTTCGTTTTACCTCAGAGTCTAACATTATTCTAGCGAAAATAAACGGCTATGGTAAGATCTGTTAACCTAAAGGGAATTAAATGTTTATTCCTTTATAAATATCTGTTTTAAGTCTTCTATATTGTGTTAAAGTCACTGGTTGTTTATATATTTGATAAAATACCATGTTATCTAAATATGTGTAGAGGTATTTTATTATATTAAATTAAATTAAAAATAACCTATAATACATTCATATAATATTTCAGTAATATAACAATTCAATTATTCTAACGTTAGGGGAACGTTAAAATAACCTAAAAATAACATTAGGGGAATGTTTATTTTCTTTAAGAAAACATTCCTTGCTATTAAACAAAAACCTTGGAAAATTACATTCTAGAAACCAAAAACTAATGTTAGGGGAATGTTTTGGGTACCAAATTGTTAGCTGGGGATGGGCAGAAATAGTTGGCTTACATGGAAATCCAGGATTTATCAATATTCTACATTAAACAGTGTATTTTTTATTCGGGCTACTTGTATTCATTTCGGGCTACCAAAAATGAAAGAGTGCCTGCCCGAAGGGTTATCAGGGATTAAAAATTTTTGCGAGCCCTGGTATTGGGTTGAGATCTGGTGACTGTAGGGGCCATTTTAGGGCCATACATGTTCAAGAAACCAATTTGAAATAGGGATGCTGATATCAGTTAATTTTCCCGACCGACAACCGTAGCTTCTAAACCGAACATTAACCGTTAACTTATAAGATTTTAATATGAAATTGTCATTGAGTAAAAATACAGTTGACGGTTGTCTGTGAACTAGTAAAAACAAAACATTTAATTTGAACATGCAAACAGCAGCGACAGATCAACAACAGAACCAGGATTCATACATTATGAGATATTCACGCAACATTACCTTATTAAAAAGCACGCGATCGGTCCAGAGGATTAATATCCAAAGGGCAGATTGTCTCCGTTTCATCTACCACAGTGGAGCAGGACGCTTTTCAGAAAGTTTTGGTTTTGCGTCGTCTTTCTCCGTTTGTGCAAAAAGAGAGATGTTCATGGTCAGGGTCAGAGGCCATCAGGGAATGTCTGTCCGGATGTGCGCGAGACAGACCGCGTCATCTTGCGCAGACACGCGCGCGTCTCCGTTTAGCTTCCAAACACGCATACAAATGATTTCTCATACAAATGATTACTTTATCAGACCGTCAGGTCATTTACAGGACATTCACAAATTAAAGATAGAAAATGTCTGTCGGCTCATGACGACACGCACCATGGACAGTATTAACAAATTTTTTTTAT
Source organism: Paramisgurnus dabryanus (assembly GCF_030506205.2). Taxonomy (NCBI): domain Eukaryota; kingdom Metazoa; phylum Chordata; class Actinopteri; order Cypriniformes; family Cobitidae; genus Paramisgurnus; species Paramisgurnus dabryanus. Next base: position 30,528,760 of record NC_133338.1, on the reverse strand, counting down.
TTTAACTGATAATGTTAATCGGTCATAAATTCTTACCTTCGGTTAACGGTTAAACGGTCAATGTGAACATCCCTAATTTGAAATGATTTGAGCTTTGTGACATGGTGCATTATCCTGCTGGAAGTAGGCATCAGAGGATGGGTACATGATGGTCATAAAGTCATGGACATGGTCAGAAACAATGCTCAGGTAGGCCGTGGCATTTAAACGATGCCCAATTGGCACTAAGGGGCCTAAAGTGTGCCAAGAAAACATCCCCCACACTATTATACACCAGCCTGCACAGTGGTAACAAGGCATGATGCATCCATGTTCTCATTCTGTTTACGCCAAATTCTGACTCTACCATCTGAATGTCTCAACAGAAATCGAGACTCATCAGACCAGGCAACATTTTTCCAGTCTTCAACTGTCCAATTTTTGAGCTTGTGCAAATTGTAGCCTCTTTTTCCTATTTGTGGTGGAGATTAGTGGTATCCGGTGGGGTCTTCTGCTGTTGTAGCCCATCCACCTCAAGGTTGTGCGTGTAGTGGCTTCACAAATGCTTTGCTGCATACCTCGGTTGTAACGAGTGGTTATTTCAGTCAAAGTTGCTCTTCTATCAGCTTGAATCAGTTGGCCCATTCTCCTCTGACCTCTAGCATCAACAAGGCATTGTCATCCACAGGACTGCCACATACTGGATGTTTTTTCCCTTTTCACACCATTCTTTGTAAACCCTAGAAATGGTTGTGCGTGAAAGCCCCAGTAACTGAGCAGATTGTGAAATACTCAGTCCGGCCCGTCTGGCACCAACAACCATGCCACGCTCAAAATTGCTTAAATCTTTTCCATTCTGACATTCAGTTTTGAGTTCAGGAGATTGTCTTGACCACGACCACACCCCTAAATGCATTGAAGCAACTGCCATGTGATTGGTTGATTAGATAATTGCATTAATGAGAAATTGAACAGGTGTTCCTAATAGTCCTTTAGGTGAGTGTACTGTACCTGTAAGCTAGTAGGCAAGATGGTCAGAAGTTAATGCAGTGAAATAGTAATAGAAATGATGCATGGAAAATGTGTAAGAAAGTGTCAGCATTCAGAGTAGGCTTGATATATTCTAGGGCTGTCAACTAATATTCTAAATTCTAATATATATTCGAATAGTAAAAAAAAACGAATTTCGAATATGAAAATTAATATTCGAATAAATTATTATTATTATATAATATTTTTAAAGCCCGCGGTAGTAGAGGCATGGCTGTCTGCTTTGTGAGTGGGCGCACTAGTTCTCCTGGTTCAGGGACAGGTCACAGTAGTCACACTGTCTGTCACTGTTAAAAGTTGACGCGTCTTGCATGGAAGATGGCAGAAAGTTGACCGCAGCAGAGAAAGCGATTTTAACCCCCAAAAATCTAAAAAGCTATGTCTGGAAGTACTTTGGATTTTGGTCGGTAGGAGGTAAAATTGTTGAGCCGCGAGATAAAGTTGTTAGCATACCATTCGACCACTATAGCAACATGATGTCACATCTCGAAAATGTGCACCCAAATGAGCATGGCATCTTGTACACACTGCATATTAATTCGTTTGTCACTTCAACTTTTAATGCTTAATCCTGTTCTGTACACACACACTTCAGTAATTTACGGGACTGACAATCGCATTCCACAACCGCATTAACTCCCGCAAACTGCAGTGACAACCGCGTTTACAGAAACTTTGCATGGTGTGTAGCCTACATAACCGAACTGAACAACTATTAGTTAATAAGTGTTTAAACGTGCATCATGGACATGACAGGTCTCTCTTCTGAAGAAATAAATTATTACAAGGGGGAAAAGTCTTCTGTATGTGCGGTAGAATGACAGAGGCACAAGCGTTTGCTGCTCAGTGTTGCCAGATCTTGCACTAAAAAAACAGCGAACAAGAAAAATCCAATAATAAACCAAAATAAATCCAAACGCTTTACCTCAAAGATCAAAATATTGGGACTGGCACCTTCACATTTTAACAACACCAAAAACTTGATCGCTTCATGAGCCAAAAGCCATAAACGGTTAAGCGCTAAAATGGTATGCGAGTACAAAAAAGACGAGGACCTGGCAACACTGCAAGAGCGCGCGCAGCCTCACAAATGCGTACAATACACAACGACACGACGGAGGTTTATTGCAAAACATAATGCTGTTAAATTATTTTCATCAAAGCTGTGAGTGATATGCACGTGAGACAGCAGACCACTATGGTTATCTCCGTGTCAATCATCACATTTTCACATTTAAATGCGGTTGTCACTCCTGAAAGTTTGCAGTGTGTACGAGACCACAATGTGTGGAACTCCAGCTAAACAGTCACGTCTTAACACTTACTTTGCATCGCCCGCCACAAACTATTTGTCTGCAACACTACAAGAGGTCAAAACGGAGAAATTAATTTCGTTCATTTGTAAGTACATGAGACTGATCAGTGTCGAGGATGGAGCAGGCTTCAGGGAGTTTTGTCAAGCAATGTAACCGAGGTACCATATCACTTTGATGTCTCTTGATTTACTTGTTTTGTGTATGTAATATACGTTGTCAAATGTTTAAACTTAAATAGACTACCTGTAGAAGTAGTTATGTCTCTTTATTATATTATTACTATATTAATTTGTCCTGTTATTTACGCAATGCGTCGTTAACGTCGTTGAAAAAATGGGCAACCAGATATTCGAATAGTTCGAATATTCGTTGGTTTTTTAGGGAGAATATTCGAACGTCATTTTTGAGCAATTTTGACAGCCCTAATTTATACATGGATAATCTCGTTTGTAGTGTGATGTATTACACACTGCTGCAATTTATAGTTAGACATTTTTCCCTCCAGCATTTTTAGATGTAAGAAAACTGATTCCTTGTCAAAATAAAATGATGCTTATTTTTTTCAGCAGTAGATCCCACTTCTGATCAAATTTTCAAAGCTATGGCCAGTTAGGCAGCCAACGACTTATGTTGTGCTATTAAACAACAGGATTACCGTCTAGCGACCAACAGTTCAGAGATCTATAACTGCTGTCAATGTAAATGGGGCTGTAGAGCACACTTCCAGCACTTAGAAACTCTTTTATCTATTGATCAAGTTTTTTTTTTAGCTTTAATGCTTAAGTCATAAAGTTGCTCCTCTGAAAACAGTTTTTTCCTTCTCGGCTTTACACATTCTCATTTGTCCTTCTACCTGAGTGCTCTGAAAGCAGCCTCAAGGATGTCTGCTTTGCCATAGGTCCAGCTCAGAATATATGATGAGCTCAGATGCAAAAGCCCCTAAACGCCGCCTCCTTCAAAAATGTGATAATGATATTAACCGAATGCTCTTGGCACGTATTATACTTTCATCAAATACTTTCACGTCAAATTTGCTTAATCCAAGCCTCAGGTCGTTCAGAAATACTGCTTTGTTGGCAGAATCAACATAGAGTCTTATAAAAATGCAAATTTACAAGAAAACATGTCAGAGACACTTATAGGGCCCTATTTTAACGATCTAAGCGCATTGTCTAAAGCGCACAGCCCAACGTCTAAATGGGCGTGTCCGAATCCACTTTTGCAAGTATGTAAGAAAAGGTTTGTACTATAAAAATACTTTATTTGTAACAAACAGGAGATAAAGAATTTACAAACGTGCAGAAAGCCGTTTCAGCACTTGGACAGCGTCATGAGTTTTTTTTAAACATTACTTAAAAATGTTTCTCATCTCACCATATCGGTACAGAGTCATCATATACAATAAATCCGTGAGGTAGCATTTAAAAAAAAACATTTAAAAATAGATGCATTTGTTTAAAGCCAAGCATTTATTTACTTACCAGGCTACAGGTGAAGCAGCTCTTTATGCTTTCTAACGTCTCAAAATCGGTCCTCATTTATGTCCAAGACACTCAATAATAATCTTTACATTCAATCCTTTAATCTTTCATATTTAAAAGCGTTTTTGTGCTGCTGCGCATTCATGTATGTGATAAGCAAACTCACGTTGTCGTCCCGTTTATAGGCGCATATTACTAATGCTCTCTTTAAATAACAAAAAACATATTGCGCCATTGACTTTAGAACAGGTTTTTGTTGGTCAATGGCGTAGTCTATTGTAGTTGCCTCAGTATAGCAACGCTCCAACAATGCGCCTGAACACACCCTAATTTTCAGACCAGAACGCCCATGGGCGCAAAAGGGGGCGCAAATGCATTTGCTATTTAAACAACGTGTCGCTAAACGTGACAGATATAATTGCGCAGGGTGGAAACTAGCAAAAGATACATGGTTGCGCATTACGCAGCATTGTGCCGCATTGCGCCGGGTGTAAGATAGAGCCCATAGTGTTTTGCATGATCTGATTCTGAGCTCTTCATATATACACAAAACCATGAGCTGGTAATGCACCTGTCAAACCATTTTGATTTAATCCAGGTATTAATCACCTTCCAAGCCAATCTGTTTTGTCCACAGAGAGTTTATAGAGTCATTGAAATGGCTGTATTGGCCAGTTGATTATATGTGGTGCATTGTTTTTGCTGGGGTTTATATTAATATCGATCACCCTTACTGTAAAACGAATCCTTGCAGCTGTAAGAGCCGTCTCTAACACACACACATTTTGTGCATTGCACTTTCTTACTGATGCATTTTGTCTGAAAATAAAAGGCTTGAGTTTTTGGCATATCACTTCAAAAATACTGCTTAGGGCCAGAGAATGCTGAGTAGGAATGTGAACCTTTGCAGGACTCAGCTGACCTCACTTCTCTCTCCTTTCTTTTCACTTTAAAACAGCAATAACCTCAGACAAGACTTAGGCTAAAGTGTAAAATATTTTACTTGTCAAGGGGTGTCCACACTGACAGCTGTTTTTAACTACTCGAGATCACTGCGCTGTTTGGGATTTTAGTCAATCTAATTTTTCTTTAGTTTTTATGTTGGACGTGCTTATTGACATAATTATTATGAACAAACAGGGTTAAGATATGTATCTAATAATTTACAAGAAAATAAAGAATATGAAATAACTAAATAAAACTATAATGATTGCACCATTTTTTGTGTGACAAATAACCAAACTCAGGCCACAGAAAACACACACAAACAATTAAAGCCACTGTAATGGAACATATAGCTTGTTATATAACACAAGTTTACGCGTTTTACCAGGTTTGCACTGCAGATTGCATTGCTGTTCACATCCACTCATCTTGGCAATCCCATTTAAAAGAGTCATTGGTCAGTGGGATCAATGAATGGAATGTGGTGCTCTACTGCATTACAGATAATGAGCTTCATTTTCATGGGACTGTACTAGTATGAGTAGTGTGGTGAAATCCCGAGAGCGGAAGCATATGACCTATCTTTATCAGCTCTCACGCTTTACTTCTCTCTCCCACACTGTTTGATTTGTGTAGGCTGTGAGATTTCCTTCTCTGGTCCAATGTTCCAGTGTGGACACACACACACATGATCATTTACTAGTTGCATACCATTTACGAAACTTCACCTAAAAGAATTTGAGCTCCTATTGCGTGAACAATCATTCTAAGGTAACCTGAGGAGTCCTGCTCAACATACCGTGATGCAAACTTCCCAAACACTTCTCCTGTCTACCATTGTTCATTTAAACATTTAAACTGGTAGTTTGCCCCAGCCTCACACCATTCATTGAGCCGAAATCTAAGATGATCTGTGCCACATGTCAACGAGCCGTAGTCTGTGCCATGACACATATGACAGCTTTAAGACAGGCAGAATATTATTGTGTAACCTTCTCGATAGCCTGCTGTGTGCATGTGTGTTTAAGTACTGGTGTGGATTGAAGGCAAGCATCTTAATATGTTTTCTTGGTCTCTGTACCCTAAAGTGTAACTGAAAGAGAAAAGCAGACAATGGGAATTAGATACACACTTAAACTGATGCCCCACAGCTGCTGTTAGTTTGTATCCCATTGCACTCACTAAGCTCAGGACATCTGAACAGGAAGCACATCCTCATTACAATGTTTCTGTACCTCACATTTATTCTTTAGGTTCGCCAAAATCTCTGCATCTGGGCAGGATATTTATAAATGACATGATCTCCTTTCCTTCTACAAAAAAATCCCATTGGAGTCCCAAGTCTCTGTGGACTCTTAAGCACAGCTTTGCTGAATGGACCAGCTTACCCCAGCATTATTTTCATGCTGGCCCAGGCTGTTGTATGCTGAGTATTGCTGTTTACCAGAAAACTTAACTAATGAATCTGGTTTACCCAAAGATTCTTAATGTTTGAGCTAGCTAAAATACCTAATAGGGCCACCAGCAAAGATATTTAAAATTGACAAGATGCTTCAAGATGCTCCCTCATTTATTGATATGCGGTGGTCAGAATGGCCGCTCTAGTCCCGCCTCCCAGAAAAAGAGCCAATCGTCTACTGTTAAAGAATCTCATTTTCTTTGAAAGGGACTTTGCGCATCCGCAGAATCGACATGTATTGCTCTAACAAGACCTGGGGGCGTTGCAAACATGGCATCACAGTGACGTGACTTCCTTAAAAGGACTTTGGACACCAGGTGACACATTTTGGTGACCTGGTCTTTTTGATAAGAAGTCTGACCATAACATTCTGTAGAAAAAGTCTTTCTGCACATTTTTGTACATTCTTTAAATAAAACAAAACAAACTTTAAGACCTTTCAGTTACATGTTTATTATTGGTTGTTTTCTATATAAGGACTTTGGACAGCATGAGGTTTGGGTTGCTAAGCTAGCTGTTAGGACTCAGATCTAATGTGACACTTCTCAGCGTGTGCACACTGGCAGCAAACTCAGTAGAGACTAAAATATTTTCCCTAAGGGAAGAACAAGCAACATCCAAATCAAGCATTCTGTATATTAGTTTTCATGTCTGCTTTTATTGTTAGAAATTGCCATTTTAAAATAAAATGTATAATGCAACTAGGAAGAAGTACGGTATGTCATCAGCATTTGTTGAAAACTAGTATTATGCCAAATAAAAAAAAATTGGTTTTGATTTAAGATCATGCCCTGCTGAATCTTTGATAGGAATTTGTTAAGGAGATCTGGTATTATTTAGGCATTTTACAGTGTATAGTATGGCTGAAAATCCTGGAACACTCACGCAGATAGGCTATACTCTACTACCCATAATACAAAGACACTAACAACGTGCTAACAACCTGCTTAGTATACATTCTTACAAATTATTTGTTATTCAGAATGGTGCTTAGCCAAGTATCTTGATAGAAATCTTAGACCACTGATTATAATTGTACTGTACTTCTCTGAAGCAATTTGATTGACAATATAAATGTTATTTTTAAAAGGTGACTTTATATCAATGTACTGTATGATACCCTGCACATCCAAAAAGCATTATACATATACAGTACACATAAACTGCTGAATGCATGAATGTAAAATATATAAACGCACATAATGTCTCTGCCAGGAATCACTCCCACACACTCTCTACATGAGGTCATGACTGCATGTGAAGTATATTTATGAATATGATAATGTGTCTTACACCTGTGAGTTTAGAGTAACAACCTTCCTACCCACAAAAAGTTCCCTCGATCACACAAACACTCTCAGCAAATGTTTCTCTGCATTTTATAGATGCATGACAGCTTTTTCAGCATTTTGAATTCTGTTCCTTGGCTAAAAATATGAAGAGCTCAGCTGCAAAACCCTCCAAGTGCTTCTGACATGTATTCTTGTAAAATACTCTTTTAACCAGGTTCAATACTCTTTCAACCAGGAAAAATACTCTTGTGTGCCGTAATTCATCCAATTCATCTACCGTGCACTTAGAGGACTGCTGAAAAATCATTGTGGCAGATTCTGCCAACAAAGCAGTATTTCGGCCTCGGACGATTTTAAAGTGTGCATTTTTCGTTTTACGATTTAACACATCCTTTGGTGTGTAAGTGTTAATACATGTTAACGATATGCAAAGGTACAGATCCCAAAATAAACGATGACGCGAGTTATCATTTCCAACGTAAATTGGACTACAACAAACACACGGATTGTAGGCAACAGTTTACTTCTTGGCCTGTTGACGTAGACAAGACCGACATTATCATAATTCCTTTGCCTGTAAGTATAGTCTATGTTTTCATATATAAAGAATTTACTACTGACTATTTAAACCATGACTCAAACCTGAGTTTTGTGTAGTGCAGAGCAGCGCTTGTTGTTTGTCATTCTACAAACACAAATGCGGAGATGGTTTTATGTTTTAGTATTCTTACCTTACCAATCTGTTGCGTCCTGCTCAAGCTGCGCTGGTTAAGTTCTGGATCAGATTCGGCTCGTATTAAAAAGGGTAGTAAAGACGATATTAACTCATGTTAGTCTTGCATTGAGAGCTAATCTTCCAAACCTGGTATGAGTGCCTCATTTCCAGCTGAAGTTAGATGTGTTCAGGCCAGTCACAACATACTGGTTAGCTGGCCAATCGGAGGACACAACGCTTTTCAGAATGATGAGCTTTTAAAAAATCAATGCGTTTCAGGGAGGCAGGTCAAAAAGAATCAACAACAATGTACGGTATGTGGATTTTTTTGACCATAAATCACACAAACACATTGTATTATACAAAATACACAAAATAACGTTGTTTAACAATGAAATAAGGGCTCTTTAAGCAGATTATTGTAAACGTATTAGATGGCAGTGTAATACACGCCAAGAGCATTCTGTCAAATATCATTATTTCATTTTTTGGCATTTAGTGTCTTTTTCATCTGTGCTCTTCATACATTATGCTTTAATCAAAATCATGAGGGCACATGTATTGACCTTCTACTCTAAAAGACAGAATAACCACCAACTTTTCTATCATCCCATCCATTCCTCTTTTCCCCATCTTATTACGTAAGGTTTGCTGCTCTTTGTATACAACCAAAACAAACAGAGATTCTCAGACATGTGAAGCATACAGTATCTGTTTTCTTGGTATCTTTGTTTGTTTGTTTTTTAATTAAAAATTATTTTAGTAATCATATTTTTTGGTCAGCCACAAAGAAAGCATGCAGGCTGCTACTATGAGGGCTAGTTACTGAATAAAGGTTAGCCTGGCTAACACCAGACCAGTCTCATAGAGAATGAGACGTGGTCTGGGAACAATATGCTCATTTTCTCATATTTGTGGCGGCGTGGTTTACAAATGCCCAGAGGCGTTTATTGGGCGCTACGAATGTCTATCAAATGTGTCTGTACGTAGCTCATAGCCAATCGTTTCAATTATACCACCAGATGATGTATGTTGAGCGACATCAATTGAAACGTAAACACCTTATCAGTTCGTGTGCACACAGCTGAAAGCTATGCAACTAAATTGGTAGCTGTATATTGTATTAATAAATACCACTTACCATTTATAAGTTAATTTTACTAAGTTGACGATGATGCCTAGCAGGTTGGTCCTATAAAACTTTGTAGTTATCATGTCTTGCCTTATCCAAACATCCTTCTTGGATATGAAATTGTTTAACGCCAAAATTTGCTCTTTTTTTTAAATAAACTTCAAAACTGCTTAGAACACTATCTGAGGCTGCATTGAAAAGTAACTTCACGTCTGTTGCCGTGTTATAACAAATAACAAAACTGCTTCGGTGTGTCTCATTGACGTCGCCATCGTCTTGCTGCCCCCTCCCTGTTCTGTGATTGGTTCCCTATTTCAGGGGCAAAAAAGGTCCATACTGTAGTTTCTATGCTAGACTTGCAGCGTGAATACATTTGCGCGCAAGGCAGCATGGGGAAACCCAGGCTAGAATACAGTAGTTTGTGGCATTACATTTTAAAAAGTTACTTTTTATTATTAATTATTATTTGCTAGTTTTATTTTGAATCAGAATTTTGTTCAAACGCTTTTTAATAAGCCACTTTGTTGGTTACCAGACTATAAAAGTAATGAATTTTGATGAATTAGCATATGTGCATTTAAATAATTTAATGTAAATGAGAATTTAATTTCTGACATATTTAATATCCACCATGTGTTACAGGACAAGAGATGCAGCCAGATGCTTTATAGTACTGCAGTGGAAGATGCATCCTGTCCCTGTCTGGGTGTGACCGTTTCAGTCCTAGAGGTCAGTAGGGATATCCTGTCACACAGCTGTGTGATGAAGGTCTGAAAAAACTCCCTCACACATATGCGCACACACACTCCAGACGTTACAGATGAGTGGCATGGCTCTCTGTCTGCCCTGTCAGCACAAACACTCCAAGGTCATTTTGCTCTGGGTGGTATCCATCATTCGAGTCCAAGCTAAACATCTTCCTTTCTAATCTTCTGTACAAATTATGCACAGACGCACATGCATCCGGCAGCATCTGTGTAATTCACCTTCATTTTGAAAAACGTATACGAATTTAGTAGAGTTTATTTGTGATCCTGTCTGTGAAATCCAGGCTGAAGTCTCATAATCTAATTATGAGTTTAAGAGCATCAAAGTTGGATTTTCTCATTGATTTTAATGATAAATTCAAAGACATGGTCTAACTCAGTTAGTATATAAGATATCAAGGTTATATTTAAACAGAATGCTCTTTACATTATGTACAATAGGATGATTTTATGTCGAAAACTGTGAATTTCATTTTTGTTTTTCACAGGCAGTGTCACATTTAGTTTAGTTATACTTATGACACATAAACACATACTTGTGGTTACCTCTTGAACAAAGCTATTTGGCTGTTTCTAGCTTGAAGTATGTGTGTACATGTGTGTATGTGTGTAGTCTTTTGTAGAATTGCATTAGTGATAACTGGGTAGACAGTTTTCCCAAAATTTAAAGATCAATGTAATGTTGATGTATCCATCAGCTCTTATATACATGTATAATCACACAAACACAGTGAGATCAGATCACAGCCTTCTTCTATACTGTGTAATTTAAGGTACACTCATTTCAGTTTCAAACTTTACCTGAACTTTACCCAAATGGACCTTACACCCTTTTGCATTGTGCTTCTCTTCCTATTGCCTCTCTCTCCTCTCTTTCTATCTTTTCTCTTTTATATCTTTCTTTTTTATGTATAGTATGTGATGTGCTGTCAGAGCACAAATACACACATTGCTTCTCAGCTTTCTCTCTTCAGTAGAAGAGCACAGTTTAGGGTTTATGAGGACAGCGCTGGATTAAGGGCTTCACTTAGTCTGCTAAAGCCTAACACACGTAAACATGCCTCACCCAGACACGACCCACTGCCCTACTGCGGGACAGTCTCTCACATATTAGATACTCACATAATAGCCAGCCGGCTAAAAACACACATACATACAACTTTGTGTCTGTATTACCCAGATAAACAGTTCAGTACACCTGCACACACACACACACACACACACACACACGCACACACACACACACACGCGCACACACACACACACACACACACACACACACACACACACACACACACACACACACACACACACACACACACACACACATGCATACACCCCTCATGCAGCTCCACCTGTCCAGTACTGCAGTCACAGATTCAGCAGAACATCCCACTGCAGTGAAGCTAAAACCCATCAGCCCCTCCCAGCACCACACGCTAACACAAACCCCAACACACACTTACCTTTGTGACAGTCATGCAGAGATCAGTGCAGAATAGTCAACTTCTGTTCCTGAAACGCTGAGTATGACAGCAGGACAGAGAGACAGACTTACTGCGTGTGAGTGCTTATGCTGCCTCTCCGACACCAGAGTGAGACGTGGGAGATTGCGAGAGAGGGAGGAAAGCGACGAGTGAGTGGTTGAGCGCGGAAGAGGGAGGTTGGGTCTGCCCGCTGTCTCTTGCTGAGTAACTGAGCCTATCAGTGCAGCGGCTGCCCTGGTCCCTTATTCAGGATACTGCAGTAAGGTGAGCTCAGTGTGTTACTACTACTCCTCCCTGCTTGCTCTCTCTCTCTCTCTCTCTCTCTCTCTCTCTCTCTCTCTCTCTCTCTCTCTCTCTCTCTCTCTCTCTCTCTCTCTCTCTATATATATATATATATATATATCTTTCTCTCTCTTTTAATGCTGTCAATCTGAGTACTGTATACTCTAGTGCACATTTTTGATGTCCACAACTCACAAAAAGTGGTTCTCAAACTAGGGTGGGGGGCAAAGCTCATAAATTCTGTGTAATTAAACCTCAGACATAGCTACGAACCAACAGCACTACTGCTGATTAATCTTTCAAATGACAACTTTAATTCAAATGACAATTTTGAGATTGTTTTATATCATAATTTGTCTTTGGGGTGGACCATGGAGGGATGCCCCCCTACACAGGGTGGGGGGGTTCCAGCCAAAAAATATAGCTACAAACCAACACCACTACTGCTGTTTAAGCTTTAAAGGTGCAGTGTGTAATTTTAAGAAGGATCTCTTGACAGAAATGGATAATTATATCCAAAACTATATTTTCAGGGGTGTATAAAGACCTTTCATAATGAACAGTTATGTTTTTACCACCTTTTAGAATTAGATTTTTTTTATCTACATACACCGAGGGTCCCCTTAAGTGGAATTTTGTGTCGCCATTTTTCTACTGAAGCCCTTTACAGACAAACTTTTTTACTAAGTTGTCTCCGACGAGGACACGTTTTTCCGGTGACAGCTACCGTAGGTTCTCTATCAGAAGCGAGAGGTGAGCAGTGGACTGAGCTGTTGGTTGCAATTTGCAACCTTACCACTAGATGCCGCTAAAATTTACATACTGCACCTTTAAATGCCAAGTTTTATTCAAATGCCAATTCTGAGATTGGTTTATGTCATAATTTGTCTTTGGGGTGGGTCATGGAAGGATGCCCCCCGACACAAGGGTGGGGGGGTGTACAGCCGAAAACTCACTCTCTCTTTCTCTGGTAAAAATCTAACAAAATAACAGAAAAACTTTGTTATGCTGTATGAAAGAGAAGCTATGTTCATTTGTAAAAGTGACACTGTTAATGTATAACAACCTACCGTAATAATTTCTCAAATGCAAGCATTTTTATGTCTAGCTGTAATATTCATTTCAACATCACTGACCTAAAAAGAGTCCTCTTTTTGGCAGTATTTTTTTTTGTGTGAAAGGCCATAACAACAAAACATTTGAAGAGAGCAAGAGCTCAATGACTGATCATTGAAAACATGACGCAGGATCAACTGTAGTTTGTTTTTTATATTTTACTGCCCTCTTGTGGTGTCCCCTATATTGCATCAATACATTTATTACCCAGCAAAGGTGATTTGTGAAATTTCTACATTACTAGTGTTTAGGGTCATGGTTTGGTTGCTTAGCTAGTCCCTGTGGTTATTTTGGATGTCTTATACATCATTACATCTTTCTTTCTGCTAACAGATAGTCAGATACCTATCTTCAGGTTATACATACCTTTCTTGCATCATAAATGAAATTGAACAAATACACAGGACTATACTTTCACTATTATATATTCAGTACTATATATTTTTTAAAATGTGATGTGAAGAAGAGCTCATTCACCAACACCAAACATCAAAGTCTGCTTATTAAAAAGTCTGCATTTGAAAGACTGCACATTTTGGGAAATGTAATAGGTCATCAAAGCATGTAGAAATGTATTAATAATATTGTATTATCATTATATATTTTAAATAGTCTATTATAACTGGACAAAGTCATGACAAAGTTATCTACATACTGTTAACTGAACCCTTATGCTGGAAGATTAAAATACAACATGCATTCTTTTTTCTTCATTTTGGTCAAACCTTCCAAGTGCAAGAGTGCAAAATAAATGCCAGAGATAAGCCAACATAATAAAGATGTACAGTACTGGCTCTCACAAACGTACAGAAGCAAAGATAAAAAGGCAACATGCAGTGAAGATCTGATCTGCACGTGCCTAAAATATCTCTTAAAGGGGTCATATTGTGAAAATGTGACTTCTTCTATGTTTAAGTGCAATTGTTGGGTCCCCAATCTCAAGTTTGAATTTAAATAGGTGCTGTGATCACTGCATTGATGTAAAAACAGACTTTGGAAGCACAGTCACAAGTTCCACTGTGTGTATGTGTGACGTAATCATGGGCAGAAGATGCTTGCCAGGGCAAGGCACACTAACAGAACATTATCAGTAGGGGGCAGCATTACCCGCTTAAGTCAGAGCAGACTGAATCAGATGGGTAAAGGCAAACCCCAGGTTTTGGCATGATTGTCCACCAGATCTGTCTGTGCAGAAAGTGTTACTCTAGTGGAACTTTTAATACGCAGTTCTTTGGTTACAGCTTCCCTTGTACACAACGTAATGTTCCAGCTAAACGCTGTCTGCACAGAAACCACTTCCTCTGAAGTCAGGGGCGAGGGGAAAATGTAAGGGCCTTTGGGATAGAAAGAGGAGAAGAGCTGAGCTAATGAACAAAAATCTGTATGGAAGAACAAAAGATGAGGTGTGTAACAGAAGAAATATTCTTCTTGTTCTGTTTTGAGCCTTTGTTTTTAAAATGCAATGCCGAAAGTGGGTTTAAACATTTATTTTGATACCATTCTAGATTAGGCTATATTTAATGCATTAATGTTAGTAGGTAGGCACTCACGATTTCATTTGCTTTTTATAGACACGCATGCCCCTTTAAAACCTTACGAAACCGCACGACTCCACCCCCCACACTGACCGTAACATGTTTCCTTCGAATGATACATTAAGGTTTGCATTGCACACGTGGCATTTTTCCTCTCATAAAGACATTAGCCTGTTAACCCTGTCACATCATTACAGGCATATTCGTGTGATTTACTGCTCCTCAGGGTTAACTGACTGTCTGGAAATATAGCTGTCTCACATCTTCCCGCTGTTCTCACAATAGCCGGTAACTTTAAACAAATGTTCAAATTCATGTTATGTTCTCATAAAGTTTTACACAAAAGTGAATGACTACATGCATTGAACAGATAAATGACCATGATGAATGAGCTATTCCCTCAGGGTATCATTATTATTGAATTTTTATGTAGTGAAATATATGGATTGAAGTTGCACTAAGAAAACTGTATGCTGAAAGCTGTTCACTCTTCTGCACTCTTAAAAAGGATGTGTTAATTTTTTACACATCTTTGTGCGTTAAGCTTTTAACACTTTATGTGTCATTTTAACACATTATGTGTCATTTTGTGTTGATTTTGTGTTAAAATATTACACAAGTTGTGTTAAAAGTAATAACACAGTGATGGGTGAATTCTGGGACAATGCATTTAGTGTGTTGTCCCACAATCAACACTAATGTGTTGTTTTTAACACATTCGTTCTAAGAGTGTGGTATAGAGAAATAACAGTACAGCATGTAGCAATATCAGCTAAATGATCTCTTGTTGGTTGTATGGTGAGACTGGTGGGGTGGTGTAAATTACATATGACTAAAGCTAAAGTTAGGAGCATCGAAGTTTAATTTCAGTTATTGATTTCAATCTTTGATATGACCTTAAACAGTCAATATTAAAGATATCAAAGTTATATTTTCACAGAATGTTCTTTACATTATGTAGGATGATTTTATATAAAAAACATTGAATCACAAAAAGTAACTTTAACTGGGTTTTTCATGCTTTCAAATGCTTAAATGTTAAATGAGATTTTAAATTAGAAAAGTAATTGTTTGGGTTGCAGTTAACACAGCGGTCAGACCAGCTTTGATGTGGTCAGGATCTGTTTATCTATGCATTCATGCTTGGTTAGGGTTTTTTGTGCAATGGGCTGATCCAGGGCCAGGTGCTGTTTGGTCAGCTCATTCGTGTGTGTATCTTTTGCGAGGCTGACAATCCACAGAACTGTATGTGGTGTGTGAGCACACATGTGTGTCTTTGTGTGTGTGGTCTATCTGCTTCATCACCTCTGATGCACAATGAAGCTTTAGCCTCAAGTCCAGATGTCTTGCTTCAATTACACCAGCTTTGAGTCAGCTTACTCCTTTCACAGGGGCGCACGGTGCTCTGACTGCTAAGCTTTATTAACAAACCAGAGATTACAATGAAAGGAGACGAAATTTTACCGAGCTCTTGTAAATGTGCCGTGCAGGCTTCAAGCTGACACACTGTGCTAATGTCTCCACAGTCTTTCATGTATATTTTTATGCATTTAGGATAAGACGGGAATTGCACAATGCTTATCATTTCAGCCAAACATAAAAACTGATAAAAAGAAACTGGAAATTAGTGAAACTGGTACATTAACGTTGCTTTTATAGTGTGGTTAATATAATGCTCTTAAAATACAAATGCACATTCTGCACATGTGTGACCCTTATGGGACATCTCATGAATGTTATTGTCAATGTAAATAAACTTACTAATGATTGTCCAAACAGATCCTGATCTCTTGGAATGTTTGGTCAGGATGTTTCTATAGAATTAGGCTACTGAGTTTGTTATGGTCCCTTCACTAGTGCAGACGCTTCAAAAATACTTTTCTATCAATATATTTTGCTAGACAATAACAACAACACGTTTCATGTACAGTATATGCCCATCACCTGTATTTGTGGATTTGATACAATCCTAATGTCTTTTACTTTCCACAGAGCGGTGTAACTCCTGATCCTAATAGCTATGCCTCTGGAATAATCTTCACTTCTTTATGACCAAGTAGTATGTAAAATTTGACGCTTGAAAACCTGAGCTGGTATTTCCAGCTAAAAACTCGCTCCAGGACCCCAGCTGTTTGGCCAGATCCAAACCCAGCTATATTTCAAGATTTTCTGTGAAGATGCCCATGCGATTTTTCCAGACCTTTTTAAACACTTAGAAAGTGAGTCATACCTATTTGCAGTCCGTGTGATGTTATATGTATTTATTTTAACTTTTCTCTTTATCAAATATTTGCCATATCTGCTGTGTCTGCACTTTACATCCAGGAGACTGATATTGTTGAGCGCTTAATCCTGAATCCTGATGAGGCACAAAGTGAAAATCAACACTTGGGTATTAAGTCACATTAGGAAAAAATGTGCCTTAGTGATTTGCCATTTTTTACGTCAGTTTCCTTATGGGGCTTTTGTATTTGCTGTTTCCGACGTACACATGCCAGCATTCCAGACGAGTTCTTGTTACAGATCGGCATCAAACAGTTGCTATTTCTTAGAAGTCTCTCCAGCAATCCTTGACCTGGCCTAACATCAGAGAAGCAAAATGTAATCAGGGAAGTCTTTACTGTTTACTTCCCATCTTCTCATATATAGCTAATTTCTAAGCTGTTCGTGAGAAAAGTTGCCTTTTCTTTTTACGATATATTGAGTTATTGCAGTTACGGTTTTTGTGGGAATAAGCACAGGAGTTTCTTAGGCTAGAAGACCAGAGATGATAAGATCCCAAATATCCGTAACTGTTGCTGAATGAAATATGCCACTGTTTGCTTAGAGGATAACAAAAACATTTACAAGAGAGATGACTCTGCATTACTCCTCCAAAAAGCCACAAGGAGTTTTATGCTCTCTCGCTCTAATATGTAGATGTGAGAGGATGCATTTGTGCTGTCTGCTTGCGGGGGCACAGTTTTGCGTTTAAGCGGTCAACCCTGAAATAAATAATTACGCATAAAGGTCCTCAAACCTAATAATTACATGCTGGAAATGATGGAGCTTTAGTTTTTTCCACAGTGATGCAGGAGAAATGATTTTCCCCTCTCTTACATTTTTCCATTGCTTTTCGTATGGAGTGAAGCGGAAGCTGCGTGAAACTGGAGCGCACGTTTCCTTTCGGCAGGCACGCACGAGGAATCGGGTGATTTCTGACCACATTATGAGCTAATAGGTCAAATCTAATAGGTGCAGAAACAGTTTGGGCTCTTGCGGCCTCTGAAGGAATGATTTGAGCGAGAACAAACCAAACCAAGCTAAATGCCTACTTTTTCATTCTGTGTGCAAGTTAGAAGGATTCTGCCCACATATTTCTTGTTTGGTAGATATCTGCATGCAATTGTATATTTACACTGTCAGGGATTTTATTAGTTCAGGGGGTTAATGTGTTTACTTATATATCTTATTATTGAGTTCAGTGTTCAGTTTAGCGTTAAGTTCAGCTTGTGTGTGCTTTCAGTTTCTGACTGTGCATCTTCTGTAACATATGAATTTATTTGCATGTTTAAGTGCTGCATTCATGCACACGTCTGTTTCTAAGCATGCATGCATATGTGTGTGTGTGTTGCATGGTGCAGATCATGTGGCTATTCCTGCTGCGGTGTGCTGTTTCAGATTCCACATATCCCAGTGTTGCTACTGGCTCTGAGCGTCAGTCATTTGAGCTGCCAGATATCTGGAAAAGTACGAAATGACTCATTGCCTAGGCTAGACCGATGCTCGCTTGATCTTAGTATTTATATTAAGGTCCTCTGCCATTTGTCACATTATATGAGTATTTCTATTGGTACACCATTGCCCTGCTTGCAGTTAAATGGCTCTCTATTCTATCAGCAGCCAATATGAATAACACTATAATAATAAAACCATGAGGACCGAGAGAGTTAAATTGTCCTGGCACATGGTGCTAGAAATATGGGGGCGTTCCATCAGAAATGTTGAGATTTTATGGGACTTTTGACAATTTGGTTCCTTTACAAGACTAAAAGTAGAACAGACCTCCGTGGTTGTCGCTCCACGATTTTTGTCAGTGATGTGATGCGAGTCTGTTGTTCAGTTTGTGTTCTGCCTGTAAAAACCCAACTAAAGAAGTCATTTTTTTGTGATTTACTGTTTTCTAGATAAATGTAAAGAATATTCTATGTAAAATTTATTTATTATATATTTAATATTGACTGAGTAAGGTCATGTCAAAGACTGAAATCATTGAATGAAATCTAACTTTGACGCTCCTAACCTTATAAGAAAATTATAAGACTGTAGCCTGGATTCTACAGATCACAAATTCATATATGTCCACCTTTAATGATTTGCCTGTTTGCATATTCATACTATATTAGTATAATGCTGTCATATTTTGTCCTTTGTCTCAAAATCATCATCAGCAAAAATAGCTACAGCAGATTTCATGGAGATTACAGAGCAGCTGGAATGCAAATGGCTATGAGATCACTATTTACACTCCCAACCACTGGATTTAAACCCAGCGAGAGTGTTGACTCAATTTTGGTGTACCAAAGTTCAGCTCTTGGTAAAATGCTTAATATTAGTAAAGCAAAGCCTGCGACAGATTGTGACTGAGCTCATGGACCCCAGCATCTTAGCCCAAAACCACCAAATTCCTCAGACTGAACATTGTCTGTCAGTCAAAAAGTCAGCCGCATCCAAGCACATTACCATTTGCTTGTCTGATTGGTTAAATCATGCTTTCATGGCCTAACCACAGTTCTAGCGTGATTTCACATGATTCATGAACACAATTATGTTTGTCTTTCAGAGTCATGTTACACAGATGTATTTAATGCAATCTTTACTTCCTGAATGAAGTATTTTTGTTCTGTTTTCTTTCTTTCTTTCTTTCTTTCTTTCTTGCATCTATGGTTCTTCTAAGAATTCCTTTAGAGCTCTGTAAACTGCAAATAGAAATGTGCTTGAGGACCGCTGTGTGCTTAAGACTCTGTGTTTCTGTCTGTCAATAATTTTGTACTTTTGTAAAATTAGCCCGTATTTGGGACACTGAGTGTGTCACCCTGTAAGTTGTGAGAGTCTATTGTGTGACATTGAATGATGTTTTGATACAGATTCTTACTACAGCTAACATCATAACCCAACATGGTCAGTGTACAGCCAAGTTCACTGTATGTACGGTATGATCTGTGCGAAGTAGTGGCAGAAAGCAAGGTTTAAAGGAAAGAATGAAAGTCAGAATTCAGATATTACCACAGTTCAGAAATATTGACTGTTGTTGCTATGTTTTGAGCAGAAACATTAAAAAGATCAAGATTTGGATGAGCAATCTGGATTTGGGTTGTCTTGACTGACACTTGACACTGGAGTGACTCTGGGGTTTGACCACAGCAGAGCAGTCTCTGACTCTGTCACTGTATGTCCTCTGCCAACAGTAAAAAAATCATCTGTACCAGCCAATGGAAAAGCACAGAATGAAAAGAGAGGAAGCAAAAGGCTTTTTAAATGTGTGCGAAGCAGAGAAAATAATATTATAGTGGCAAGACAAAGTAATGTGAACCTTTTGGAATTTTCAAGTCAAGGGTATTGACAAACATAAAGTTTCTAAAAATAATAACACAAAAATTCTGATCTTTGTTTTTATTAAGAACAAACAAAAAATGATAGTGCTTGTGGAAAAATGTGAACCCTTGAGATAATGAAAAGCTAATTAGAGTCAGGTTTTAGCACACCTGAAGTCTCGTTAAGATTATACGTTTGGAGGTGTGTACTACAGCTACTTTGACTGATAAAAACCCCTAAACTTTTGGAGTTTGCTCTGCACAAGAGCAACCAGCCATGTTTTGCAAAAAAAATCTTTCAGAGAAGCTACGATCAAGAATTGTTGCTTTACATAAAGCTGGAAAGGATTACAAAGTTGTTTCAAAGACTGTTGAAATTCAACAGTCTACAGTTAGGCTAACAATCTACAAATGGAGACGCTTTGTGACTGTTGCTACTCTACCAAGAAGTGGGCGTCCAGTCAAAATGACACCAAGAGCACAACTAAGACTTATCAATGAGGTAAAGAAACAACCCAGAATGACAGCCAAAGATTTGAAGGCATCATTGGAACTTGCTAACATTTCTGTTCAAAAGTCTACAATACGTAAAACACTGAACAAGCAGGGTATCCATGGCAGGACACCGCGAAGGAAGCCACTGCCTACTAAAAGAACATTGCTGCATGCCTGAAGTTTGCAAAAGAGCACACTGACACTACACAGCGGTATTGGCAAAATGTTTTGTGGACTGATAAAACTAAGATTGAACTATTTAGATAAAACACAGTGCTACATCTGGCGTAGAAAGGGCACAACATATCATAATGAAAACATCATCCCAACTTAAAAACATGATTTGGGCCTGTTTTGATTCATCAGTTCCAGCTTGCAATCATTGAGGGGAAGAAGAATTCCCAAGTATATCAGAAAATTCTTTAGGATAATGTGAGAATGTTTGTACGTCAGTTGAAACTGTGTAGAAGGTGGGTGATGCACCAGGACAACAACCCAAAACACCGGAGAAAGTCCACAACAGAATGGCTTCAGAATGATTATGTTTGTCAATACCCTTGACTTTATTCAGAAAACCATGAAATTCCAAAAGGTTCACATACTTTTTCTTGCCACTGTACAGATTTAGAAAACAACATGGTAAAGTACCTTTCTTTACCTTGACCTGGGCTTGCTATATTGATTTCCCTTCAGCTTAGTAGCCACATGGTGCATTTGCGGTGTCCTTGATAAACCTTGTCAACAAACTATTAATCACCTTTGATCTTATGTTGAATCGAATAAGAATATGTGTATTACTGATTTAGAATTTATATAATTTTAGGGTTGCAAAATTCAGAAATGTTAAATATTTTATAGCAAAGTCATTGAAATTAATAACTGTGATGCCTTTGTAACGTTAAAAAAGAACAATAAAGTTAGCAATACATTTTTTCACACATAGGTCATAAATATGAATGATGATTGCAGATTTCTTTGCTTCTGTTTTTCTCTAAATCAGTCATACATCATGCAACAGGTAATGTGGAGGTTATTGAGATGATTGTTTCCAGTTGTTGCTGCTGTATGAGTCTCTGTGGTCCTCCTGCAAAAGACATGGATTGATTTCCAAGCTCTCCTCATTGGAAAGCTTTAGACCCCCACATTAGAGGAAGTAGCAATGAGGGTCTGTTTTTCCAAAAACAGTTTGCAGAGCTCAGATAACTTCTTTCTTCAGTTCTTTCTCTATGTCTCTTTCTTTACAGAATTCCCTACTGACTTTAAGTATTGGCATTTTAATTTTGGTCAGTAGCTAAGCATCATGGACAGAGCAGATTTCCCCCCATGTGGAAACAGTGACTGAAGCAATCCGTCTCCCTTACAGGCCCCTCTCCTTTTTAAGAGAGCAAATAGAGAATAGAGAGAGCCTTAACTTTTAATTGTAGGTTCCTCTTCGATTTATCATTTGTTTTAGTCTGTTGACATTTTGCAAACTGACAGCGGGGATTCTTGAGCTATGAGCTGCAATCCCACAATCCTGGTTAAGTTACATATGTTTTGTGCCTCTTTTCATTCCTTCTGTCTGATAATACTCTTTACTCCTCATCTACTTGTCTTCATCCACTTTAAGTATGCAAGAGAGTTTTAGAAACCTTGGCTAGTTTTTATTAGTTATTGCATGAATCATCTTCAGTGTCAGAAATACAATTGGTGTACAAGCAATAATATTTGTCCTTGCAATAACAAATAATATATATATATAAAAAGAAATACATTTGGATGTTGCAGATTAAAAAGAACGTTAGATTGTACAAATATTTTTCAATATGATAAACTGATATTGTATTTGCTTATTGGACTTATAAACTATACAAATAATTCTTGCTTTTATAAACTGGCCTTCATCAGACAGCCATATAGAGTATAACCACATGGCTCTGTTAATCCAGTGCATCAGTATCACTGTTCACACTTTTCTCAGTTCACAGTTTATGGAAGGTGTGCTTCATATCTACAGTATATCTGTCGGTGTATATGTCTCAAACATCTGTGTCTCTTACTTTTAGTCTAACTCTCTCTGTCTCTTTTACTCTGTATGCTACATTTCTTAAGTTGACTACAAACGATTTCAGCAGTAACAACATTAACAAAGCGGCTTTCGTGGAACAAAACTAACTTTCGTGAAACTTATGCTAAAAATTAATAACAAAAGGGGCAGAATAAATAACCAGTAGATTACCTTAGTTCAAATCTAAAGCATATTAAAAACTACATTGAGCTAACCTTACTGTGTTAAATTAATGTTAACTACAGACCGGCTGCCAAACCTCCCTTCACATAGCGGTGATCCATGTTCGCCGTCTCCCTTCGTCTTTGGGAAACCACAACATTTGTTATTTTCGAAAATGTATTTGTTCCAGAGCTCAGTTTAACCACTAGCCAGACCGTTAAACAAACAGAGACCGGAAGTTAAGTTCAGTCCAGATGCATAACTTCGACGCGTGCATGTCCAATGAAACTGGCTATACAGTCTTGGAAAAATGTAAAGGTCCAGTGTGGATGTTTTAGTAGTGAGATTGCAAATTGCAACCAACCTTAATTTCGAAACGCAATGAGAAGCTATGTTAGCTGCCACAGGACAAACATGTTGTCGTCTGAGGCAATGTATGGACGAAATGCGCTTTGGAAGAAAAGAGCACCTATTTTCCGATTCACAATTTTAAACATCCTTTGGTATATAAGTGTGTATTAGTACATGTTTATGATTAGGGCTGGGCCGATACCAATTTTTCATGTCTGATACCGATGTTGACACCACAACCTTGAGTATCTGTCGATACGAAATACGAATACCGATCCAATACCATGTCTATCGCCCTTTTAATCAATTAAGCTGGAAATAACACATTTGCTAGCCATACAAAAAGCATCATGCCTAAACAGAGCTACAGAACTCAAACGTTTTACTGTGCAACAAATGACAAATTCAAAGACTCAATGAAATATAATGCAATACTGCTGCTTCATTTTTATTTAAATGTTTCAAACAGACTAGAAGCAAAATTTTAATTCGTCATCACAAAAGTTCAAAATGAAATTTAAGGTGCAACTTTGTACAATTTAAAGTGCAACTTTGTGTAAATTTATGTTGCTCAGCAAGTCGCACTTTACCCCAAGTTGCCATGACTGTTAAGGTCCATGTTGGTTTTGGATCGGATTGTACTCCCCGACTTCTACAATATTCGATCCGGCCATTTTCGCCAATATTGGACTAATATCAATACTGAATATCGGATTTGCCCACCCCTAGTAATGATATGCAAAAGGTACAAATCCCAAAGTAAACGATGCATGACTCGAGTTATCGTCTCAAACGTAAATCTCTTTTCTTGGACTACAACAAAGACACAGACTGTAGGCAACAGTTTACTTCCCTGGCCTGTTGTTGTGGACAACACTTCTGACTCACAGCCTGTAAGTTTTTATTTAAAGAATTTACTACTGAGTATTTAAAGCATGACTCAAACACGAGTTTCGAGCAGTGTATAGTAGCGCTTGTTGTTTGTCGTTTTTTACAAACACAAATGCAGACATGGTTTTATGTTACGCCCGATGATGATGCATAAAATAATGTGTTTTTTTAACCACACACCATGCAAACCACACATTGAAATTTACCAAATGCACAAAAATAACATAATTTTTTGCGATTTAAATAGGTGTTCTTTAAACTGTTAAGCTTTGCCGTACCGAATACGGGACACCTAAGTTTACAGGTACATCAATATTTTTGATGTAAATTTTTACATCTATCACTGCAAACTATATATCATTGGACATGTCTAAGCCTCTAAAATAGAATAGTTTTATAAAATAAATTATGTAGGGAGAGTAAATTATTCATTTATGAAGATAGTGTGCCTCAAAATATTTATATCCTGCTAAATGTCACTGTCCCGTCAGCAGGACGCCTACGTTTACTTCAGTGTTTTGCATGTGAATTCTTATCCAATCATGACAAACTGTATATCATTTGAAAGTTCCAAGAGTGAAGATTGAACTCAATAGGGTGGGGTGACGCCTAAGGGGTTAAATTGTAAGATGTGTGCATTCTCTTCAATATTGTTATTATAACTGTTGGTAGCGATCAGTTCAAAGTACCTACTTGCCTGTCATTGTGCATACTGTATTGAGCTTATTATAATTTACGTAAAAGTGTACATTTACACTTACACGTTTAGTTTTTTCAAGGTCAAGTTAAAATGGAGGTAAGCCAAAGCGGGTGGAATGTCAGTATTAGTTATTATATAATCTATAATTATATGTTTGGTTTGGGTGGTTTGGATGATGGCTAAGGTTGAGTGTTTGTCAGTGGGCTTTATAAGGTAATATGCAGCTGTGTTAGTCACAAGTTGGAAGGTATACAGTATATACGAATGTATGCATGTTGCAAAAATGAAATAATGAAAAGTCATTCTTTTCCACTGAGTTGATGCACAACAATCCCTAACCCTTAAATTGATCATTTACAACATTTTCAAGAGCCTGGATGAGAGACAGTGACCCAACTCAATCATAGATGATAGACAGGCAAAGTATGAAGAAAGGAGGGAGGAAGTGAAAGAGAGAAGATCAGTCTAGTGGCTGAATGAGCACCTCCTTTTAGTTCGGCCACAGTCCCCTCCTCCTTAACTCGAATATAGTGAAGCGTTTTTAGCAGGAATAGAGGGAATCAGAGCTGGTGGTACAGGAGAACACATTGTCAGGATATTCAGTCCATACACACGTGCACATACACAAACACACACGCACAAAAACTAACACAAACTTGTTCACATTCTCCATCTCACACACAAATGGAGTACTACTGTACATTCCTACTCTGGATTGTCTGCAGCATGCTGCCAGGTAAGTCTGTTTGTGTGTATTATAATTAAAACTTAGTCAAATTAAGTGGCTGGTAAAGTCTTTATTGTTGCTATCAATATGTATTAAATACTGAAACTTGTAGTAACTGTTTAAGAGATTTAGGGATGATTTGTGTGAGAATACATCCAGGCGCTCTGTGTCTCCCACTGTGTCTGTGTCAGGCTCCGTTACACTGACCTCCTGTGATAAACGGAGATGTTGGATTGGCTGGCGTTGCTCTCGCACAGGTTTCTACTCTAATGCTTGCATACTTGAAAATTAAAGATGATGTTATCGGGCATATATTATTGGGAGTGCATAGTTTTCTGTGTCACGGACACATCTGGTGAGCGGTCCAATTAAAGTTCAGATATGGGAAAGTCCATTCATGCAGAGAACTGGTGTCTAGTGTTCATCTCTATATGCAATATGCGATGAATGAGATTTAAATTAAAATATTTGTTTTATAATTTGATCATTGATGACTGATAAAAGGCACTATGAGAGAGAGAGAGAGAGAGAGAGAGAGAGAGAGAGAGAGAGAAAGAGATTGATGGAGGTGTGTATTAGTCTGTGAACACATTCCTGTTTCTTGTTGAGAGTTTGTTAGTCTTGTGGTTATGAGCTTGACCTGCTGCCAGTAAGCCAGCTGTGAGCCAGTTGTAATATTGTCCTAAAATTAAAATGACCCCTGTACTGTTTATTCTGCCATCGTCAGCTGTTCAGCTCTCTTCCTTTTTAGTAGAATTGTCAAAATCCGTAATTTCTTATTTATTGTTTTAACTGATATATTGTGTAAACAAATAGGGTGCATATTTATCTTTTGCATGTGTATGTTTTGTTTATAATAGCCGTCAATTCTAGTGGTGGATAAAGACAAAATGCTTTGGAGTTCCTCTTAATTTGTGCTAATAAAGAAGGCAGATTAATTGTGTGGATGAGGAATTCCAGAGTTCAATGAGTAATGCCTGACTGCGGCTGATGCCACGTGCCTCCCAGAGTTTATTTTGGCCACAGACCCCTTTACTGCCCATCACTCTCATCCACTGCTAGTCCTCTCTCAGCAGTGCCTCAATGAGCTTTCCAGACCACAGAGCTCACAGTCAGAAGTCGGAATGAAGTAAGCGATGTCTGGTCATTTTGGTCTTGATCTGTGAGTGTAATATAGTGTATATTAGTCTCTGAGGAACAGCACATATTGTAATGCCATAAAGCTCTTGAGAACTTAGGCAGAACAGCATTTCAAAGTAGTGCTTTGAGATATGCATTTCCGGCATGTGGCAATCTGCTGTCTCATAATCCTTGCCAGTGGGCATCAGTCAAGCTCATTAGCATCAGGGTAGTTCCTCACAAAAATATTTGGGAAGGAGGGGAGTGATGAGTGAGCAGATGTGTAGATGGGTTGCCGGTCACAGTATGTGGGCTTGGCTGTACACAGCTGCATCTTTAATTAGGGTCTAGCAAATCTAAGAGTTTAGTATTAGCGCCTTTGATTTGGTGGGATTGTTGTGGGTTCTAGTTTTGATTGCGCATTTGATTGTGGTGTATGGTAAGCAGATCTGGCCTAGAAGCAGCTTTTGTGTCTGGGGTAAATCTGGCTCAGGCCTGGACTGGTCTAGATAAAAGACCACTACTGCTTTGGGTTCCAGTGATTGCTTATTGACTAGTGCGGTATAATATACTGTATTGTAGCTTTAAATGTACTTTTTCTTACATAATTTTCCCTAAATACCTCTTTTCTGATAAGAAAAGATGCTCCTTAATGCTTTGTTAAACATTTTGTTTACTCTCCCAATATAAATACGCCAACACACATTGTTCTCCTTAAGGATGTCTGGCAGCAACATTACGTATTTTGTAAATTATTTCCCTCACAAGATCAACAGGATATAGCACTGTTTTTTATAACACTGTTTTTTCAGCTGTCTCTCTGAAGATGGTGTTATGTGTAAATGCACAATGCTCATTAATAATGCCCATTTTCAAAACAAGGTTTTATAATAATGAGTACAGTGTGACTTTAGTAATTTAGGCATGCGGTTAAAGTCTTCCTTGAGCATTTGGTCTTGATATTGATATAAAAGATGTGGAGAAATGATCTTCAAGGGCTTTTCTGTTGCCTTTACCAATGAGTAAACGTACGAGAGAGAGAGAGAGAGAGAGAGAGAGAGAGAGAGAGAGAGAGAGAGAGATAGGAAACCAATGTGAGAGACAGCCTGATCTCATGGGAAAATTTACCTGTTTTGCTGGTAGCAATTTCATATGAATTTATATGACGTGAATCAAATTTTTGTATGATTATCCGAGTCACTATCCAAAAAAGCATAAATTAAACATTTACCCCAATGTTACAGGGGGCAAACCCATATCATACTAAAGCGTGTGATTCAGAGTGTACAAATTCATACAAAATAGCCACCTTGTAAAACAGCTATGTAATGCTATTAAATTATACTAAATAAAAAAGAGAGATGTAAACATGATGCTAGGTTACTTATGCATCATCCCTTAACTGTTGATATACAACACTACTGTTCCTGTAACTCAGTTGTAGAGCGTTATGTTAGCTGTGCAGAACAGTGTGGGTTTAAACCAAGGGAACAAATTGTATAGCTTGTAATGCACTGTAAGTAACTTTGGATAAAAATGTCTACCAAATGTGCAAATGTAATGTAATTGTGTTTGAAGCACATGCACTACCCATTGTTGCATGGTTCAATTAAAGTAAGGAAGATTGTTAGCCTTCTGGATGTATGGATGCTTTCATACACTCTACAAAATAGCACTAAAAGTGGTTCACTGGCTCTTAACCATAGGTGAACCACTTTAAGTGCTATATAGCACCTTATGTAGAACTATAAGTGGTGCTATAGTATTTGACGCTATTTGCACTTACTTGTAGTGTAAGTAGACACTCTGAATGAAAAATATAAATAAACCAAAATTCTACAAAATTACTTTTTGAAAGGGTACCACCCCAGTGACAACTTTTGTACCCTTTTTTCTAAAAGTGTATACGGTAACTGTGGTGTGGCTACTGTAGCCCAATTGTGGTCTTGAAGCAGTTAAGGCCTAGTCTGGACACAGAGCACAACCCTTGCAGCTACTGTACTGAGCTTTATTTATCTGGGCAATAGATTACATACACAGGAAAACCACTCTAGCCTGCTATAGGACCTGCTGATGTTACATACAGTATTAAAGCGTCTGTCATGTTAGGGCTTTTAAATGGAAACCAGGACCTCTCTGCCCTGCTTTTCTCTAATTCTTTTTCCTTAGAATTTTAAGGGGTATGTCTATTTTCCGATGTTGTATGGGAGAGTTCGCATTTTCGATGTATGTATATATTTATTTTTATAAATACACAACCACATGATGCTTTGACTCCAATATTGTTGAAGCCTGGAAAATCTTCCCCAGTGGTCTCCAAAAGGCTGCCCGTGGGCACCAGGTTGCCCGCACTGTGAGTTGCCTGCCAAAGCACACTCTATTAATAGCCTCAATTTTAATATTTATTTATTTATTAATTTTTTTTATATATTAGCTTGGCTTCTTTTCTGTAAAATAAAATAAAATAAAATATGACAATAAATTAACTAAAAATACACGTTTTGAGTAGACTATATTAAAAAAATAGCTCTCCTGATGGTTTATCCATTGTGGTAGCCCTTGCTCACAAAAAGGTTGTGGGAGCTTCACTGTGTGAGTCTTCATTGCTGGTCACAGTGGGAAACGCTGCTTCTTAGGAATAATAGTACCTAAAGTGACTACCACTGTCTTTCCCACACTAAACTCTAAGAATGAAGTAAAGAAGAACATGTGGTCTACATTATCGCCTTTGCATTCTTTGTGACTGACCAGATTAATGTGCAAATATGGTTTTACATCATCCTTAACACTGCAGTAGGCTGTCATCATTTACTCTTTTGTCTAAAGACAGAGAATTTAGGAAAGGAAGAGAGAGAGAGAGACAGAGACTTTTTTACATCCATGAATCAGATACTACACTTGTCAGAATTATCAAAAACAAACTGATTCATGTTTACTGACAACATCTGGGAGATAAATTATTTTCATTTTGAACAAGCCTTTCTCCAAGTCTTCTAATGTTATCCAAAGGACGGGGTTTTTTGCTTCTTTTCACTGGTACAGAGGCCAGTCTGGAAGCAGGTTAACCTGGAAAATCAGGCTTTTCATCAAACCTCAGTCTGTATCCCTTTTTATCAAATGGATACATTCCCACACATTACATACCCTGTGCGCAGGGTTATGACATCCATGTGCTATCATCAGGGGTTCAGATAAAAGAGATTA
Organism: Paramisgurnus dabryanus; assembly: GCF_030506205.2. Taxonomy (NCBI): domain Eukaryota; kingdom Metazoa; phylum Chordata; class Actinopteri; order Cypriniformes; family Cobitidae; genus Paramisgurnus; species Paramisgurnus dabryanus. The sequence continues at coordinate 30,498,935 of NC_133338.1, read as the reverse complement.
ACAGTGCAATTCAGTGTAATTCACCATTGTGTTTACACTTAGATCAAAGTTTTTTATATTTCTTTGTTCTGTTTTGTTTTAAGAGCCATACTTTTATAAAGTAGATACTGATCTGTATGATATGCAGCTTGCCATCGTGTAATCTTTTTAGATGAAAGGGTCACTATAGCCATATACTGTAGGTTTAAAATGTACTACAGTTTGGACTGTATTGTGCATTGTGACCTATTAAACCTGCCGTTGTCAGTCAGCCATAACATCCCTGCTTCTTTCTTTGACCGACAGAAAGTCAACATTCCTATGGTGATTGACAGCTTAATTATTTAGTTAATGCGTAATGAGGTCCAATGATCCTGTGTCTCCCACACCAGAGTATTTTGACAGAGTTAGGGAGGGTCAGGTCGAGTGGTGGATATCACACAGGCTTTCTTCATGGACACGAGCATTATACTGATTATGAAGGATCTTCAGGAGAAGACCTCCATGAGAGTGTTTGTTAATTCAGTGTGCATCAGTGACCTTACATAAACATAAGCAGAAGCCAAAACTATGTGTAAATGAAGACAACCTAAAAAGCATAAATCATTTTTTGTTTTTACTATGGAATTAAAATTTGAAAACAAGTTGTCTAAAAAATGTATTCAATGAATCAATTCTTCATAGACCCTTGAACTCCCTGATGCTCAGCCATCTTTGTTCTAAGCATTTGATCTAAACAGTATTTTAAGGGCAGTATAAAACAAATAGCTGATAAAAAAAGATATAGTTAAAGGGATAGTTCACCCAAATTGTTCCAAACCTGTTTACATTTCTTTGTTCCGCTGAACACAAAGGAAGATAGTAGTAATCAAGTAGGAAACAAGATCACATTTGACTTTTTATAGTAGGAAAGAAATATACTATAAAGTCAGTGGTGCTCAAAAATGTATTGGATACAAACATTTCATAAAATGTCTTCTTTGTGTTCAGCAGAACGAAAAAGGTGAGGGTGAGTAAATAATGACAGAAATTTCTGTGTATAGTACAGAACTGTATGTATGATTACAGGCACTGCTGTTTAAGACTCTTTAGTGTTGGCAGCAACTATTCAGTCTAGCCACCACAAAATCTTACTTTAAATTGGGATCATTCCTGAAACATGGATCTTAGGATCTGTTGCCAGTGCAAATACACAAAAAAAGAAACTCGGGTCCGGGGACCCCAACAGTGCCTTCAGGAGGTTCTAAGGGGTCCCCAGTAAAATGCAAAGAAAAAAGACAAAGAAAAACTTATTTTTAGGTATTTACCTCAGATTTCTTGCTACATACATTAAAGCAGTGATTCTCAAACTGGGGGCACCTGAGATGGTGCCAGGGGGCCCCAGTTTAATAACATTTTATAAAATAAATTAATTTATCATGATCATAATCATAATGTAATTAAATGTCAGAAAAAAGGCTACTAACCAACAGCACTACACTGAATAATTAAACATGTTTTGATTAATTCAAATTTTAGGTTTTAGAGTGTTTTATTTTATTAATTTTCTTTGGGGGGCCTCGAAGAGATACACCATATACAAGGGGGGCTGCATGCTCAAAAAGTTTGAAAACCACTGCATTAAAGTGTTTATAATTGCTTTGTATCTTTCTTGTTAGGGCCCGAGCATCAAGGTGCGAGGACCCTATTGTGTTTTCCTTGTAACAGCCCCCTTTATCTTACTCACTGATGTTTGTAAGGCAGTATTCTTTGTAAAACTGCTATCAAACAAGATTTATTGTCTTCTGGAGTACAAATAAATTTGAATTGAAAACGTTTCTCTTTAGGTTTATACATACAGCATTACTCTAAGTGTAGCCAATTATATTTGCTCTACATAAAAATATGAGGCATGTTGTCCCTCACAAAACATTCATCATATTTGGGGGTCTTTTGTCCACAGGGGGTAGTTTGAAACCACATGATTTAACCTATGCTGGGTTGTTTTAACCCAGTGATTCTCAGAGTGTAATGTAGTTATAAGTGTAAACACACTGTACCCACTGTAGATGGTTAATATTTGAATTTTCTTTCTGTTTACAGGGTTCCATGACTGTTTTAACATTGACACCAGAAATCACAGGATCATAAAGGGTCCCAGACAGACGCAGTTTGGCTACACTGTTCAACAACACATAGCTGGTGGACAGAAATGGTAAGTAGCACCTCTTTACTTTATCTTGTAGCTTTTCCTTTTAAGACATTTTTTACAAATGAATGTTACATAGCAGCACACTTATGTGTATTTGCATCTTTTTTTATTAGATCAGTTTGGTTGTGTGATCTTAACTCAATTAAACTAATAGTACTGATACAGGTTTAAAGGGGACATTTTACTTACAAGACTTTTTAAGATCTCAAATGCATATTTGATGTCCCCAGAGCACATACGTGAAGTTTTAGCTTAAAATACCATATAGATAATTTTTATAGCATGTTAAAGTTGCCACTTTGTAGGTGTGAGCAAAACGTTTGGGTGTGTCCTTTAAAATGCAAATGAGCTGATCTCTGAACTAAATGTCAGTTCCGTGGTTAGTGGATAGTGATCTGGGGGGTATTATCCCCTTCTGACATCACAAGGGGAGCCAAATTTAATTACCTAATACCTATTTTTTCACATGCTCGCAGAGAATGGTTTACCAAAACTAAGTTACTGGGTTGTTCTTTTTTATATTACATTTTCTAGGTTTATAGAAGCACTGGTGACCCTATTATAGCACGTAAACATGGAAAAAGTATGATTTTTGTGATATTTCATAATTTATATAATATTGGTTAAGCAACATTATAATATCATTATTATCAATAAATCAATTCACATCAGCAGTGGCATTCACCTGTAAACCTGTCCAGATGTTTCTAAAACTCAGTATACACCAAGCCGGTCAGTGTTCAGACAGGTTTTGAGCGTCATTTTCTGTGTTTAGCACCTATAAGACTGACACCAAATGGCTAAATCCAGAGGGAACCATTTTCTAAAAAACAATGAATTCCTTTGAGAATCAACATCTGAAATCTTTTCATAGCAGCAGTCACTAGATCTTCCGTTTTTTCCATTTTCAGCCATGAATATTGACTACTGCCACCTGATGATATAGGAAGTTATCTCATCTTATGCAGGCGCAGGACAGACATACTTGGCCGCCATCCGTTTGGTGTGCCAGGGCAACTTTGAACCCAGATGTAGCTACTGTAGTGGACAATGTGAGCCGACCTCACAGTCTGTGCTACTTTGCTGGCATCGCTTTGTTGTGTTTGTGCTTAAGGTCTACATAAAGCAATATTAAACATGTGTTCTGAGTTTGTCACGCAACAGAAAAATGTGTTATTAACCGTCTAGCCCAGTGGTTCCCAACCTTTTTTGCCCTAAGTACCCCCACAGCCCTATCAGTAAGGCTCAAGTACCCCTTCATCGAAACTAAACCTAAGTTGTGTTTTAAAGACAAATAATTAGTAATATTTATTAATTTTAAACATTAAAGTAAAAAGCACTGACTGATGAAGCATGTTTATTTCAACAAACAACTATCATTTCGATCAGTGTTTGCATTTTATCAGCTCATTTGCATTTTAAAAGACACACAAAAACAGCACATTTTGCTCAGCTCTACAAAATGGCAATTTTGACATGCTATAATTAATTTTCTGTAGGGTGCTTTGAGATAAAACTTCACATATGGACTCTGGGAACGCCAAAAATACTTATTTTAAAAATTAAAAAATTTCATCATATGACCCCTTTAAGGGCCAGATTTACTAACAGCTTGCGCAAACCATCATTTTGGCGTTAAATAACGACTGAACTTACTAAAGACACGCAGTAGATATTTAGCTCTGAAAAGGTGTTATTTTTGCGAACTTATTGCATTTGCATTTGTGGAAGTTTTCCTTTTAGAAGCAACATTAATGCGAGGAGAGTATTAAATTTTGCCAGAGGAACATACTTTAAAAAAATATATATAGTTTGCCAAGCCATGCTATGTTTAATTTGCTGGAGAAAAGAGGAGGAGAAGTCACGAGAAGTCGTCAAATCAGGTATTTCAAAACTTTTACCGTTCATCTTTCGTCCTCCGGTTCTTACTTTCACTTAGCTGGAATTTCACACTCCGCAGTCCGCATTTTCATTGCGATGTCCTGCCGAGTTCTCTTATTTGCGACCGTGTACTAATTTGCGCTGCTCTAATAGATTGCAATGGTCATTATAGATATGTGCTTATGTCATTATTGTGCCTGTGTATTTTATTTGCGCCTTTGTAGTAAATCACACGCAAATTATCCACTCCGGCGCTTATTTGGAATTGAGCTCTCACGTCCTTTTTAGTAAATGCCCTAAATTTACTAAAATCTCAATTTAAGTTACTGATAATTAAAGTGTGCAAATATTATTCTGTTCAAATATAAAGAGAAACAAAATGTGTTAAGACATTCTCTATAAATACAAAAGACATCATACGGGACAATATATGTTAGCCAAAAACAATGCAAACGTTTTTTGCATAATTTGAAAATGCAATGGCAGCGGGAATGAATATTATAGCATTATTTGAACATTATTTATAGTTAATAAACTTTGTGTCTTTAGAAACTATTCAGGTTCATTGAAAATAGTCAGATCTTTCTTGAGTTGGACATCGCTATTGCGTTTTGGATCGTGCAGCGCATTTAATCTTGACGGCTAATTATATTAATGATAAGATTAAAATTACAAAGTTGTCCTTTTCACAATGCTTTCCTCACAAAAATCAATCTTAGGTAATTGACTGGACAAACGAAAGACATTTTTATTAAAAGTAAATGAGATCAAAGCAAAATGTAAATCTTTTCGCGTACCCCCTGGAAACTCTTCACGTACCCCTGGGGTACGCGTACCCCCGGTTGGGAATCACTGGTCTAGCCAAATTAGAATGATAACAAACAAAGTAAATAAAATTAGTTTTGGAAAAGTCTTGGAAAAAGAAGTGGGATTTTCTGTTCCCATACACAGAGGACGAGTCCTCTGTCGGCGCTAAAATCACGCCCACTTGCGGGGAAAGCTGCTGCTGTCATGTCACCTTCTCTTAAAACATTCAAATACTGCCTCAACCTCGCGATTATGTTAGGGGCAGGGCCACGTTTAGTGGTTCCAGTGGGTCGTCGAGCAATGATTTTAGGCTGACCTAAGAAATGAAGAAAAGGCTAACTAGGCAATTTAGTACTACATATTTCACAGTTTTATAATGTATTTTAGAAATATAATGTGTTTAGAAACAATTGTCTGAATTGACTTTACACAGTCTCTCAATTGTAAGTCAATTTTTAGCATCTGCTAGAAAAATAAGTGTAAATATAAATGTCAGTCACCTCTCATTCACCTCTTTAACTTCATATCACTGAAGATTCACTCTGCCACTCTTCTTCATATGAAATGAAAGAGCATCCTTTAGTTTCCACAAGTTTCATCTGTTTCTCTTTGTGATGATATTTTTTCCATTGTACTTACTGTAAGATCATAAAAAATAATATTTTCTACCTCACATTCCCCAGATAATAACTAAATGGCTTGGTATGCAGTCACAATGTGAGTGTGTGTTGTCAGTTTAGCCGGACTGATGTAGGGTGATATCAACAAAGACTTTTTTAAGTGAGCGCCTGCCAAACAGCCCCTCGTTCTGTCTCTGCCCCATTCACACTGCATCTGGAAACTATTAACAGGCCAAAGGAAATTTTCAGTGTGGCATGTGTGTCTGCCTTGGCTTGTGTGTGTTTCTGCGTATCATATTCTTGGAGATCTGTGCAGTGAATGAGTGATTCACAAGCAGCTCTCACACAGAATAAACAATCAATGCAACAGACACATATCAACATAGACGCACACTAAACTACAAATACAGATTAGAGATGTTGATTGAGAAGTTGAATTACTGAGTAAGCCAGTGTAGTATTTAACACCGGTTTAAGTTGACCTCTGGGTCACAAACAGTTAATTCTGTGAAAGCTGACACTACCTTCTGATGAGATAAAAAATAAAATAATACTTGCTCTTTTTTCTCATCTGTTTTTTCTGTGTCTGTGGGAGAGAGAGACAGAGAGACATTAGGGAGCTTGTGGTGTATTTATACTGGCTTGACTTTAGGTGATAGGAGAGTAAAAAGGGTTTTGCAGGACTTGGCTACAGACAGTAGCTAATCGTCATTATGTGGTAAGGCTACCTCAGATCATTTGAACAGAGGAAATGCTATATACTTGTGCGTGTGTTTAGTGATGTGCTCTTGCACAGTCTGACTCAGGAAATGTCTTGATTAGCACAGTCAGATCCTCAGAGGACAATGTTTCGTCCAAAAAAGTAATGGAGTCTGATCTGTGCCTTGCCATTCTTACAACCCCTGAGCGTGGAAAACACGTTTGTACATTTACTCTGACAGGTCAAGTTATTTATAATGCAGTTTGTTGCTCTGGGCAGGATTTCTATAATTTTCTAGAGTGACTAAAGTATTTTGACATATGGTCGACTGGGGGTCAGTGGAGACTAAAGCTCTTTTCACACAGACATTACGGAAAGTACACGGGAAATGCATACGGGATTTGTCCAGGATCGTTTGATTTTTGGTTTATTCACACTGCCAATAAATTGCCAGAATCTGTGTGTGCGTTCGCCCAGATATCCTGGAAAGACATGTAACGTATTTAAAGTCCTGTACTTGGTAGTTTTTTTTTTTCCACAGCATCTGAAGTTTGCTTATTATCCATTATTTCTTTCTCCAGAAACCACTCATGTGCATTTTTGTTAGTGATAGACCGATACATCGTCCGGCCGATATATCGGGCCGATTTTTGCGAGTTTTATTTGTATCGGCATCGGCCGATATGTGGCTGCTGTGTTCGCCGACAGAGTGCTGGAAGCCGCAAGCGATTGCAGGTCATGTGACTAAAAACAACCAACCTTTCCATGACAACATCGAAAGCTCGGCCTAACAGCTGATCATAGCTGCACAAAGCTGGTTTTTATTTCTCATCTCTATAATTATTTGCAGTAGTAACGTGCTAGAAATCAATATCCTTTGCTGATAGTTCCTCGTCATTGTGGAGAGTGCAGTTCATGGTTCCATAGCACCCTCAACTATTTTTTACTATTTGTTAAATATAGTTTTTTTTTTAAGTTCAATAAATGTTCCTTTTTTTAATTGAGACTTGTAACATTTAGCATCATTGTGTCATTTGTATGATGTAAATTGAGTGAGCAAAAGCAGTATCGGCTCCAAATATCGGCTCAAGAAAATCGGCAGCCTGTATCGGTCATCAGCTAAGGCTGATGAAACAAAAATCGGTATCGGCACAAAAAAAATCCATATCTGTCGATCCATAATTTTTGTTTATGATTAGACTATAAAAAAGCGTGTGACACTCCGTTCTAGTATGCTGGTGAATGATCTCAGCTTCAGAGTGGATATTTGATAAGCTCCCTTCAGTCCAGTTTCAGACATTTCTCATCGTGATTATTAATGTTCATAAAAAAAAAACATTTTGAAGAGCTGAACGATATATCTTGTTGCAATGATGTAAGCGCATTAATGTTTAGTATAAGTTCATATGTGCATGTGACACGCTATTCTTATATGCTGGTGAATGATCTCCACTTTAGCATGGAGAGTGACAAGCTACCTTCAGTCCAGTTTGCAGACATTTCTCGTCGTAAAAGTTAATCTGCATGTAAACCCCTCATTTTAAAGAGCTGAACCATAACTTCATGTTGCCATGACAAGTGCGTTCTCACTACGACACGCCCCTTACGGCATTGTTTCTGCGTCTTGTTCACACTGAGGGCTTTCCGGGTATCTTATGGCAATGTTACTAGGTCCTCTTCCCCGGAGCGTTCCCAGAACATTTACGGGTTGTGTTTGCGCTCACACAAAAGCATGTCTGACAATTTAATGTTTTTTTTTTTGCTGTGTGAATGAGGTTTCAACTACTTCAGATGTAGCAATAGCTTCAAAGGCATTGTTCCTGGCCTGGTAATGTGAGAGTACACTACAAGGTCCCAAACATGTTGTTCTGGGCATAGTGAACCTAAGCAACAGCTTGTTCTATGATAGCAAACTTGTTTTTTGTTTGACTAATAATTGTAAGTTTTGCATTATAGAAGTTTATTTAATTTAAATGACATTACCAAAAATAAGTTGAATTAAGTTGAAGAGCGATATTTACCACCTGAAGCTGCAAAAAAAGTAATTGTCAGCTTATGCCATCACTACTGATGCTACTCCAACAACATGCACAACAAGCTGCTGCTTCTTCAGCTTTTGCATTGATACCGTAGGAATACACCAGTAACATGCCATGGACAGAAGTATAAATTAAAACTGATGCATAGCCTACGGTATAGAGGCTACAGTGTAGGTCTGACACAGACGTATAAATCAGCCTTTAGAGTTGTGAACAAATCAATTCTGTTATCCCCAAGTTTTGATTATGTAATCAAGTAATGATTCAACAAAACATGTTAAAAATGACATCTAATAAGTTTTACTTCTGGTTTATTTTTTAAGAAGGTAACGTTGAAAGTAGGGATGCACCGATAGGATTTTTTGGGCCGATACCGATTTAAACAGACAACTTCTGGCCGATGCCGATACCAATATTAAACACTTGTATACAATACTATACAGTTGGTCTATTAGATAGTTTATTTCTGCATCAAATTATTTTTAACTGAACATGGATCGGATCTAATTAACATTCAACTGACCAGCATAATAAAAGAGGCACAAATTAAGCTAAAACAAATATAATAAGACAACATGACAACCTTCAAAGGTGGTTTTTGCTATTCAGCATTTATTTTATTAACAACATTAACTCTTTTGTTACATATAATGGATTTCTTTATGCAGTTAATTAATAAACAATCGGTATCGGCCTTTCTCGTGCTATTGCCGATATGCCGATGGTTTCAAATTCATCAAAAAGCGGCCGATACATCGGTGCATCACTAGTTGAAAGTATTGCATGGTACGGCCTAGTTCAGTATATTGCAGTGCACTGTATAGTTCATCTAAGTAGTCCATCTTTGTGGAATATTTGCATTCTGCACATTGCATACATACTACATACTGCTAAATTGGTTGGAAAAATAGGGTAGTAAACTATTACAAATTCTCTTGTGCATTGAGCATCACAATGACCATGTCAATCACAGTAGCATGCAGTGGAAAGATGTGTTCTTCTTATGCAACTTTGAGAGGCACAGAAAAGGTTTTAGTGGTAAAGAAAATGAGGGATTGGCAACATGCACATCAGCTGTGGTTACAGAAACCAAAGAGTCCTTGGGATTAAGGGGAGTATAAAGTTGTCACTTTCTCTTTTCTCAGAATCTTAAAATGATGTAGGAATATGCATCTTACGTCAGGTCTGTACAATGGGATAGTTTGGAACACTTTAACTATGTGTGCTCCAAGATACTGGATGTACTTTATACACTATATTGGAAGAGTCTTCGCTGTTCCTGCATGTTTAATAGCAGATTCATAATTACAGCCTAGAAACTTTGAAATGATGTTCCACAAATCAGAGTTCAAAAACATATACCATGCAGTTAGTTATAGTAGCATGTAAAAACGGCGAAATAGCAAGTGCAGTTGTTTTTCTCATGCACCAAAAATGACACCATGTTCTCTTGTTTATGACAAAAATTCAGCTGATAATTTAGATTTCTTTTTTGTATAATTATTTTTTATTTCAATTTTTTTGTGTCCATATTAACCCATAAACTCTTCCAGTACAAGTTTAAAGCAGATCCCAGTGACAGTCTCTCTATTTTGATAATAGCAGATTCTGTAGCTCTCATTGCACAATTTATAGAGAGCATGTGGGTGTTTTGGAGCAAAGGACGTTTTGATTATTTGGCTATTCCAAGAATTTGGCGTGTTTATGTCTAATATTTACTGTGCTTGTAGTTTTTGCTGTAGTTAACTTGTGCACTGCTTTAATCAAAGATCATTCCTTTAATATATTTGCAAATTTCAAAGATAAATACTTTTCAAAAGCTTAAAAGCATTGATTTAAAAGCCATTGCAGTAAATTTAGTTGTTGATAACCCCAATTTTTCTGCAGCTAATCCCAAATACTTCATCTCACAGACTTTCACTTTTTGATATGTTAAAATCAGCTCTCGAAACAGGATCAAAGCTCATTCACAAAGGCCCCGTACACACTGCATAGTAATTCGGTTGTCACTTCACCTTTTAATGCTTAATCCTGTTCTGTACACACACACTTCAGTAATTTACGGGACTCACAACCGCATTCTACAACCAAATTAACTCGCGCAAAATGCAGGTAGTGACAACCACATTTACACAAACTCTGCATAGTGTGTACAATAATGTACATAACCGAACTGAACAACTAGTAGTTAATCAAGTGTTTAAATGTGCATCATAAACATGACAGATCTCTCTTCTGAAAAAATTCATTCCTAGAAGGGGAAAAAAGTCAAGGAAATGACAGAGGCACGAGGTTTGGTGACTAGTGTTGCCTAATCTTGCACTAAAAAAACAGTCCAATAATAAACCGAAATAAATCTGAATGCTTTACTTCAAAGATCAAAATATTGGGACCAGCACATTCACACTTTATTAACACCAAAAACGTGATCGTTTCATGAGCCAAAAGCCATAAACGGTTAAGTGCCAAAACGGTATTTACGTACAAAAAAGCAGAGGACCTGGCAACACTGCAAGACCGCGCACTGTGAAGCAGCCTCACAAAAGAACCGTACAATACACAACGCCAAGACGGAGGTTTATTGCAAAACACAATCCTGTTAGATTATTTTGGTCAAAGCTGTGAGTGATAAGCACGCGAGACGGCAGAACGTTGCTATGGTTATTTCTGTGTCAATCATCACATTTTCGGGAGTGAGTCTTGTTCCGTACAGACATGAAACGAACATTTAGGGGATTCACTACCGCATTTAAATGCGGTTGTCACTCCCGAAAGTTTGCAGTGTGTACGAGACCAAAGATTAAATAGCCCAAAAACAGAAGCTTTTAAAATTAAAATGGAGTACAGCAGTGGAAACAGGGCTGGGTTAGGATTTTGTAAATGCATTCATAAATATATTTTTTTTCATATTCTAACTTTTCATGAGTAATTATTACATTTATAATCTTATCTATATGGGCCAATAAAAGGTTTTATCATGGTATTGGTTTCCAGTATAAATAATGTCCAACAGCTAGACATAAATTCCTCACAGACATTCATAATGCAGTCGGTTAGTCAGTTACAGAAGCTAATTTGACATTTTGGAAATATCCATATTTTGAACTTGTTAACGTCCACAAAGCATTGGATGCCAATGGAATTTGTCTCTGGGTGGCCACATTTTCACATCTATGGAATAGTCCTAGATCCCTAAGGATTGATGTACAGACAAGTGTAGACACATGAATACACTCAGACACACATAAAACATAACACATACACATAGTCTGTTTATTTTCGAGAGGTTGCAGTTTGAATTCCTTGCTGAGTTGTGACCTTTGTGCGTCTTGTGAGCTCTAAATTCCACAAACAGCAGGAGGTTTGATGCCTCCGTCATCTCTAGGCTCAAATTCACCTAAAATCACTCTCAAACCCTCAAGTCGGTTTTATTTGTGAAAGGTATTATACAAATAAATTAACAGAAAATATGCTTCATTGAAAGTTTTGGACCAGGTTTTTGGTACACAAAGCAATAATGTTTGAAAGAAAATAACTTGCTTGTATTGTGGAATATCTTTAAAGGGATAGTTCACCCAAAAATGAAAATTTTGTCATCATCTTACCATCATTTATCAAAATATCTTCTTTTGTGTTCATCAAAATGAAATAAACTCATAGAGGTTTAGAACAACATGAGGGTGAGTAAATGATAACAGAATTTTCATTTTTGGGTTACTATCCCTTTGACTCTTTCCCGCCAGCGTTTAAAAAAAAAGTTGCCAGCCAAGCGCCAGCATTTTTTATGATTTTCACAAAGTTGAATGCCTTCCAGAAAATGTTCTCCTTGAAATATATAAACATACAATATATCAAATGAAGGAGCAGGCCCTCTGCTTTAAATAAAACCCTGTTTCATCATACCTTCATTTGTTCTCTTTTATCACCTCTCAAATATGGTTAGGTTTTTTAAAAAAGACCACATTTTGAGCAAAAAGCTGAGATAATTGCGTTTTTGTGACGGACTTTTGATAGAGATCACATTCAGATATAGAAATAGAGAAATAGAGATCACGATCATCAAAGCATACACAAAGTTTGAACTGTTTGCCCAAAGGGGATACTTCTGGGTTTTATAAGTTGGGTAAGAGCACCATCTGGTGGATAATAACGGAAATACAGATTGCCTGAAAAACTTGTCATTGGCAGGGAAGCGTTTTCTCTTAAAGCTGCTGTCCGGCGTTTTCCTTTTTGTTGCCATCTCTGTTCGAAATCTGCAATTGCAGCTATTCAGGGAATTATCAACTTAACGTGGGTTGTACATCGGCACGAAACAGCACGGATGAACACAATGTTTTGAGGAGAATCTGTCAATCACCGCGTCGCTGTGCATTCTGCCATCATGGCTAACTTCAATATCTGATTTTTTTATCCTATTTAAAGAATAAATACTGCGTATAGAGACAGAGCGCAGCGCCTCATAACCTGAAAACCACGCCCACCGGGGGGGAAAGCAATCCAACCGTCTCCATTGACTTTGTATTGCGAGAGGCTGCCTCCTTGTCATTTCTGGCTTATAACAAAAAACTGAATAATGCCTAAAAGCTGCTGTGTGACAATATCTACAGCTAACAAGCCAAAGAATAAGCTGTCGACCCCAAAAAACGAGCTTTTAAAGTAGGGCTGGAACGACGCGTCGATTACGTCGATTACGTAATTACGTCGATTTGCCGGAAATGCGTCGATGCGTCGCACTGTTTACATTTTGAAATGAAGGCGGCTTCAGCTCCGACCGGGTGATACAAGTGTTATACCAAACAGACAGAACGCGTTTAAAAGTGTGGGAATACTTTAAGCAGAGACCAAATAAAACACATACTGTGTAAAACTGAAATGGCATACCACAGCAGCGCAACACCTGTGTATGATCATCTTAAAAGAAGAAAACCTGGAGCTCTCCGACCTCAAAATGACGAGACGTCAGCGTTAGAATTTGAACTATTACAGTAAGTTTTTATACTTACTCTATAAACAATAGAATCAATACATATTGTGCTTAATACAGCTGCGTTTACATCTTCGTTTAATACGAGCTGCGAGACGCCTGACAGACGTGACATTGCATCGCTTCTGGGCAGTATGTTGAAACAGTAAATAAAGAGCAGGACATGTTTTTATATTAAGAAGTTATGAAATAATAAGTTACTGTCACATTGAGAACTGATAGGCATGTGCCCGCGTGCACTGAAAGCCAGCTGGCAGTGCGGAGTTCCCAATGAACGTCTTTTTTGCGAATATGTGCGCAGATATTACAGAAGCTCGTCTTGTAAGGTATTCCTGACATGCGTTTATTCAAAGTAACAGCGGCGTAAATGCTGTTTATAAAATATTAGAAGATACTAACTGAACTTGTTTTTTACCCGGAACTTAAGAAAAGTTAAATGTTAAAGTTAAATGAGAATGCAGTACTACTAATAGTAATAATATTAAAGTCGCAATGAAATTGAAATGAAAAACTATATATGTATTTTTAATAGTGTGGTATTATTAACAAATGACTTATCTGTGAGCTTCATTATTTTTTAAAAATTCGTGTGTGCTCATAATCTTTAATCAAAAATGCAAATCTCCTCCCCTCCTCAAAACGATCTCTCTTCACTTCCGGTCAAAAGTATGGCAGGTGGGCGGGGTCCGGGAGAAGATCGCAGTGCTTAGCAATTAGCAACACGACCCAACTTCAAACGACCCAATCAGATCTCGATGGACAAATTCAAATCCAGCCCTGCCTTATTTCATCTCAAAAGCCGTTTCATTCGGATATACGTCACCACGGGGAAAATAAGGCAATCGCTACTTCCGTTTCATGGCGACTTTAACAGTAATAATATAACCATTACATCTTATATAAGGGTTCATGAATCACAATGAACTTATTTTTACTTCAGTCTGAACTAATGCTGAGTTAATGCATGTACTAATCATAAACTAATGTTTAAAATATTAATATATGCCTATTTTATTGTTTAAGGTGAATAATGCCTCTTTTAAAGTGGCACTGCCACTTTATTTTTCATGTTGAAAATTTTGGTTTGTGTGTTTGTTTAATTAAGAAAATGCTTAAATAAAATGTTAGCGTTAATGGCAGATGTTACATTTATTATTTGTTGGGGAATTATATGTATAAAAAAATCATTAGACTATTCGATTAATCGAAAAAATAATCGATAGATTAATCGGTTGAAAAAATAGTCGATAGTTGCAGCTCTAGTTTAAAGACACAGAAATGGATACAGGCAACTTTTCATAGTAATACTATTAGTAGAACTGCGTCCAATAGGGGGAAACGTAGTCGGCGATCCACTTTATTCTCCTTAAAGACAGGGTTTTACGGCTCGACAGCTTATAAAAACTTATTTCTGGGTTCTTTGGCTTGTTAGCTGTACATATTGTCACACAGCAGCTTTTAGGCATTATTCAGTTTTTTGTTACAAGCCAGAAATGACAAGGAGGCGGCTTCTCGCAATACAAAGTCAATGGAGACGGTTGGATCGCTTTCCCGCCCGGTGGGCGTGGTTTTCAAATTTGCATAACGTCTCGGTTACGTATGTAACCCTCGTTCCCTAAAGGAGGGAACGGAGACGTCACGTCGTGACCGACGAATTGGGAACTCGCTTAGAGAGACCAATCTGCTTCGTACTCTACTAAAACGCCAATGAACTTGGCATTGAGATATTTGCATAATGCTGGCGCCGCCCCGCCAGGTGCGTATATAAGCCACAGGTGCAAATATGGAAATTAGCTTCATTTCGCTGAGAAAGCCGGAAGTGTGACCGGCCGATAAACAGCAGGGAGCAGCCCTGTGGCGACGGGACGTGACGTCTCCGTTCCCTCCTTTAGGGAACGAGGGTTACATACGTAACCGAGACGTTCCCTTTCAGTCGGTCACTACGACGTCACGTCGTGACCGACGAATTGGGAATCCCTACCAAAACGCCACTGAGGGCTGACCTCTTCCAGTGTCTGCGTAAAGCCCTCCGGTTCCACTTAAGGATAAGGAGAATTAGGTTTTAAGGCAGAAGGCCGGGCACTAGATGTTCCTTTAACCCCACAGTAGTGCTAGCGACTGGGAAGCGCCCTATCTGAGCGGTATAGGGACGCTGCGGAAGCCACCGCCCCGTTAAGGGCTATTGGTGGGCGAAAGTCAACCGTAGTTGAGGTATAAATGACAGCCGTGGCTGTGTAAGCAAAGCAGTGCTCTGCTGAGGAAAACGTGGGCTAGTAGGATTAACCCCACGGAAAATACTCACAAAGGAACCCGGTGGGACGCAATGTGGATGCCCGAGCCAAACACAGGTTCGCGAGGATGCAGCTAGTGAGAGGCTGGCAGCGGATGCTCCGCAACATCAGGCTGCCAAGGCAGCGGAGGAAGGCAAAACTAATTATTACGCGTTTTTGCCTTGATGGCCTTCCATACTGAGCTCAGTTTGGAGCAGCAGTCGGAGGCTGCAAGCCGACCTGCGAGCCTGTTCTCTGTGCTTCCCCTAACGAGGAAAGGGCACGAGAGGAGACAGGCTCGACACGAACATTAAAATCTAATGAACGTATTAGGTGTCGCCCAACCAGCAGCTCTGCAGATGTCTGTTAGCGAGGAACCACGAGCGAATGCCCAAAATGAGGCAACACTTCTAGTAGAGTGAGCTCTCAAATTAAATGGACAAGGAATGCCCTGCAGATTATAAGCAAGGGCGATAGTAACAACTATCCAATGAGACATCCTCTGCTTAGTGACAGCTTTCCCTCTCTGCTGACCACCATAACAAACAAAGAGCTGATCTGAGGTCCTAAGGCTTTGTGTGCGATCCACGTAGATGCGTAACGCTCGTACGGGGCATAATAAAGCCATGGTTGGGTCTGCCCTCCTCCGGGGGGCAGCGCTTGCAAGCTCACCACCTTATCTCTGAAGGGAGTGGTGGGAACTTTGGGCACGTAGCCTGGTCTGGGTCTCAGTGAGACAGCAGGACCAAACTGAAGGCACGAATCGTCAACAGAGAATGCATGTAAATTCCTTACTCTCTTCACGGAGACCAATGCTAGCAGGGTCAGAGTTTTCATTGACAAAAACTTCAGACTCGCAGACTGCAAAGGCTCGAACGCGGAACCTGTAGTAGGGCTTCAGCACCATGGACAGGTCTCAGGAGGAATAGAGGGAGGGCGCGAGGGGTTTAGCCTGCGAGCGCCTCTTAAAATCTAATAACCAAATCATGCTGCCAACTGATCTGCCGTTAATAAGCGAGTGATGAGCAGAAATAGCGGCGATATCAACTTTAATGGTGGAGGGTGACAGCCTACCATCTAACCTATGTTGAGGATATATAAAGCACAATGTTAAGCATTCTCTGGGGTCCTCGCGTTGCGAAGAGCACCAGGTGACAAAAAGGGTTTCATTTAAGCGCGTAAGCCCGTCTTGTGGACGGTGCTCGTACCGCGTCGATGGTGTTAGATACCGCTTGCGATAAATCACCTAAACCTTGCGCGCACTCAACGACCATACATGGAGATCCCACAGGTCGGGGCGCGGGTGCCATAATGTGCCCCTTCCTAAAGAAAGAAAGTCCTTCCTAGGGGATTTCGCCAGGGAGGGGCTGTCGCGAGGAGCGTTAACTCTGAAAACCAATTCCTGGTCGTCCAGTATGGGGCGACTAACGAAAGGCTCTCCTCGTCCTGCCTGACTTTGCACAGTGTCTGTGCAATTAAGCTCACTGGAGTGAATGCGTATTTTCGCGTCCCCCGCGGCCAGCTGTGTGCCAACGCATCCACGCCGAGGCTGCCCTCGGTTAGTGAATAAAAACCGGCGACAGTGGGTATCGTCCGGCGACGCAAACAGATATATCTGCGCACGACCAAACTTCTTCCAAATTAGCTGGACCGTCTGGGGGTGGAGTCGCCATTCACCGGGGCGCGCAGCTCGGGAAAGCGCGTCTGCCGCTGTATTGAGCGAACCCGGGATGTAAATGGCACGAAGGGACCTCAGATGCTTCTGACTCCAAAGGAGGAGATGACGAGCGAGATGCGACAGGTGACGAGAGCACAAAAACCGCCTTAACGGTAAATAACGCAACAGTCGCAATGTTGTCGGTGTCGGCTAATACATCCTTCCCTCGCATCTCCATAGCGGAGCGTACAAGTCCCAGATATACAGCGCACCGCTCGCGGCAGTTGGGGTGCTATGCACACCCCTGAGACTGCAAGCCCGTCATACGTGGCTGCTCATCCCGTGCTGGGGGCATTGTATGTGCTACAGAATGCCAGGAGACCCGACTCAGGGGCATATCTTGCTATCAGAAATGCTGGGTCTGCCACGGGGTAAAATTGAAATGACACAGGTGTAATGGTTACACAGTGTATGCCGTTGCGCCACGCTCTCCTCGAGACTCGATCGTAAAACCAATGCTGAAGCGGTCTCATATGAAGCAGCTCGAGCAGTGTCACAGCCGCAGCATGCTGTCATATGTCCAAGAGCTTCTGAAATTGTTTCAGAGGGACCGCGTACTTCCCTCGAATTAAACCGAGGCAAGTCAGAACTGACTGGTTGCGCGCTCTTGTAAAACACGCCAATAAATCGATCGAGTCTATTTCCAAACTGAGAAAAGGATCCTCTGCACGGGGAAAAGTTGCTCTTTTCCCAGCTGACCTGATGACTTAAACGAGCGAGATGCTGAAGCATTAAATCTCTGTGTTCGCGCACGTTTGCCAAGAACGAGCCATTATAGTTGACGTAAATATAAGCAGAATGCGAACAACGCTCTCTCTCTCGGAGATTTAAATGCCATGACTAGCACTTTCATGGAGACACGGGGAGAGAGAGACAGCTCGAATGGTGTACTTATTAATATGCCCACCCCACGAACGCAGAGCGAAAAACGGTCTAGGCGAGGGGAGATGGACACAAAGTACACGTCTACAGGTCTAAGGCTGCAAACCGATTTGAATATTGAAATACGAGCCTCGGCGTATCATCCTAAAGGTTCACACTTGTAGAGCCGGAGCGTAAATAAATCGGTCGTAACCCACCGCGTATTTTGGGTAATATGAGATAAAGGCTGGAAAAACCTTATCATCATTCTCGGTAAGAGGGACCGGCTCGAAATGTCCTTCGCCAGCAGGACATCGACTTTTGCACGCAGTACATGTGCATCGGACGCTTTCGCTATAGTGAAACGAATGCCCGAGAATTTGGGGGAGTGCCGGTAATTGTATTACGTAACCGAGGCGGATAGTGCGTAAAACCCAACGAGACGGGCTGGGAACTGAAGCGAAGCATCCCGGGACCGTACGAGGAGAATTAACGACACTACCGAAGTACCCGCGGTGGGGCAGCGAAGCGAGACAGGTGAGACTGCCGGTGCGTCTGCCGTGACAGCATAAACATCTACAGTATGTGTGTGTGTGTGTGACACTGACCTGAGCCCGATGAGGGTGCTGGTGGTCCGGTCTCCTCAGTGGAGAGCTCGGACTCCTCAGGACACCCGCTGGCGATAGAGGAGAGGTAGAGTGAGCAGGTGTACGCCCACGGCTCTCTCGATCCTCCGGAGACCCGGAGAGGAAAGAGGAATGCACTCTTATGTGTGGTTAAGTGGGTACCGGCTGGACAGCCGGTGGAACATATGCAAACCAAGGATTTTCCACCCGACCCTCTACCGGGGGAAGGAGCGAATCACGGTCTCCTGAAGAGTGATCCTCTGCCACTCCGGGTCGCCCGTCTCTGGCCACTTAAACTCCCGATTTTCACGGGAAGCGGCTAAGCGGGCGGGGCGAGCTGCTGACGACCGGTTCCCCTGCGCTGCCGAGATGGGGTCCGAGGAGGAGAACAGAGGTGGCCGCCGCAGGACGCCGACGGCGAGAGGCAGACTGAGGAGCCGGCGTTGGTGGACCAAGGGCAGCTCTCATCCGCCGGGGTACGACCTAGGAGATCGCCTCAGTCTGCGCAGCGGAGCTGTACGACTCCCCGGGCTCGCCGAAGAGGCCGGTCTGTGAGACAGGAGCATTCATGAAGTTGTTCCGTCATATAAGCCAGACATAGCCAAAGGTGGCGATCTTGAACACTGTGGTGGACATCGCACGACTGAAGGTCGCGGCTTCCCTCGTATATCTCTAAAGCCTTCGCTTGGTGAACCTGCAGTACGTTAATGCGTGCAGGGCTGAAGCCGCGTCTCCGCATGCCTGATGGGCAGCGCCCGTAACCGGACGACTGTCTATACAAACACGGGAGGGAAGGGTTGGGTGGTCCCTCCAGGAACGCAGCTGCATCGCAACCCCCTGCTCCACTGAAGGGATCCCCCTTAGCGGCTCCGTTAGTGAGGGAGATGAGGGGTGAAAGCTGAACGGCCGAGACGGCCGCAAATCACGTCAGCTCTTCGTGCCGTCGGGAAAGGCAGGCACAGGAGGTGAGGACCGTAGAGGCCCGGGCAGCTCCGAAGTACCAATCATGTGGGCGGGACGGTTCGGGCGGAGAGGGATTAACCCCTCCAACTCTACCGTTTCCGCCGCCCGAGCGGGCACGGCCGCCATCTCCGGGACGACTCCGCCTCGGAGGGAAAAAAAATGGGCACCCCTCTGATGCTGCAGAAGTGACGGGACCAGAAGGAGGTCCAATGGATTCGGCAGAAATCGCAGAACACGACTCTGCAGTCTCCACCGGAGCCTCAACCGGCTGAGGATGAGAAGGCCGGTAGGTGAAGGACGCATCCTCCGTCCTACTCAGCGTAGTGATGCGAAGAGCGTCCTGCGAGCGCTTGACAGCCGCACCATGACGGCGTTCAGCACTGCAAAGGCGCGGACGTCGTTCCCGTAGAAACGACAGTCGTCTCCGCAATCCAAGAGGGTTATGCTCTCACAGAGAGAACAAAAGCTCTCCACGAACGCAGCCTCGGAGTGCTCGATGCCCAAGCACGAAGACAGCGCTCGTGACCGTCACTGGAATCCCTGTACTTCTCGCATCCAAGATCGCACAGAGGAAAAGCTATCCTGAAAAGGACGCTGATCTCCGAATATACGAGAGAGTGGCTGTCTTTAAAAAGACACAGAGCTCTCACGTATCACTCTTTAGGGAAATCACTCTTTAGGTGCTCAGCTGATGATGCGCACAGGGAGAGGCAACGCACACACTAAACTCAAAACAAAAAATATGCAGAGCAGTGGAATACTGCGAGCGTCCGCTGTGTCAGTACTGCTTGTCAATCAACTTCAGCAACCGTTCCCAGAAGAGCAGAGAGTAGCTTCTCAGTAGCAGATAATGCCGGCTTTCGAAGCGAAAAAAGCTAATTTCCATATTTGCACCTGTGGCTTATATACGCACCTGGCGGGGCGGCGCCAGCATTATGCAAATATCTCAATGCCAAGTTCATTGGCGTTTTAGTAGAGTACGAAGCAGATTGGTCTCTCTAAGCGAGTTCCCAATTCGTCGGTCACGACGTGACGTCGTAGTGACCGACTGAAAGGGAACTGCGCTCTGTCTCTATAGGGATGATAAATGTCTGGACAATGAGGAAAAGTAAAGAAGCGTTCATCTTAGTTAGATACTAAATTTACACCAGTGGAAAATTTTATAGATCAATGGAAGATCGACTGGAGAAAGATAATATTCCTGAAGTAAGTCATTTATTTTCATTTATATTTGCTGTCATGTAATATTCTTTTTACTCACATGGCATGTATTTCTCTACATAAGTGTATTACATTCGCTATTATGTTATCTTGATAGTAAGGATGCACTACAGGATGTTTTAAGTGTGTGTCCATACATTGCGCTGTTGTTTGCACGTGACCCAATGCCAGTCAGTTTATACGCGTTTACAGAAATACACGCATTAAAACATTACTAAAAATAGTTTCGAACACTTTCTGGTTATGTATTTTCTCAAAAATGTTTTTTTGTGGCTATTTTTAGACCCAAATAAGTCCAGACTGCAGCTTTAATTGATGAGTTAACTCTTCAATGGCAGGGAAAGAGTTAATAACATTGAGATGCCTGCAGATTGTCTGACCAAATCATTTAAAGTTCTCATTTTTAGTCAGTTACAAACCAAGGATCTCATAATCCAGGGGTATCTCAATTTCATCTTTAAAAATCCCTTAGTGACCTTGCCGCCATTATTTGATTTTCTGTTTAGCTAGTCTCTATGTGGCACAAGTTCCCCTGGATTTTTTTATAATTAGAAGAGTCATTATTGCATGCTTTCAAAATCTTTTAAATAATTAGTTACAAACACAGTAGCAGAATTTGCACAATATTTGCCGTAAGCATGAATTATATTTTGTTGGATTAGATATACTAAGAATGTGTGTCTTACCAGATATCCATGGAAAGTCACTTTGATTTTCAGAAACATGAAGTATAGCATGTTGTTGTCACTCAATAACTCACTTAGTCACAGGCTGTGTGGTTTAAGAAGGAAAGAGCACCTCTCGCTTTCTCTCCCATCACGCAGTATATGAGTGTGATGAAACAGCATGTCACTGCACTCACTCACACTTCTACAGACCTCAGCACCATAATACCATAAGCGCAAGTTTTCTCATTCCCCAAATGTGAAAAACATTTGCACATTGATGACTTTGCCTTTTCCATATGGTTTGAGCTGGTAGTGCAGAGTTTTGTGGTAGGTTGAATATATGTAAAGAAGCGTGTATTTGCGAGGCTCAATTATTCATCGCTGTTCGCCCTGTTGCTGCCTCGCCTCAGAAAAAACTCTTGACCCTAATGAGTTTGAGTCTGATTGTAATAACAGCTCACTGTGCCACTGCTCTGGAAGTTTGGCTAGACTCTTAAATCATAGCAACTATAGTCTTCATTCTTATTCTTATTCTCATCTCTCTTTCTATTTCTTTTCCTTTTTTTTTTATTAAGGTAATTTTGTCCCCAGCTGAACTTAAGTGTAAAGTGCTTCGCCAAAGGCAGCTATAACACCAGTTAGAAACACAATATTAATGGCAGTGAAGGTATGCGCACAGTCTGCGCTCTTTCTGCTAAAATTATTTCCAGAGACTTTTGAAAATATTTGTATGAACTTTAAGGTGAACACTTCTGTTGTTTTTTATGTGTAAGCTTATTTTCATATTCATGCACATTTCAGACTACTGTCAAACACAGTGTGAAATTTGTGTGAATGTGTCTGTTAAGGCTAACCATTTAAAACATACTTACTGTTTCTTGTCAAGTCCATAATTTCACCGTAAAAAGCCTGTGGGTATCCTGTAATTATTATAGGCTACAAGTAAAGGCTAAAATCTGTATGTTAAAGAAGTTAAAAGTACTAGATTTTTACTGGTGAAATATGCAAAACAAAGAAGTATTTTCAAGTCAACTCGTGGGGCCCATGATGGAGACCCCTGACCTTTGTTGAGTACTCGTGGAGGTCTGGATATGCAATAAATGAGTGTCAGATATCAATTCACTGAATCACACTGAAAGGTTTTGCTCCCGTGTAGAGCATTAACCTTTACTACCCATCAAAATCAGCAGATTGAAACTTTTGTCAGTTTTTGGCAGAATGTTTTAAATCCTTCATTGATAATACAGAATGCACTGAAAAAACTATGGTCTATATAACATTGAACCTCAAGATTTATAGGCAATGGCTCCAAATAATTACACCCAACTTGCTTTTAAAAAGCGAGTTAATAAACAAACTTACTGTTTACGATCACAGTTTAAGTTGTGAAGTAACCCCTAAGTTGCAGTGGATGAAGCTAGTGTGCCGCTCTTGAGAAAATGTAGTGTTTTACAAGAGATCCATGCACTCTTTAAAAAAAGGCAGACAAATAACCCACAGATCATAAAAACAGCTCTGTCCATTTGCAGTGAATGGACTTTTGTTTCCCAAGTTTAGTGTGGTTTTACTGTCACACTTCCTCACATTTCATAGTGTATTTAATGGTACCATATACTGCTGTCCTTGCCATAAGCTAATTATGTAGTCAAATTATATAGGGCCCATCCTGGGCTGCTGCTGACAAAATGTGTCAAACAGGTTTCTCCTTGAGATCACTGTCAACACAACAAAATTCTGTCTCTCTAAAATAAATAGTTCAAAGGATCTCTGGTATTTTGGTGATCTGTAACTGCTGTAGTTAATTAAGCCCTGCATGGCTGGTAACTTAATGTGCATTTAAAAGCTTCGTGCTTCAATGAGAAGTACTGACTACTCTGTGCAGTACGCTCTCTGAAAAAAGGTACAAAAGCTGTCACTGGGGTGGAACCTTTTGAAAAAAGTACACTTTTGTACCTAAAAGGTACATATTGGTACCTCATAGGCAGAGGCGATTCTAGGGTTAGAGCTTTAGGGGTGCTGAGCACCCAATGAGCTCCGCTGCCACCACCCACTCTTTTTTCCTACAGAAACCAATAATATGTTTATTGTAAAATAACTATCATTTTAACATTGGTTCAACTAACTCCAAAATCCAGATTTTTTTGGAGACCTTTCAGGCATGAAAACGGGTCAGGGGTGAAAAAGATGAGAAGAAAATTACCCCTCTAGGGTCTGGGAGCATGCTCCCCCTTAGAACTTTTTTTAAAATTACATATTTTAAAGCATCAATCTTTGGACATTAAGCAGGGGAACCTTCCGTGCCATGCATGATTTCAAACCATGACGTCTTAGTGTATTACCAACAGTAACCTTGGAAACAGTGGTCCCAGCTCTTTTCAGGTCATTGACCAGCTTCTCCCGTTTAGTTCTGGGCTGATTTCTCACCTTTCTTAAGATCATTGAGACCCCACGAGGTGAGACTGAGGGAAATTGACAGTCATGTTTAGCTTCTTCCATTTTCTAATGATTGCTCCAACAGTGGACCTTTTTTCACCAAGCTGCTTGGTAGCCCTTTCCAGCCTTGTGGAGGTGTACAATTTTGTCTCTAGTGTCTTTGGACAGCTCTTTGGTCTTGGCCATTTTAGTAGTTGGTTTCTTACTGATTGTATGGGGTGGACAGGTGTCTTTATGCAGCTAACCACCTCAAACAGGTGCATCTAATTTAGGATAATAAATGGAGTGGAGGGGGACATTTTAAAGGCAGACTAACAGGTCTTTGAGGGTCAGTGCCCGGTTGCATGAAAGTCCTTAAGCTAAGAAATCCCTTAAATATAAGTTTAAGGGTACCCTTAATAAAAAATGGGTTGCAAGAAAAACCCTTAAGTGAACCTTAAGGCTGTCAATAAGTATTTACCCTTGAATGCTAAAGTATTACCTTAAGTTCTGCTATGCGTTGCTACAAAGTCCTTAAGTCCCATTTTCCCTTAAAAACTTAAGGGACTAAAACAGGTCCCTTAACGTCACACGCGATGGCTGATTTTATGGGTTTTTTAAGAAAATGAAGCACAAACGCGCATTTCTAACAATCGAAATAATCCCTAGAGAAAAGTGATGCGCATTTATCAGAAGAATGGCGGTTTGATCGTCCGTCAAAATAAAGTGTTTCCAGTTTGAATTACTTTGAGTATTCATGCATGCGTCACTTTACAGTCTGTTATTTGCGATGTTTCATTGTACACAAATTCGCCGTCTGTTGAGCTGCGTGCGTTGATTTGTTTACGCTGTGAGATTTTGTAACCGTAGCAACTGCTTCTCCGCTGCTGTGTTTTGGCAGAGACTATCGTAAAATACTTAGTATCAACACTTAGGTAAGGGTGACAGTTAAGACCTTTGTTGCAACGCTCTTAAATAAATCCCTTACCTCAGGGATTTTTTCTCCCTCAGGGAAACCCTCACTTAAGGAGTTTCATGCAACCGGGCACAGAATTCTAGCTGATAGACAGGTGTTCAAATACTTATTTGCAGCTATATAATTCAAATAAATAGTTAAAAAAATCATACATTGTGATTTCTGAATTTTTTTTTTTAGATTATGTCTTTTACAGTGGACATGCACCTACGATGATAATTTCGAACCCCTCCATGATTTCTAAGTCTGATAACTTGCAAAATAGCAGGGTGTTCAAATACTTATTTTCCTCACTGTATCTTCACCAAAATGGTAGATATTTAGGACCTTTTTTAAAGGGCCCATGTCACAGGACTTTTTTAAGATGTCAAATACATCTTTGGTGTCCCCAGAGCACATGTGTGAAGTTTTAGCTCAAAATACCATATAAATAATTTATTATAGCATGTTAAAATTGCCACTTTGTAGGTGTGTGCAAAAATGTGCTGTTTTGGGTGTGTCCTCTAAAATGCACATGTGCAGATCAAGTGCAAACACTGATCACAATGATGGTGGTTTGTTGAAATTGAAACTCAATTGTTCTGTGAATTATTTTCTCTCTGCACTAAATGTCAGTGCTGTGGTTGGATTAAGGGGTTGGATTATTATAATAAGAGCTCCTTATGACATCATAAGGAGAGCCAAATTTCAACTACCTATTTTTTCATGTGCTTGTAGAGAATGGTTTACCAAAACTAAGTTACTGGGTTGATCTTTTTCAAATTTGAAGGTTAAAATCAAAAAAATCAAATAGGTTGATAGCATCACTAGGGACCCAATCATAGCACTTAAACATGGAAAAAGTCAGATTTTCATGTCATGGCCCCTTTAAAGCCCAGTGACAACTTTCAAACCTTTTTTTTTTCTGAGAGTGTATATAGACTTCATCTGTACCTGAGTGATGCATGTGTCCCTGAATGCTCTCTACAGGAGCAGTATTACGTCTCAAGGCACTGTTAATGGAGCATTGCATTAAGTCAGTCTGGGTCATAGGATACATGTGCACATATTTCAACATACACGCAAACAGTTCTCAGCGGCCACCACATACCTAACCGTCTTGTGCGTTAGCTACCATTGATACATTACCTCAGACGTCAACATAAAATCGAACCTGTTTAAACATTCCCGTGCCAGAAGAATCCACTCACCTGTCATCCCTCATTGATTCACTTCCACTAAACTCCTTTAAATGGCCCCGGGAGCTTAAATCAACAGGCTTCCGGCTGTTGTATTATATACTGTACTGGAAACCGAATTACACACCTGCTTTGTGCTTATAATTTTTTATGACGTTTTGAATATTGTTGAATGTCATTGCTAATATTTATGAGTTTGGATTGTGAATGTTTCTAGGTTACTGGTAGGAGCCCCGCTGGAAACAAATGGACAGCATCAGACAGGAGACGTTTACAAATGTCCTCTAAGCAGAAGATCTGGAGGGCCCAGCTGCACCAAACTCAATCTAGGTACAATCTTTTGTAAATGAACTGTCTTGATTAATTACTTCACAAAGCTTTCATAATGAGTTAAATAAGGGTTAGCGGGTGAGCCTTGCGGTTTGGTTGAAGTGTTACCAGGCATGCCTTGTGAAAAGCAAATGGGGGCACCATACTGGTTCATTCAAAACCTCTCCTGATCTTAATAGAGTTTACATGTGCACATCTGGGCTCTTCCCGCTACAGAACACATCTGTGTTGTGCCATATGTGTTTTATATAGTGTTGAATGTAGATAAAGCCAGTTTCATAAGTACTCTACATGCGTACAAAAGCACACACGTACGTGATGGGATGCACATTGCAGATAAAGCCAGGAATGTCTAGACAGGATTACCAAATCAGTTTATGGTTAAAGGAAGCCCTGTATTAAAGCCACATATGGATTGCGGTCTGATTTTAGACTCGGATTCAGAGCGCAGCCTTTCATTTTGCTTGCACATTTGTAACTCCATCCGTTTATTTCCTTAAGGAAGGATATCCTTGACAAATGTCTCCGAGCGCAAGGAGAGGATGAGACTTGGAATGACGCTTTCTTCTAACCCTAAAGACAACAGCTTTGTAGTGAGTGACAAAAAATGCTTACTTTACAACACATATGCACACACACACATTATGGGGTGGTTTCCCAGACAGGGATTAGCTTAAACCAGGATTAGGCCTTAGTTTAATTAGAAAATATAACTAATTTTAACAAACATACCTGGTGTGTCAGTGCAAGTTGTTTTCAGTTTGGACAGCTCTTAAATTTATTTTAGTCTACGACTAGTCTAATCCCTGTCGGGGAAAATTGCCTCAAAGTGCGTTATTTAAAGTCTATAGACGGTTTCATCGGACGCACGTGCGATGACAAGATTGCGCCTCTGGTCAGAACTTTACTTCGGGTTTCTGTTTGTTTATTGGTCTGACTAGTTGCTAAACTGAACTCTTGAACAAATACCTCATTGAAAATAACCTAGGTAATCTAAATGTTGTTTATTTTGCTTGTTATATAAATAAACTACTTTTAAAGGACTTTATTGTTATTTATTCTTAGCGGAGTTTACCGAAAGTTACGTGTTTTCCACGAAAGCCACTTGTTTATGTTGTTCCTGCTGAAACCGTCTATGCAGTCTTACGTATTAACATCATTTAACACTTTAACATGGATACATTCTATGTGAATTAAGATCTTTAAACATCTTCTGAAAATCTATATAAATTAATATAAAATATAATCTTAATATATGTGACCCTGTTATGAAATGCAGAATAAAGTCTGACCTTACTTATACCTATAGATATCAAGGTTATATTTTTACTGAATGTTCTTTACATTATGTGAAATGATTTTATGTAGAAAACTGTAAATCACAAAAAATGACTGGGTTAAATATCATTATTTCATCCATTAACAGTGTAAATAGTACTCTCTGTGATAATTCACAGGCTTGTGGTCCTCTTTGGTCATACGAATGTGGCAGCTCGTACTACAGCACTGGAATTTGCTCCAGAGTGAATGCCAGCTTCAAATTTTCCCGCACTATCGCCCCTGCCTTCCAAAGTAAGCACAATGCACCTGCACGCTCTGTGTGCTACTTGATTTAACTAGGTCAGACTTTTGTTAGTGACATTTCTTTAATATGTTTCCACTTTCCATCTTAACCAGGGACTTTATTTTTATGCTGAATTTGGCCGTGACTGTTTCTGGATCTGCCTTTGGCAATATAACATGGATTTAATCTTCTTTTATAAAGAAAATGGTCTTGATTGCTCAAAGAAACAAGAGTTCTTTTGTTAAAGAATTACAGGCCTTGTTTTTATCAAAACATCAAAGATTTGCTTTTCAACAGAACAACTTAAAGTCTGTTAGTGGTTTTATCTTTGTCATCTAATCTTCTCTGTCAGGGTGTGAGACATTCATGGACATAGTGATTGTCCTGGATGGATCAAATTCAATCTACCCCTGGAATGAAGTGCAAGACTTCCTAATCAACATCCTACGGAAATTCCACGTCGGACCAGGACAAATTCAGGTATGTTTGACTTTTACAGGTAAAGTTTATGCATATTAGTGTTGGGCGATATGCCCCATTTTGAGATCGTCCTATCGTCAGCCTGTGAGATCGGCGATACACGATAGTATCGGGGGGCGGGGCAGTAGTTTACTCATTTATTTATTTGTTCATTTATGACAAGACTTGATTGGTGGAAAAAAGAACAAGAGCAACACCGTCATGAATGCATCTTTCTTAAAACTAATGCCATTAATCTGAGTGCGTCATTAAAGCCCAGACGCTCTTTGCGTGCCAGAGAGGGAGAACAGGACACGCGCTGGTTTTAACCCTCTGCGCGCTAACAACCTCTCTAGTGCAAGGAAATGTCAGAGATAGGGCTGCTCAATTATGGGAAAAATCATAATCCTGATTTTTAACACGATTACTTAATGACTGTAAAAACATGCACCTGCGCAGACACACGCAGCGCACATAAAAATAATTAAATGCATTTGTTTAGTGCTGTTGCAGAAGGTTACACGTGTCAAGCAGTGGTGCTCT
Source organism: Paramisgurnus dabryanus (assembly GCF_030506205.2). NCBI lineage: Eukaryota > Metazoa > Chordata > Actinopteri > Cypriniformes > Cobitidae > Paramisgurnus > Paramisgurnus dabryanus. The sequence goes on along the minus strand of NC_133338.1, from coordinate 30,469,946 downwards.
CAGAGGTGCCTTTTTAAACACACTGGTCCAGCGGAACACAATCATATTTTAAACACGAGGGATGTATTGCTAAAACTCCTTGAAAAGCATATCATAAACAGGATTACTATCTGACTTCAAGTTCAGACAGAGCGCAGCTCTGTGCAGCGGGTTATATTTTAAACAAAAGGAATAGTTTGCCTCAGCTCGCATGAAACGCATTAAACCGCACAAATACATAAGGATTACTACTTCAGTTTATGTTTAGACTTCGGACAGATGCGAGAGCGCATGCATGTGAGACAGAGGGAAGCGTAGCTGCTCATCCACGCGCTGGATTTAGGTGCTAGAACGAGTCCGAGACGCGCGCATCGAGTGCATCTGCGTGCAAGAAGGAACTCTCTCTCTACAAGCTCTCCGCGTAAAGTGAAGCACAAACCCTCATGCGAGGAAAAGCATGCAAAACTATGATGATGATGATAATAACAACCATTCGCCAACTATCGTCATGACTATCGCCATGAAAGCCTGCCATTGGCGATATGTCGGACGATCGTCGATACACGATACTATCGTCTATCGGCACAACACTAATGCATATGTCTGATTCTTTTTCCAAAGCAACTTACAGTGCATTATGAAATATACATTTTGTCAGTATTTGTTTCTTGATTACGCATGCGATTGAATACTGTGCAGGTTGGGGTAGTGCAGTATGGAGAAAAGGTGGTAAGTGAGTTTCAGCTGAACGATTATCGCTCTGTGGAGGAGGTGGTAAAAGCCGCCCGTAAGATCGGCCAGCGAGGAGGAGAAGAGACCAACACTGCACTGGGAATCAATGTTGCACGGTATGTTGTGCACATAACACACAAACAGCACCTTAACATTTTAGCACTTTGGCACTAACATAGCAAACCCATGTAATATATTAAATAATCACATATTCAGCTTATTAAGTGTAAAGTATACTTGAGTCTCCTGTGTCTCAGATATTTCTACTAAGACAAAGATGCAGAAATCTCATAAGTGTCTCCATAAGAGTATCAGAAGAGATCTCAACAATGTCACAAACTGAGCTCAAGTCTGCAATCAAACGTCAAGATAAACTTAAAATCTCTCATCAATTAGGGAAACCATGGAAGTGTTTGGTGGCTTTTAAATTCCTCTCTGTTTGGATCCTAAGGAATATATGGGGCTAGGCTAAATGCTAACACATTCACGACGTGCTGTACATAGATTAAGTGGACGCATTGAAAAAGATAGGGATGTATTCATTTGTCTAATTTTAAGTAAGAACATAGTAAAAGATTGAAAAACGGTAGTGTTTTTCTTTAACATATTTTACCAATTGTCTTATTTGTTTCTATTTTATTCCTCCTAAGCAGTTTTAGGAGAAACATCTGAGACTTTAGTTAATACTTAAATGAAACACTCCATCATATCTCCTAAACTATAGAAGAACAATAGAGTTGTCCTCTTGGATCGCATAAGTTTGTCAACAGACCTCAATAACAATGTTTACAGTACAGAACACTTTTACAAATCATTTACCTCTCCACAGCACACAGGCCTTTACTCAGGGGGGCAGAAGAGGAGCGAAAAAGGTCATGATTGTCATCACAGATGGCGAATCACACGACAGCCCTGACCTGCAGCAGGTCATCGAGGACAGCGAGAAGGACGGAATCACCCGATATGCCATCGCTGTACGTCCCGCCTTCTTTCCTCACTGTTCTTTCCCTTCTGCTTTCTTTCTTTGGCAAGTTATTTGGTATTTTCTTTGGTCTGGGCCTTGATCTGATGCCCGGTCTCATGCTGAGATGATGAAGCGACCCATTTTTAAAATGGGCATACTGTACTTACTTGGGCTGGAAATCTTTGAGTTCATATTTAGCTGCTGGCATCAGTAAAACTGGTGACAAGGGCCCAGTCTCTTAAACCTACTTATTGGGATTTACATTTGAGCTTTTGGTTTGCGTGGGCATTCAGAAAAAGTGAATCATATTTGATGATGATGAGATTTTCTCATAACAGGTACTGGGCTACTATAACCGCAGAGGCATCAACCCTGAAGCTTTCCTCAATGAGATCAAGTACATCGCTAGCGACCCAGATGATAAACATTTTTTTAATGTGACAGATGAGGCAGCTTTGAAGGACATCGTGGACGCTCTGGGAGAGAGAATCTTCAGTTTAGAGGGTGGGACGTTTCACCACGGCCGCCTACAAAAGCACCGCACACAGCATTGCACAGTATTTAGAGCCAGAAACCTCAATCTATAAAACGTTTACATCCCTGCCCAGCACTACACTATAAATCTTATTGGACCAAATCTTAAAATTGATACCACATCTGTTTGAAATATACTCTGTGTCATGAGTCATGACTAGCTTTTTTCTAGTAAAATATTAATATTCTGTATTTATTGGAGAGGTTTATTTTTACTATATTTTGTTAGACTCATATATTTGTCATTTTTATTCTCATTCAGTTTTTGGAATATTTTTTAAAGCAAGAATTCATTGTCTGTGTCTTTAGGGACCAGCAAGAATGGGACAGCATTTGGTCTCCAGATGTCTCAGGCTGGCTTTTCCACACATATAGTGGAGGTGAGTCTGGGTGTTTATCAGACTTTAAGTTCTCCGTTTACCCTTTGGTTCCTCAAATCCTCACAGCTTTTTTCAGCAGAAGAAAAAAACAAGTATGGGTAGCCTAGCTGAGATTAGATTAAAACTACTTTGTGTATCAGGCTTTCCAGACTCATAATTGACAATGAATGTTTAGATTTATCTTTGAACTAGAAATTTATTTTTCCCTCTTTCTTGTTTTTGTTCTCTCTTTCCTTTAAAAATGGGTTTTCTTTTCTTATCTTTCTATTTTTGTCCCATACTGTACCTACCTGCTGTTCTGGCAGGCCGTTGTTCACAGTCCATCCAAACGCAGTCCAAACTGTACCTGGTGGCTCTGAATCCATCCATGACTTGTTCCCAGCTGTATCGCTAATCATCTCTGTCCACAATGCGTCCCGACTACTCGGTTTGGTGATGCAACCACTCCAATTTTCCACTCCCTCCACGGCAGGCATGCGCAACCTGCCGTGGGAATTATAAATATATAGACCTTCTTCTTTTTGTGAAGGAAACAAATAGGAAAACTCCAGATGGCCATTGGACTGGAAATCTAATCCCTCAGCCTTCTGAATGCCTGGAACAACATTTGCAACAAAAGCAACTTAGTGTTGAGACGAGACGAGGGATAAGTTGCTGGAAAGAATTCTTCCACTCTAAAAGAGAAAATCATACCCCCAGAAAACAGATGGTTTTCCCGAAAGCGGAACATTTTCAGGTCTAAATCTGAATTTTACACTTTCCCTCATGGTCTTAAATTTATTTTATTTTATATGCTTTAATTCTTAAATTAATCGCTTTGCAATTTGATTTGTTGAGATTTTACGGCTACAGTAGGTACTGCAAAGTTATTGCATGACCAGTGGCGGCCGGTGACTTTTCTTCTGAGGGGCGCAAATTCAAAATGTGTTTGGAGTTGCATGTGTGTTGCTCATCATTTCAAAATATGTGTTCTGTGCGTCATGTGAACCATGTGCATCATGCGTCTTTGTCAAAATACGTGACTGCTGTACATGCGTCGAAATAATTTATGATAAAAGAGAAGCTCGTGTTCACAAAATACTCACAAGACACACCCGCCATTACCACCGCGCTCTCATTTACCCTCCCGCTCACCTGTTGTTTTCTTCACCTTTTCCACACACCCCTTTTCCGTGACTTCCATGTTTTTTCGTTAGGATAAATACTAACATTAGTTTTAATAAAGGAAATTAACTAAGGATTTCGATTTCCTAAAGATTATTAGTTTTAATGAAAATAAGAACAACAGGAAGATTTTATTTTGTACGCACACTTAACCAAACATACAGACCAAACATATTTAACATCCATGCCATGGAAAGAAGTGCAGACTGATTCTCTGACGTTCTAACTTAATAAGGGGAGTCACAGTGTCATAAAAGCATTGATAGAGGAAAGTTCATGGGCGGTTCTGCTCTGAGTTTATCCCCACCTAAACCGATGGGAAAACATCCACGTGATAGTGATTTCAGATAAATTTCAGATGCAATGTGAATCATACAAAAACAGCAACTACCTTGACCCCAACATCACAGGGGCAGAAGCAGGTCATACTGAAATGTTTGAATGAGATTGATGAATTCGTATGAATTAGCCGTCTCGTAAAATAGGTATCTATTGTCATGAGGTTGTGTTGAATGTCCTGTAGCTTACTGGTATAGTGCTGTGCATGTGGAGGTGGGTTTACTAGAAAGAAGGGATAGTGGATTTTTTGCAGTAGTGATGGGGTACAATAGGTACTGGAAATTTTACTTTTATGGGCAAATTCTTTCCAACTATAGAAAACAGAAGCTCTTTGAGAGGATGAGGTCACTTTGTCAATGGTTTACACCAAGCAAATGTGCATTTTGTTCCCTAAAACCTCATGATTACCAGCAGCTTTTTATATACAACTTCTGTTCTCGGTGGGTTGGAAGTTCAGTGAGAATTTTCTGTCTGACCTGGGATGAATTGGACGTTGTTTGTTTATATGTAAGCAACTCCTCAGGAATTTCAGTTCTCTCTAAACATAAACTTCACAAACCATTTCTCTCTCTCTCTCTTATTCAGACTACTGCCTGCATAGATTACAGCAGAATAAACTCGTCAGTGTGGAGATAAATTGTTTATGAGGTTCCCATAAATATGGATTGCAGCACACTCAGATAAACCTCTAGAGGAAATAAAACTGGCTGCATGCTGAAGCAATGTAAGATGGAATGTGAGAATCACTGTGGTATTAATTCCTTAAAATGAGACCTACAAGAGATCAAGAATGTTGCTATGTATAAACATTTGGAAAATCTATAGAGTTCACTTATCATTTTTTATTTGACTAATGTGCCATAATAACATAAACTAGCTACTGCAGATTGTCTTAGCACACCTTAAAAATGTTTTTGGAAGACAGAAGAATAAAAGTTAAATAAAGACATATTTTCTTCCCTTGAAAATTTGTTTCCGAACGTGAAGAGACCCGTAAATGTGCCACACTGAACCGACCCGGACCCATCTATTATTTTGAAAGTTGGACCTGGAACCGACGCGGATCCGTAAATTATTTAAAAGCTGGATCCGAACCTGTCCGGGCAGACACAGACCCGACTGGACCCGATCTTCAAATATTCTTCAGCTAAATGCTATTAATAAGTCAATAAACAAGAAGCGAAAATTAACCTTTTGTCTTACCCATATAGCCTTCTCCCTCCTTGTTCCTCTCTCTTGCCGATTAAAATGCTTAATTCACTCATTATTCCAGCCTAGTTATTCTAGTGTAATGACATAAATGTAATAACTTGTTTCTGTCAATTTTAGTTAGTTTCAATTGTACAGGTTTTATTGTTGATATTTTGTCTACAGGATGGTATTTTAGTGGGAGCTGTGGGTGCTTATGACTGGAATGGAGCTGTGCTGAAGGAAACCCGTCAGGGTAAAGTGGTTCCACCAAAGTCTTCATACGAGCAAGAGTTCCCAGAAGAACTAAAGAACCATGGGGCGTACCTGGGTAAAGAATCCACAACTACAACTTGAGCTGTCATGACTAAACCATGCTGTTAGTGCTAATGATTGGAAATCTCAATAGCATTATTGCTTTTTCTACATAACATTTAAATTAAATAGAAATGTACAATTGTTACAAACACATGGTTGGTACTATTACAGTGTGTTTCAGACTTGCATCTATTTGTTAAGCATCTATTATATACATTTTATTATGTTTTCGGCTTTGGGTCTTTAGGTTACACAATAACCTCTGTGGTGTCAGCTCGCAGCGGTCAGTTGTTTGTAGCAGGAGCTCCACGGTTTAACCACACAGGAAAGGTCATCATCTTCACCCTGAAGAACACAGGAGAGCTCACTATATTACACTCACTAAAGGGGCAGCAGGTAACATACTGCATTTAAACACATTTACTGTAGCACACTGTTTAATGGACACTCATCCATTTTATGCTCTGACTCATTTCTTAGGGTTTATATTATGTTTATATAACACTCAGTTCTGCTTCTAAATGTCGGAGTCACATTCAAAGTCACTGTAAGATGTGACCCTCTCTGTGAAATCGACTATAAAAACAATCTAATTCTGAGATGATGAGTATCAACTTTAATTTCAATCATTGATTTTACATTGATTTCGATCTCTGATTTGGTCTTACTCAGTCAATATAAAAAATAACAAGGTTATTTTTCACAGAAGGTTCTTTACATAAACAGGGATGATATTATGTAAAAAAACAGTAAATCACAAACAATTACTTAAGTTATGGACGTCGGATCCATTATTTGTCACTTTTTAAGACTAATGATATTGGACCCTAGCCTGGGAAAACCCAGACAACTTTCGGCAAATTTAGATTTGCACTGCAAGTAGTCTGGCAAAGAGACCATTCAAGACCATTTCTAATGCTGAGAAATCGCGGCACCAATCAGAAACGTTGGGGCGGGCTTTACACGATGACGGCAGATTATGTACATTACAAAGATGGATGCCGCCGTGGAACATCACTCATTCGAATCAGACGATGGTGTGTGTGCAAAGGCTATCTATTGCTTTTGTGTATGGTATTTGTAGTGAAGTATCCTGTCTCAATGTTTTCTCGCGGATGCGCTGTTGTACGCGGACTGTCCTCACAGTCTCAAATTTTGGGCCGCACGTGGACGGTCGACGGACGGACGCGGAACCTTTTGATGATGAAAATGACGTCATGCGGACGGCACGCGTACATGGACTGCCCTATTATCATTTAGCGTCTCTTCTCAAATTTTTTTTGGGACCCAACCACATTTTTTTGCTTTCGATGTCCATGAGTTGTGTGTTATAGACTGGGTCACAAGTTATTTTGAACAGACACCTGTGACAGAACATTATACATTATATTTGTATTAACTATATTGTTAGCAACTATATGACTTGGAGGGAACATTGTTAATTTACAAAATATTTAAATATTGATGAAAATGTATTTTAGTTAGACATATTGGTATATTTTATTGTAGTGCTTTTGCTTTCATTTTGTATAGGCACTTAGGTCCATTTATTTGGTGGTTTTACTTTGGGAAACAGGTTTTAGGAATGTCATGCTTAAGATCACCCCTCAGTCATACAAAAAGGACGGTAACACACAGCCTCTCGTGGCAACTGTCCTGCTATGCTCATGTAACAGATGCCGTTAACAGTTCAGCAGCAGAGATAAACTGTGTTTTTCTTCTAGTCCTGGTATTCATTTGCAGTGTATGTGTTGTCTAGACTGCAATTCCACACAGCCCATGTGCAACTCATCAGTGTCCTAAAACATGCAAAAAACTAAAACAAATTCTCACAGACAAAACACAAACATTGAGTAATATCATTTTTGTCAAGTAGGTACACAATTACTTGCACCACAATAGAATAGTACAAATAGATCAGAATGACAGAAAGAAAGAAGGGCTTGGGTCACGTTGGTTGGTGGTTTACATAAATGGTTAATTTTAATGACTCTTTATATTCATGTCCTGCTTGTATTTTGTCCATTGATCTGTTTGGACAGATAGGGTCATACTATGGCAGTGAGATTGCTCCAGTTGATCTGGACGATGACGGAGTGACAGATAACCTGCTGGTGGCTGCGCCCATGTTCTTCAGTGGAGGATGGGAAAAGGGCAAAGTTTACATCTACAGAGTGACCGAGCAGGTAGAAACTTTATATCTTCAGCAGATTTTTAAGTTAATTGGCAGTTACTTGTTTGGTTACCTTAACACAATGGATCTTTCCTACAGCTGGTTTCTCTTATTCTTTATGTTCAGAAACTGTTTAGGTACATAAATGCACTTCCTCAATAATGGCCTCACATACATTTTGACAGACCTTTGCCACCTGCTGTACCCTTCATCACAAAGCAGTGAACTCAGAAGGAAAATATTTTCCCCCTTGAAATGTAATTATGTGAAGCTCACAGAGACAGCCGCTCTAATAAATGGAAAAAGCTGAAGCACGTGCAAGGGCAGTTATGTGTTTAAAGCAGACGTCCATCTTTATTCATTTAGGACTTGAGCATTTCCTTAATGCTTTAAACAGGACACCACAATCTGTATTATATCCCTGCGGCATAACACTGGTAACATTAACACTGCTTGCCTTTTTTGCTGATTTTTGTCATTACTGTACGAGTTATCTGCAAACACTTTAACCCAATCTGTTTATATGACAACAGATTGCCGATAATGCTTTACACAGACAAAACAAGAGTTTAGTACATAAAATATGGCTGAGCGTAAGATGCAAATCAATAGTTCATCCATATTTTTTTTACCTTACAACTTTGGCTAATGTCAGCAAAAAATCAGCAACAGAAATTAAGTGTATCGCAATAAACAAACTTGATCAACGTTTGACAACATACAAAGCAGCTTGAAGGGTTTATAGTAGTTTGTAGGACATCTTCTAATGTCTCATTTCATCAACCCTCTTCTTGTCTCTGCTCCTGATCGGATCCTTTGTAATCTAATGCTGTTTTAGGAAGGCTGAAAAAACTACTTATTTCATGTGTCTGTCATGGCCATATATTTCTAAAGAGAGAAAGAGAATTTAGTGGTAGTGTACTTGGCCACCATGAATAATTTTTGCTCCCTTGTAGTATATTTGTGCATGTTGTAATGCTACAGTACAATTAGGATTTAAAATTACAAGTCTTTGTGTAGCATTTCTGTTTTTGCTTTTAGCCTTTAAAATATATTGAAAGAGAAATGATGAGAAATTTAAGAATAACAAACCTAGCTCTATTAAATAGAGGTAACGTTTCCCAGAGTTATATAAACACACGGTGGTTAGTCACAATGGGTCCTGAACCTTTAACGCATTCCTCAAAAGATTATTTCGGGTTTCAGAAATGTAAATGTTTAGTCTTTTTCCATGACCTGTGGATGTTTTCCTACTAAACAACTCGAGAGTTTCAACTTTTTTGTTGGTTTGCAAAAACAAATATAAAAAGAGTCTTTATTAAAGTTTGCATTGAATATCTTTGTCTAACAACAGTATAAACTATCATATAAATACACACAGTATGAAGAAAAAGATTGAATGCAAAACAAGGGATCAGACTGAAGAGCACCTAATGGCGCTAACAAAGCACTCATAGTCACCCACCTCCACCCCCAGCTCCAGCTGCCTAGATCTGTTATGGATTATATTGTGGCTAAATTTGGAGCTGCATCATTTGCATGCTCACAGTGTGTATAAGCAGTAGCAAGTTTTCATATGACAACAGCAACGTATGCAGAGTTTGTTCCTTTAAGATAAAATATATTGGCACTAACATGCTAATATATACCATGTGTGTATAGTGTGTTATTAATACCAACACAACCAACATGTATATGCGCTCAAGACCAAGTTTGTGGGTTCAAGTTCTTTCATTAAATGATTGATGTCTGCATGTTTTATTGTGAAGTTTCCTATCCACTGCCAAACAAACGTGTACAGACATTCAGCTTTTATAGAGCAGCAAGGCATGATCACATCATGCTGTAATTTTATTCTTGTACAGATGCCACAATGTGTTTACCTCATGACTACAATGTCTTATACTCTTGTCAGCCACGTTTTATACTGGAGGGCTCGCTGGAGGTCTTGGATCAGGGTCAGAATGCCCGTTTCGGATCTGCACTAGCCCCTGTGCCCGACCTCAACGGAGATTCATTTAATGACCTGGTGGTGGGAGCACCGCTTGAGGACGACAACAAAGGAGCCATTTATATCTACCACAGCCAACGCAACAGAATACTGAGGAAATACAAACAGGTATTACATCAAAAGCACCCAGATGGTTATTTTAAAGTGTGCTTTAAATATGACAGAAGATATACATTTAAAACTGTATTTGTTAGAGGATTGGAGCAGTTCAGCTGGCTCCTGGTCTGCAGTACTTTGGTCGTAGTATCCATGGGAAGATGGATATGAATGGAGATGATCTGGTGGATCTGGCTGTTGGTTCCCTTGGAGCAGCAGTACTACTTTGGTGGGTGAAAAGCTAAATGTCTCAGGTTCCTATTTTGCTTATCTAAGGTTACTAACGCTAGTTAGTTTCTCATTTATTTCTTCATAAAGTAACTTTATTGTTGTGTCGCAGGTCTCGAAGTGTTGTTCGAATCCATGCCACTGTTCGATTTGAGCCCAGCAAAATCAATATATTCAATAAAGACTGTCGGAGAGGAGGCAAGGATGTGACCTGTATGTCGGCTATTGTATGTCTTAATGTCACAGCCCGGACTCCCATCAGGGCCTCAGAGGAAATAGGTCAGTAAATAAATAGTTTTATAAGAAAGATTTCAGGTATTACTTTCTAAAAAGCAATGTTTTCATGTCTTTTCCATCTTTCTGCTGGTCAAAGATGAAGTTTCATGCCTGTGTAGTCTTGTGCTCATTTACTGTTAGAAATCATTTATCCACTTGTGATGTATATAATGTGGTCTTTGTATAGTGAATCAGATTGTTTCTGTTGGATTGCAGCAGTATTTTGGTCAATGTATTGGTTGGAAAGTAGAACAGACATCACACTTATTGTAGCTTTCCCACAGACACTCTATACTGGAAATATCTCTGGAAAACAGGAGGTTCTGTTGAAACTGGAAGTGCTTTGAAAGCAGCAGTTTCCTCTCATCATAAACACTTGAATATCTCTAGGTTACAGTGTCATTATACTGTAAGGGACTAAACAGCGGACATCTGGAGTTTTTTTTATTTATTCTTTTAACCAGCTGGATACTCACAAGTTCAGTTAAGGTTTTTCTGCTCAGCACGAAGAGGATGTTATTGGTAGTGAAGTGTTCGACACACAGTAATCTCTTGATCCTTGTTGCCTTGTCTTGGAAGGAAAATGACTTTAGCTGCTTTAGCCACACGCTCTGGACATTTACAAGCACAATAGATACATTGTGTGATACAGTAGCTCTGTGTGTAACAACAAAAGAAATATGTCCAGTGTCTATGCTCTGTTTATTGACCTTTGAGTCTTTACATGCAGTTGATGTGAAGTATTTTCAGCATGTGTAGAATTGTTTATTAGGAAACCAAAGAGATTAAAACTTAAAACATCCTTGTCTGTATAAATCCTAAATGGCTAAAGTTACTACAGATGGACAGGTCCCGTATATGTAAGTAAAAGTTTATAGCTAAGTCTCATATAATAAGTGAGTCCCATATAAAAAATCTTTGGCACATTAGATGCTTTACTAAACCAAAAACATTTTTAAGATTATTTTTGTATCTAATCTGTTGTAATACAGTAAGTGTGTTATATGAACAAGAAGCACTGATCTGCCCATTATCGAGTCAGTCTGAGATCACACAAAGAGACAAAACTAACTTGAACAGCCTGATTCCGTTAAAATTGTGGCAACATCCCCAAGATAGAAATATGTACTGATATTTTATACTGACACCAAAACAAAAGATATATATCTATAACACATTTTTTGTGAAGCATGTTCCGAACTAAGTTACTGCTATGCAAAAACAGCAGAAGCAACAAAGTGTGGCTGAGGGTTAACAGATCACTTCTCTCAGGTCTGGTTTAGGGTCTGTAGAAGTCCTCTGTGACCATATATTTGCTTTGAAAGCATGTGTTGGAAGGTCAGGTTGTTATGTATCGTGTGGACTACAGAGTAGTACGAATGTTTTTAATTAACCTTTATCACCCACAACACCTCCATCACTGATGTCAGAGGTGTGAATCAAGGCAATAGAGAATGTCTTCATCTTTATGGTCATCTGGGGACTGTGTGTGTGTGCGTGCGTGCATGCGTGCGTGTGTTTGGGTGTTTTTATGTGTGCACGTGCGTGTGTGTTCTGAATGGCACAGAGGACATTATGCATAGCTTTTTCATGCACTACAGCTCTTTGATTAGTAGGAAGTCCTTATCAATCTAAAATCACTGTGAGTTTTAGTCATTTATACAATTTATTTGAAAAAGCAGCACTCGTCAAACATAATCATGCATTTTCTTTATTACTATGAAGATACCTGGTAAGATTTGTGTAAATGGTTCTTCTTCTGCAGCGCATATTGAGTTTGTGCACGAGAGCGCCCTCTGGCTTTTGGATGTAGCGACATCTCACAGTAGTTCATTGAGAAGCATAGTTTATTGGTATACTTGTTTTTTTTTAGATAAAAATAGGATGATAGTAAAGGGTTTATAGGCTTTTCTCTTTCCATAAAGGAGCTTTAGGAGTTTTACCTCTAATGGATTTTATCTGTGTTTGTAGTCTGCATATGGTACATTTATATTATCACCATAAATCATTCTTGTAAAATTAAATTTTTTTATCAGACTGGATTCTTTGCCAACAAAGCAGTATTTCTGAATGTCCTGAAGCTGGTTGTTATATGGATTGAAGCGAAAAACTTTATGTACATAATGTGCTGAGAGCATATGGTTAATATCATAATATGGTTAATATCATTATTTATTTATTTTGCATAGAAGCTCCTCAAGTAATTGCAAACACTGTTTGTTCACGTAACATTTTTTACTAAGTGTATAATTTTTATTCCCTTAACATTTTTAGCTCTCAACTACAGTGCATCCATTGAAGAGAAGCGGTTCAACCCTCGTGCCGTGTTTGATGACCCAGATCGCCAGCAGCCGCAGAATCTCACACTACTTCCCGGAGAGGAGACATGCGAGCATATTTACTTCCATGTGATGGTCTGTCCTCCTTTTTTTAATTCAGCATGATTATCATTAACATGCTTTCCGTCTCGTATTCTAAAATAATTGTTACCGTGATTGTTTTTATGCTAAAAGTTTCTAGAGCAATCGTGTTGTTGTCCAGTTTACAATTGAACTATTTCTCTAGATTTCTATAAATAAACGATTTCATGGATTTGTTTTGTTGATGTAGGAGACTACAGACTATGCCAGGCCCATCTTATTTTCTGTGGATACTGGGCTTCTGGACCCGGACCAAGGGCCAGCGCTTGATGACAGCTGGCCAACTACAGTGAAAATACAGGTGGGTTTCTGGAAATCAAATAATAAAGCAGCATGAAAGGCACAATGTTATTTTTACGCTAGAGGTTGCTAAACAACAACAATGACGTAGCTTGATGACGCATGTGAAACAGCGAAGAAGTATTGTTAGTTTTAAGTCACGTGACCTACCAGGGGGGTTGGCGGGCAAGAAAGTGGCAGTTTGCACAAGCCGGTCAATTTTCCAATTGTTTTTAGCCACAGATATTTAAATAAACTCTTAACAGAAGAAAAATTAAGTTATGAACAAAAATACAAGTTTGGGGTATTTATGATTATTCACAGCACCCGTTACCATATTTTATAGTCACTAAAAAAAACATCAGATTAATGCCAGACTTCCACTTTGGCTATGTATACATCTATTTCATGGAAAATTCCTTGCCTTATACATGTACTCATACTTATTAAATTATATTAATGAAATGCAATAAAGTTCAGTCTGAGCACAAGTTTACTACTCTTAGTTTAAAAAATTATGTAATAAAAGTGCAAAAGAATTTGCAAACATTGCATTTTCACTCTTTCACATAAATTTAGCATTTTCACATGACAACTTTTTAGCTAACTTTATAAGAAAGCGTAACTAATCACTGTACTTGGTTGCCTCAATGCACGACAACAATCCAGGTAAGAAAATGACGCAAAGATAATGATTTATGACTAAAAATACAATGATTAATATATCCAGTGTTTACGTGAGGTTGCCTTTGATGAAGTGGCCACTTTAAATATGATATTGATGGTTGCCTGCCATTGTTTCCCCTTACTGGGGACAGAGGCACATACGTTTATGTCACAAATTAGTCTTTTTGGGGGGTTTTTGTCTCTGGTGGCATTCTGGAGAAGCATTACCCAAGGATTGTCTCCTCGGCAGTTAGTGCATTTTATTACTCACTTCTTAACCTGCGGTCAATGGCAGATATTACTTTCTTGCCGGCCAGGGGGGCATTTCCCTAAGTGTGTGACAACAAATGAAATTGTTTTATTAACGTAGTTCAGGAGGAACACGTCAAAATAAGCTACTCAAGTATCACCAGCTGTCTACAATCAGTAATCAACATATCTACCCAATAAGCATGAAGGCAAGCCCATATAATCACAGTCAAACTCACCTAAGGATTCTCTACAGTCTTCAGAATCCCTCCACCACCCTGTCTCCTCTCACTCACAAGGATACTCCCTAAACCTGGGGTGGGGGTACTCTGTGTTTGTGCCAATTACAAAAGCTCAGAGCCCGATTTAATCTATCCAACTTTTTTGTAGTGTGAACTGTTGAAAGTTGCAGTCTTCACCTTCAATGTGAATAGGAATCGAACCGACAGGACTCACAAATCCTGTTCATGGTTAATGTTATTGAAATAAAGTTTTTTGAATTATAGTTCATAGTGCAAGACTAAAGTCCCATCTACTTGTATGGGGAAAAACAGATATCTCTAAAGTTACAATTAACCAACATATTTCTGACCAAAAACAACCTGACATTAACTGAGTTATAACTTTTGTTGTTAGGCTCAAATCGCACTTAAAACACCCTTCTCGAGGTTATTTCAGCTACTGCGGTTTTCAAGTGCCTCCGTATAGAGCCCCTCCCCCAGAGAGTCAATTGATGATTGGTTCTTTCAACTGAAAGGTGGGACTTTTAACGCCAAAGCGGTCATATTAAACGGTGCATTGTCTCCTAATCATAGTAATAGGAATACACAGTGTTGTTACAGTATATTCAGAATCTTTGACAACAATCAGTCTGCTGATAATAACCGAACATAACGCCTTTGAGAAGCAACCCTACAGTATGAATCGGGTCGTAACGCTGGTTTAAATGGTGAATTCTCTGAATTCGAAAATTGTTGAAAAACTTTGGGATAATGTAGGTACACATTTAAAAAAACAATAACACTGTGCTAGTGATTTCTAAAAGTTTTAAAGCAAAAATCATACATATTGTGCCTCAAATATACATCATGATTTGTAGTAAGTAACATTACGCTGGGCATTCCAGTGGTTAGAATTGGTATTCTTTAAATTAATTTAGTGATATTTATCAATCATTGTTTGTGACTATAAATTTTTCCTGTTTCTGCAGCTACCTTTTTGGAATGGCTGTGATGAAGATGACCATTGCGTCCCCGACTTGGTCTTGCAATCTCAGACCGATCTTTTACATCAAAAGTAAGATAACAAGCAGATAAAACAAACGCACACACCTACACATACCCACAAACTCAAATTCACTGATGATGATCCACAGGCAGTTCTGTGCGCAGGCGTTTCGTGCAGGTAGTGTGTTGTGTCGGAGCCACAGTTCAGCTGAACCTTCTGAACGCATTGTGGAAGGTTCAAGGAGGAGGATGGTAGTGGATGTACGTCTGGAAAACAGAGGAGAGAATGCTTATGGAGCCAAGCTTAACATCTCTTACACTTCAAACCTACGCTTCTCCAGCCTAATAGTAAAGGTACAACATCACTCTTAAGCTGGGCGTACACGGTGCGAATTCTGACGGTCGGAACGTCGTGAGCTCTCGCACACGACACGAGTGAGTTTATACGAAAATAATTCGGATGCAGTCACACACGACAAGATTTTACTGTACGACTTGACGAATTCTGACGTAAGCATTTTCACACCTGTGAGGATGAAAGGGGTTTCCTTTCGTTGTGGCAGAATGTACAAAAAAATAAAACAAAAAGAATAGGGTTAAGATATTGGCTTAGTATATAAAACAGCCTGGAATTTCTGTTCTTTTGTATTTCTATTTATGCATTCCGAAATTGCAATATAGGTCTAGTTCTGTGGCGGTGAAGGAATTTCTCTGGCAGTGATTGTTCGTGCTAGCACATATGCGGTTTTACCGTCTTAATACATCATGTTTGTAGTGCCAAGTAAATATCTATATTGCTATTATTAATGTTACATATATTGTTGCTTTTTTATAAATATGACCGTTCAAAAAACACATTCAGTGGGCCTATTTATTTATTTGTAAATGCAGAATGAGGAGCAATGAGGTAAAACGCAAGCTAACGTTACACGTCTTTCCCTTTATAATTAAATTATTAAGACAACACATCTATAGCCAAATATAAATTTGTAAAACGAAAATAATTTAATTTAATATAAAGCACATTGTCTGGGCTTGTTATGTGCAAATGTTCGGTCAATGCGGTGTCTTGAAGTAAAAGTGAGACCGCAGCATTTATGCTGTAACTGCACAAAATAAATGCCATACAGAAGGCATTGCATATTAATATAGTGCATTTTCACAGTAGGCCTATATGTAAATTAATACATAGCAATACAAATATAGTATGAAAACAAATTAATCATTATTTAAATAAAGTTTCAGAGATAGCCTACATTTTTAGTCATTTAAATGTTCTCATCATTTCAAAACAAGCTAAGGCTACCATATAACTTACACTGGGCTATATCTTTTGTTCCTTTGGTCGAAAATATGTAAAAGAATATATATGTGGGTAAAAATACCGAACAAGCTCACTTGTTAAAGCAGAAGCTCCATAATAAGATGGGAAACATCGTCTCCGCATATGATCATCATGTTTATGTACTCTCTCAATAAATGCATATCTTAGCCTATTAAACATGGACATTCCGTTGCTTTTTTTCTGTCGCGACAGCCCTTTTAATATCCAATCATTTATGAAACTACAGCAACTTTGGCACAGCTTGGATTACACAAAAATTGCGACATTCTTTGTACATCCTGTACTATTTAAACCAGTGGTCTCTGCACGGAGTCTAATAATTTTTAAATGTATTTATTACATAATTTAGTTGGCTTATTTTATGTTTACATTGTAAATAATGATAAAACATATTAACAAGTAAAGAAAAATCAACAAGTAAAACAAAAAAGTTTTAATATCAAAAAGCCTCGTTTAATGCATTGTGGTAGCACTTATCAGAACAGCGGTATAGCCTAAAACAACTACACTCTCTCCTGTTTCCACAAACATCCAAAGCTGTGACCCGACATCACAAAAACACATATGACAGGTTTTTTTCAGGCAAATAAGCTGATCAAGAGGTCGTCACTGAAAGGACTTGTACATATTTGTCATGATGTCCGGTCACCGGAGTGTGTATGTGCGCGAAACATAGCCAGCTATAGAGTAGTCATCAATATTTGAGGTAGCAGTGCTACATTTGTCTTTCTTCTTCTGCGTTTTGTACATTCTGATTGGTCAACTTCAAGTGCTTTGCCAGATCGTCTCGTACACCCGCACCAACACTACGAATTTATACCGACAGCTCCCGAACTTTTTTGACATGTTTAAAAATTATCGGGAGGTCGTAAGGTGCTCGTAACCTGCTCGGCTCGGCTCGTAATTCCTCTCACACGGTGCGAGCCGCGACCATACGAGCATGAACGATTTTCTCCCGAGGAAAAAAAATCGCATGCGAGCCCCTACGACAGCAAAAATCGCACCGTGTACGCCCGCCTTTAGATAACTTTGAGTTGTTTGTTACATTACAAGCTTTGATTGAGTATGGCACAGTGGCTCAGTGGGTAGCACTGTTGCCTCACACCAAGAAGGTCCCTGGGCCAAGCCACGACTAGGTTAGGTTGTGTGGAGTTTGCCTGTGCTAGCGTAGGTTTGCTCTGGATACTCCATTTTTCTCCCACAAGCCCATACTATACAGTTTAGGTGAAATGTGTATGGATCAACTTTTGTATGGACCGATTCTCACCATATAGCCATGGATGCTGGAATGGTGTTAAGAAAAGATAAACAAACAAACAAACAAACAAACAGTGATTGAACTGATAATTGATAGATAATAGGCTTTTAAATAATGATTGATTTATATTAATGGCTGTGTTGTGGAAACAGTGTTAGTGTATGTTTAAGCCAGCTGACTCCTCCATCTCTTTCTCTGTTTTGCTATAGGATAACTCTGACATACATATAGACTGCCGCAATGAGAAAAGACGACAATTTGAGAAACATTGCAACATCAGTGCACCCTTTATGAGAGCAAAGTCACAGGTAAGTTTTGCAACTGTTTAACAGTTCAGCTATTACATTGCACATCATTACAAATTCACAGCTTTATACATAGTTTATGCCA
This sequence comes from Paramisgurnus dabryanus, assembly GCF_030506205.2. Taxonomy (NCBI): domain Eukaryota; kingdom Metazoa; phylum Chordata; class Actinopteri; order Cypriniformes; family Cobitidae; genus Paramisgurnus; species Paramisgurnus dabryanus. The sequence continues at coordinate 30,451,731 of NC_133338.1, read as the reverse complement.
AGTCAGTTTTGATGTAAATGTGCTGCTGTCACACACTAAATTGCTGATAAAGGGGAAAGAATAATAATTTACAAATCACTGGACTCCATTTACGGTAAACAGAAAAGTGATATATGGTCTTTTCAATCCCTGAATTTTGGTTCTGTGTTATTCACATCTTACATTTTTATGGACGGAAATGGTGGGCATGTGTTTCTCAGGCAGTTGAGCGAGGTCAAATACAGTGGTAATGTAAAAACATAATTTCAGCATAGTACTCAAGTCATATATGCGCTGTTAAATATTCAGAAAGAGTTGCCAATGACCACATATTTTAACAGTGTTTTTACAACCAGCGTAGTTGCAGCATGGTAGTCGTAATGGAAACACATTTTATTGCCATGTTCAGCAATAGTAGACCTTGGGAGATTAAGCCAGGGTCAGTGTTCCCTGCATGTACTTTAAAAAGTATTGCTTACACAAACACATTAAACCACATAGTCCCAAACCCTATAGACTGCTTTAAATTACCCATCTGTGAAATTGTCAAGACCTGTCACTTACCTAGTTTTTTATATGTCTGTGGTCTCCAAATCATAGTGGCCCTGTTTACACCTGGTATTAAGATGCATTTTTTGACCGGATCACAAGTAGATGATGCAGGTGTATAAGGTGTAAAACATTTTAGGCACTTTTCCATTGCATAGTATCCCACTGTTTGGTTTGGGTCAGCTTACTTATGTGAGCTTTTCCACTGTGTGCAGTCTGTAGTACCCAATACTTTTTTAGTACCACCTCGGTCGGGCTTCCAAGCAACTTGAGCTGAAACCAAAATGTGACGCGGAAACACTGTAGATTGCTGATTGGTCTGAGAGAATTGCCACTACCAGCGTCATCGCTATAATGTAAAAGATTAGCTTTAGCTTAGTGCTAGCTTAGTGCTAGCTTGCGCCGTCTTGAGCAAACATGTTGTCATCTGTGCTCTGCTCTAAGTTCCACTTTTAGTGCTGAAAAACATCCACAGGTTGAGAATCAGGAACACCATAACAGTTTTTTTCCAGACTTGCAGTTTGTGGCGACACATTCACGTCGCGCACGTTCTCATATATGCTTAAATTGCAACTTAAATGAGGCTCAGCGTCGACTAACACCACGGGTGTTTGTACAGAAACTGTCATGTGATAAACGCGATGTGCAAACATCTATTTATGGTGGTCAATTATATTTTTGAGGCGGACTGAGAAATAAATAAATGTATGGGAATGTAAAACGATGCTCTCACAAGATGTCATAGCAGTAGACAGCGCAAATATAACGGCACACCTATAATCCCTCCCACTCCGAATTGTTACTTAACTCGATGGAAAAGCTAACCAAGCCAAAGTGAGATGAGCTGACCCAACCTGACCCAAGCCATGGGGTACTGTGAGGGTTTGCAGGACAGATGAACCCAAATGCAGACGATGTCGGGGGAAAACAGAAAAGACTTTTATTTCTACACTTAACAAAACAAAGACCCACGAGGGAGTTCACGACATGAAACATGAAACACTAAACTTTTACAAGATAACAAGACTTGACTGGAACATGTAACATGAGACCTTGACTCTATACAACACAATGATCCTGCCCAGAACTAAAGATACACTGACATTAAATAGAATAAACCAAACAGGATAACGAGCGGGGAACAGGTGATGGGAATAACTAATTAACAATAAGCAGGCGAACAAGGGGGGGCGGGGTCACAGGACAAGACACCGGAGGCACATGCCAAACACAAAAACAAGGCATGAACCTCCACACAAGGCCAGGGACTGCCAGAACTCTGCCACCATGACAAAAGACAAATATAACAAGACCTCAAGGCAGAGTCCTGACAGGTACTATGCAATGGAAAAGCACCATTTGAGCTCATCCACTTTTCACCACATTCAGTAGTCAAAAATGCAATACAGTAGATGGGATTGCTTTTGTTGTGTACTGTAGACGCTTAATGTGTTCTACTGTAATTAACAGCCACAAAAGACGCCTTCTCTTTACATATTGATCTAATGTGTGATGTACCAACCACAATGTTTTTCCTTTGGTCCTGACTTCTTGTGCAAACCCACAGTGTTCAACTCGGTCTTTATGCTTTCATTGATAAAAAGGAAGCGGTTGCTCTCCTCCTTTCATTTTTGTTTCGTTTTGCGTATGTAAGGTCGGTGTTTCTGAGCTTATTTCGTCAATTGCTGTAAAATATGTGAGAAAGCCCTTTTATATACACGTACAAAACGTTTTCCAGCATGTTTCTTAACAACACAATTAGCAGGACTCTGACATAATTTTAGTTCGCGTCAACTCAAACCTGTCATTTTTCCCCCTGGTGTTTTAACGACTCGACCATAGACCATCCCCTCAAAATAATAATCAGGACAGAAACGGTCGAAAGTGAATGTCTCTCTCGTTGAATTGTGACCAAAACGCATCTTAATACCAGTTGTTAATGTGCTTTTGGTGTTGCATTTAATGGTTGATCAACTTCAGACCCACTGTGTTTTTTAAGTTTGCGTTTAATCAAAAATACGAGACAGGAATGTAACAGAAAAACTCCTGCCACTCATTTACTGCATCCTTACAGAGCAAAGTCAATCAATCACACTGCCTGGATTAAACCACAGTTATGTCTCCTGTGTTTGGTACTGCTTTGATCGGGTGAACAGTTTCTCACAAACGTCTGATTCATTGACTTAAAGCCTGGTGGTCGTTGGGGCTACATGCTTGTGGAGAGATTTTATGGGCCGCTTGGGATACTGGTTCAGCTCAGAACAGATTATGATAGGGAGAAAGTGGAATAAAAGAAAGGGATCTCAGGAGGAGAGAACGCTAGAAGGATTTTCCATGCTGCTCTGTGCCACTCCAAATGAGCATGAAGACTTTTGCCCACACAGTTAAAACAATGTCCAAGTGCTTTTATTTCCTCTAAGCTGGAGTGGAACAGTTCAGTTAGAGCAGTACCTCCATAAAAAAAGTATAGTATATTATCTATAAATATGTTGCATCACTATTAAAAAAGCATTTACAGTATATATGGAACACGAGACCTTGTTATGTAACTCTTCTTTTCAAGGATGACTCTTTGTCTTGGAAAATAAGAGTTTGTTCTATTTAGGGTGTATTGGGATAAGAGATATATTTTGTAAAGTAATGTTAGTGAAGCTCACATTTGTGTGGTGAATGTGTGTTCAAGTTTTGTTATGGTCCCTTTTTCATAGGTCCTTAGGGCACAAGCTAAAGTTGGGTTACTGCAGGCTTTACATTTTCTAAATCTTTTGCTAAAACCCTCTGTGTTGGTTTTGGAGGCTTTCAACGAAAGAAAGCTTCTAACATTCAGTGGTCAGTCATTTAAAGGGATAGTTCACCCAAAAAATAAAAATGATGTCATCATTTACTCGCCCTCATGTGGTTTTAAACATGTATGCGTTTATTTATTCTGTTGAACACAGTAGAAGAAATTTTGATAAATGATGGTAAGCACACAGTTGACTGTACCCATTGACTTCCATAGTATTTGTTTTTCCTACTATAGAAGTCAGTGGATAATGCGTGCTTACTTACAATCATTTATCAAAATAGGTTAATTTTTGTGTTCAACAGAAGAAAGAAACTTATACAGGTTTAGAAAAATATGAGGTTGTGTAAATGATGACATAACTTTCCTTTTTTTGGTGAACTATTCTTTTAATATCAAAGTGATTTACATTTCTCTGTCACTAACTAGGTTACATTTCGTTTGGAATTTGAATTCAGTCACTCTGTGCTGCTGGATCACGTACGGCTCATTCTGGAGGTCACCAGGTACCACCACACTGCCAACATTCATCGCAGCTGAAACATATTTGCATATGTGGAAACACTTTACTTGAAGGAGTGTTAAATAGACTGACATGACACCTTCATAATAATGACATGACACGTATCATGAACATGAAGGAGATTTTTTGCATGTTTATAACAACTGTCATTAATTGTCCTTCGTCCAGTTATGTCATTTTTAATCCAAAGAGGACATTTTTTCACAACTTGACATAACCAATACAACATAACTTGTCATAAATCTGTCATAAACATGATATAGCAGAATCATTTTCAAACATAAGAAACTAGCTTTATGGGTAAACATTACATTAAACTGTAATTAAAATATCATGAAGTAATAATACTCTGTCAAAATAGTTTTATAACAGCATCATGAATATTTTTCTTGACCTCAACTACAATGGTACAAATTGAACTTGTCACTAAAATGTCAATAAGTGTTTATACTATGTAAAATTATTTTAAATACTCAGCTCAACATATAGGACTGCACGGTGGCCCGGGGCAAGCGTGAGAGACGTTCCGGCCAGTAAAAAGTATTGTCACTTGCCCGATCGGCCAAGTGCTTCACCCTTAGTTACTAAAATATCTTTTCATCAGTGTATATTATTTAACATCTTGAAAGCAGACATTTACTTGGGTAAAACACGATGCTGTCAGTTTACAGGTAAAGCAGAAAGGTTGGGAGCCTTTTTTCGTTGGAACATGTCTGTTGTATATGTATACAATTATATTTGACTTCTGAATTATTATTTTTAAAAATGTGTTTTTTTTATCGGGGCCAGTGAAAATTTTGGCATGGCAAGTGAAAACCTGAACCAACCGGGCCAGCATAAAAATTTGTTGCGTTGAGCCCTGCCTTAAAGTGCCCATATTTTGACAGCTTTTCCACAAGTTAAATAGGTGTATGAGTTCCATAAAGCATGTTTCAAAAGTTGTTTGCTCGAAATAGCTTGTAGGAAAAGATTGTTACCAATCTCTAATAGCCTCTGTTTCAGGGCAGTTCAGATTGTGCCGTTTTGAGCTAGTCTTACATATTTATGAGCTGCTGCTCCTTTGATCACGCCCCACTACTAACGTCATGTGCGCGTGCATAGTGATATCGTGAGCAGTACAGACCATACTGTGTTATTATTTTATATATTATTATTATTATTATTAACGGTTTATGTTGCCAACAGACAAATCAAGCAGAAAAGTATCACTAATAAGTAACGTTTCACTACAGGAGAAGAAACTCATTACACACAATGATTCCAGAGTAAATTGTGATGTAGGAGTTTCAACAAAAAGCGTTTTCCCTGGACAATACTAACATATTCCAGTTATAAAACATTTTCAAACGCATTATTTTCGCAAATTACTAAAATTAAGACCCAGCGGGGGATGAATACTGCTTGTGGACCGCGTACTAATTGCTAGAAGCTAGCGGGAGGTCCGGACCGTTACAGTTATTAGAGGCTCGGGGGTTAGCCTCGTCAGAAAAGCCGGGGCGGTAAGGCCCGGTCTCGGTTAGTTTGGCAAAACACTTTTAGTTTGGCAAAGCACTATTACTTATTTCTTGTAGAATTGTAAAATAAAGCTGTTAAATATTTTTTTTAACTTTCGAAACCATGCTGCAAACTATCTAGCCTGCAAAAATATCTATATAGCCTAACTTAAACAATTTTAACATCACTATACATTTAAAAGGTATAATTTACGGGATTAGCATCAATGTATGATCTCTGTTTTGAGATATAGATGCTCTAATGGTGTATTTTGTGACCGAAGATGACAACATGCAAAATATAACGTGACTTACCTTTTTTGTTGATACAACGATCGCGAATCGAATCCAGTCTGTTTCAGATGTGTGAATGATCCATGAAAGTCCAATAAAATACATTCAATGACCATTTTTGTCCACAAATGCGTATAATCCCTGAAATATAGATACATAGTGACCGTCTGTTATAGTCTCTGATAGTCTGTTGTTAACATCACATTTCGGTAACACACTGTATATAAGATTACTCCGGGTTCCAATAACCACGCGTTAAAACTTTGCTTTTAAAAGTAGGCGGGAGTATAATCCATAATATCCAGAGCCATATCCATGGCTCTGATAATATTCAAATTGCTGTTATTTCCGTGAGACATGATAACAGCATAGAGGGTGTGACTGCTCTGTGCTCTCTAGCTACCTGGTGGGTGGAGACCTGCGAGTGGGGTGGTGGGCGGGAAAATTCAAACTGAATGTGACGAAACGGTTTGTTACGTCACAACGGAGCTGAGTATTAACTAGCGCAATCTGAGACTCAAGGCAGAGGAGATTCAGAAACCTGTATCTCACTCAAAACAGCATGGATGGATTTTTTTCCAAGTTTGTATGCGTGTGGGAGCATCAGAGACACAAATGAACACCCCAAAACCCAGAAAAAGTGAGTTTTTCATAATATGGGCACTTTAACAAAATGCAACAGACATGTCAAAAGATTATACTTAACTTTATATGCACAATACATAAAAAACTGACAACTAGCAGAACTTGTTCTTCCTCACACATAGGGTTCTGAAATTGAAGAAAAAACTAACAAAACATTCAATTAATTTATTTTAATTAACCGATTTTGCATGATATGTTTTTTTCTGCAAACTACCACTCTAGTTGAGGTCAAGAAAAATATTCATGACGCTGTTATAAAACTATTTGACAAAGAATTAACACTTAATGACATTTTAATGACAAATTCAATTCGTATCACTGGTAAAAAAGTGGTCAGTTATACTTTATTGGTTAATGTCAAGTTGTCATAACAAAGACCTCTCAAACAATGTCATCTTTGCATTAAAAATTACATAACTGAAAATGAAAGTTAATGACTGTTGTCATAAACATGCATAAAATATCCTTCATGTTCATGACACGTGTCATGTCATGATTATGAAGTTTCATGTCAGTCTTATGAACACCCCTTCAAGTAAAGTGTTACTAATATTAAATTTTATAATACTGACTTGCTAATCATATATATTGTAGTTTGTACTTAACAGTAAAAAACTAACTTTACTAAGTGATCAAAATCTCTTTTTTTGTGTTTGGAATGTTATGAAACTAAAATAATGCCTGAATTGGAATGTTAAACTATCCATACACACTGCCAAGTGTCATTGCTCAGTGAGTTACAGGATAAGTGGGATGTTTCTCATGTCTGTTCTTACTGTGTATCTCTGCAGTGAGGGTGAGGAAGTGGCCTTACATGATAACAGAAACGAAATTTTCTACAAGTTGAGATATGAGGCTGATTTACTCTTTACAAGGTGAGATACAGTACTGAACTAATTGTTTGATATGATGCTTTAAAGGACACATATTATGCCCATTTTTACAAGATAAGTCTCAGGTGTGCCTAGAATGTGTCTGTGAAGTTTCAGCATAAAATATTCCACAGATCATTTGTTATAGCATTTCCAAATTGAGTGGGAGCAAAAACGTGCTGTTTTCATGTGTGTACCTTTAAATGAGCTACTGCTCCTCACTCCCCTAACAACAGATTGGGGAAATAAATAGATATGAATCATTTGAATACAGTCTGGCACAATAGTATCTTTAGCTGTTTTAGCGTTACAACATGCTAACAGATACATTTGGAAAAGCTTTTTGGTCAAATTGGTAGGAGGGGCTTTATCAATGTGACATCACATTAACAAGAGGATCAAAACCGCATGTCTAATGAAACTGCTTTGGTTTGGTTGGGATTAAAAAGAAGGAAATTATGGATTTTTTTGATTGTAGAGTTGTTGTATTTACACACTGCCAAAACACATTTATGTCCAAACATCTTGTAAGTGGATTTTGCATAATATGTGCTCTTTAAATCAATAATTGTGGGTAGTTGTATGAATTTGAATATTCAATATTGTCATCCTTTCAGGGATTTTTACCCAACCCGATATGAACTCAAACCAGACATCTCTCTGGAGGAACCAAGTGATATCAACCCTCCTTTTAACTTTACCTTTCAGGTGAGGTTAACTGACAGGTTGTCTATTAATAAAGAGGACGAGACTTAAAAAGATCCTAATGGTTTCAACAATTTTTCTCACATACGACAGATCCAGAACCTTGGCTATTTTCCAGTCCAAGATTTGCAACTGTACATTGCAATCCCTGAAGTAACAAAGAATGGCAATCAGCTTCTGCAAATCACAGATTTTCACATAGACCAGGTTAGAAGACAACAACTTGTCTTTGTTTATCCAACCTTAAAGGGATAGTTCACCCGAAAATTTGTCATAATTTACTCACCCTCATGTTGTTACAAACTTGTATACATTTCATTGTTCTGATGAACACAAAGGAAGTTATTTTGAGAAAATTTGTAACCAAACCGTTTGTGGACCCCATTTACTCTTTTTTCCCCTTTAATCTGTCCCTGGTGTCAGATTCCTTACATTCCATTTACATTACATTACATTTATGCATTTATCTAAAGCAATTTACAATGCATTACAAATTATAAATTTTTTATCAATGTATGTATACACAGGACTCAGGAGCACACAGATCTCCTAATTTATCATGGATCTCATCATCACATTTTTTTAAAACCTAATTATTTAAATGACTTTATGCCTATATAGTAATGGTGCTTTGTGCCTTTTTTAACAGGTTGGGGGAAGTCACTGTATCCCCCCTCAGCACGTAGCACACAGTCGGGCTTCTCCGGAGGACCTGTCCCGAGTATCACAGCTGGTAAGGCTGTCGTGTGTCTGTATGCCTGTTATCACAGACAACATGTTTCAGGCCTGATAAATTTAGCATCTGATCCTTAAAGTGATTTTAACAGTCTGCTTTGTGCTGTTTGGCTCTGCATTTGTTTGATTTAGGGGATGATATGAACCCAAATATATGGAATGTGCCCATATTGCAAACTTGATTTAATGCAGTTCTGTGCAAAATATTTAGTGGTTTACTCTCTCTAAATAAAACCACTTGACTTTAATGAATATTCCCATAAATGAAGCATTTTCTTTGTAACTGGTTCATCTTCAATCAATTACGTGAACGTTCATTGTGTTTTGAAGGTCCGTGTTTGTCTGATGTGGGAAGTTTTATAATCCATCTGCATGTTGGAAAAAACTGTTGTTACAGCAGTTTAGGTTTCATCTTCAAAAGAATATGTTTGTGATCAAAATGTCTGGTTCCTCGACACAGAACTACTCCAACACGCTGGCAATACCAGTGCAATGCACCGTCAACCTGCCTTCCTACAGATATGTCAGTGTGAAGATCAGCGGATCACTTCGCACCGATGCGCTGCATGCTGTGAGTAGCCATGACATTGCAATGACAATGGTGTTAAGGGCTAAAACCTGTTTTAATGAGTTATGCAAAGTGGGAATAACTAAATACATCTAGTTTGGTATTCAGAACCCATTTCAAAGCCATGATGAAATGAGCTGTAGCTCATTTTGACACATTATGGCAAGCCTGTCATGTTTGGTGACTGTATTTCATCTGCCTACGAGCCTGAGGGATGCTGTGACACACTGTGAATGCTTAAGTCAGGGGAACATTTTGACCAAAATAGTTCAATACCACAAACTAGTGATTAGTATTTGACACTTTATGTAACTAAATCAGACATTGTTTACATTTTGTTTTTGTTTTTCATTTCACTTTGACCATTCTCATGGCCTCTCTCCCCTCATCAATTCAATTTCATAGTAGAACAGTGATCAAATGTTTATTTGACAACTTCCATGGACTTTCTCATGTCTGAAACTGTTTTTTGTCATGGACAGCTGAAGTTCAAAACCCTCGAACTGGTGACAACAGCCTCGGCAGAGCTGAACCCATCCAGCCCCATGTTTCTGCATGAGGAGAGGCCAGTCAGACATGTGAGTCAGCCACATCATAGACAACATGTTTTTACTGAATCCATCTCTAAAGTCACTTTGGATATAAGTATGTGCTTAATAAATAAATGTAAATTGTGGTGACATTAAGTATTTATATTGGACAACAACGTTGATAATGTGTCATGTATTTGTTCACGTAAATGCTCCCATCAGTGACTCCAGAAAGAATTAAAAATAAATTTATATGTACGCACGCTGACTTATAGCAAATATTTTAATGTACATGATCAGGCATACATTATCTCTCCTGTCAGTTCCTTTCATTCAAAGGTAAACAAGTACTCTGTTGAACTACTATGTGTTCACCAAAGTAAATGAATCTGGAGCCAAGGGGACCGAAAGGACCCGCAGTACAATTTGGTTCTTTTCTGTAATGCTGTGAGGTGCTGCCATCTATGGGTGTGCCAGAAAACTAAAATAAATACATGTGTGATTTCCTGCCACAAACAGCTATAAGAGTTTATAGTTATAAAATAAACTATGATAAAACTGTGCAGCCATTTTGGCAATCGATGTAATTTTCCTTTCTAATGTGTGTGTGTGTTTCAGATAATCCTAGAAATTAGGAAAGAGGAGGATTACCGTGTACCTATCTGGATTATCATAGGCAGCACGCTTGGTGGCTTGTTACTTCTCTCTCTTCTCATTCTAGCACTTTGGAAGGTAATGTGTTAATTGGACATTTACATAAAAATACTAAACCCAATATTTTTAAAAGTAATATTCAAATATTAGCACATTATATACCTAATAGACTTAGGGCCCTATTTTAACGGTCTAAATGGGCGTGTCCGATGTTACTTTTGCTAGTTTAACGACGGGAAAAATGGTTTGTGCGCCGAGAGCACGGTCAAAAAGGGTTGTTCTTGTTCTCGCAATGAGTAATGGGTGTGTTTTGGGCGTAAAGTGCAATAAACCAATGAGAGTCTTATTTCTCATCCCCTTTAAAAGCCAGTTGCGCTGGCGCTATGCCTAATCCCTATTTAGATGACGGAGTTTGTAAACTGAAAAACTAAGCGGAGAAAGAAGACCTCGAGTTTAAGAATAATGTTGAAAAAAATATGTTGTTTTCATTTTTATTAAAATTTTAACTTTTTGGATTAAAACCTGCATTTGTTTAAAGGGACACAAGGCAGCATTTTTATGTTAAAAAATCATCTTCGTAAGTGGGTATATGGTTAAATGCATCATTACCGGACGAATTAAGACTTTCTCGCCCGCCCCTACAGCCTGTAGGAAGAATACCCCACTTGCAAGTTCGCTGTATCCGACCCGGCGTCCTTCAGTCTCGCAAAGTCTCATATATATATATATATATTAGGGTGACCATACGTCCCATTTTTCCCGGACGTGTCCTGGCCAGGATTTCGGGTGCGTCTTCCGGAAGTCATATTTGTCGACCACAAATGTCATAGAGGATTATAATTTTTATTACAGAAAAGCAACAGTTACATTTTAAGGTAAGAATGAAACTACGATTGCATGTCTTATGTATTTAACTGAATGGCGTATGCTGTCAACAAATACGACTTCCGGAAGACGCACTGAAATCCTGGCCAGGACGCGTCCGGGAAGAATGGCACGTGTATGTATATATACAGTATATATATAGATATATAAAGATATATAGATATAAAGATAGATATAGATGTAGATGTAGATGTAGATATAGATAGATAGATAGATAGATAGATAGATAGATAGATGTAGAAGGATAATATTTGTCTAAAGTTATATTAGTAAGGTCTATAAGTTCATCTGGACGAATGACGTTTTCGTTTGCTTGTCTATATTTATTTATTTATTTATTTATTTATTTATAATTATATTATTCACATGCCCACTCTCCCAATAAATGCTTTATGCTTTCTAACGTCTAATAATCGGTCCTCATTTATGTCCAAGAGACTCAAAATAATTTTTTACATTTCAATCCTTTAATCTTTCATATTTAAAAGCATTTTTGTGCCGCTGCGCATCCATGTGTGTGATAAGCAAACCTGCGTGGTCGTCCCGTTTATAGGCGCATATTTCTAACGCGCTCATTAAATAACAAAAAAAAAAAACATATTGCGCCATAGACTTTAGAGCAGGTTTTAGTTGGTCAATGGCGTAGTCTATTTTAGTTGCCTCAAAATAACAATGCGCCTGAACACACCTTGTTTTCAGACCAGAACGCCCATGGGTGCAAAATTAGGCCAAATGCATTTGCTATTTAAACAACGTGCCGCTAAATGTGAAAATTATAATTCGCCGGGTTGAAACTAGCAAAAGACACTTGCGTTGCGCATTGCGCTGCATTGCGCTAGATGTATGATAGAGCCCCTACAGTTTATAATCATATTGTGAGTTGTTAAAATGTACAACTTTAATTGGTGTTTTTTCCTATTTCTACTCCTCTAGTTGGGTTTTTTCCAAAGGCAGAAACGGCGTGAGGAGACAGAGAACGAGGTCAATGGAAAGATGGCGGAGGAAAGATAACACAGGCTGCTCCAGAGGATTCAGACAGGCCTGCTTCTCAGGGATCGAACCCCACAACAACGCACCACTTCTCTGAAACAGAAAGTAGGACTTGTGGCAATGAAGAAATGAAAGAAAGGAGAGGGACACGCTCTGTGCACTGGACAACTTCTTGTCCAAACATGAAAAACACTGCAATGACCCTCGCCGTGCTTGCACTGCTTACTGAGCCGACCCTGTCGATGGGTCTCCGTCTCACTTCCAGCCCAGATCAAACCCCTCAGAAGCCCTGATGTTCACAGCGTGATGTGCTTCTAAGAGAAACTTTCATGAGAAACACTTCTGAAAGCTGCGTTCAAAAGGATGACTTGCGAGAGGAAAGAATTTTAAGAACACCAGACGTTCACATGGTCTTTAAAAGTTCAGTCATTACATTTGATCATCGGCCAAATCCAATGTCTGATTCTGCAAATATACAAAGAAACCTCAAATGGCTGTGACTGTCTGAAACTGATATATTTTCTGGTGCTTCTTTTTGATAAAAGAGAAGAGAAAGTTGCATAAGTTGGCTCACTTTATTGTAATGACCGTATGTATATTTAATATTAGGCACTGGAGTATGTAGCTCTACATTTTTTTTTTTTTTTTTTGCAGTGGTCATAATTTATTGAATGGATAACAGTTTTTGTTGTGGACATTACTGCATTGTTTTTATGAAATATCCTCCTCTAATATCCTAAAATAACTATACAGCAATATTTTAGTCGTTTATACAGTATGTATCATTCTTTAGTATTAGATAAAACTAGAGGGGGACATTTACTCTGTCTTTTTTTAAATATTGATGCACTTTTTTATATTGTATTGATACAAACTTGAATTTTATAAATATACCGGTTAACCTTTAAAACAAATATCAGTTGTGTTATAAATGCTTCTATGCATACTGTGGCATTACTAGTTTAGCTTCCATGATGGGGGGCAGCACGTTCTTAAGTTTACTTCACAAATCAACAAGTAGCCTTTGAGAAAGGATATGCTTCTGTACAATACATCAACCAGGCCAATCATTCTATATGTGCTAATGATGCTTCATTCTTTTACAATATAGAAAATAAAGAGTATTGCGCAAATGTTTCCTAACATCAAAAAGGATGTTTAGTGTTTACAGTGCTATGAATCATCGGTATAATTTAGATACTGTGTGACTATAATCATGGCTGAAGGGCAGCTGTGACTGTATTCACAATATAACTCAGCCTTTAGAGCTTTATTGCTTTTATAAAATGGTTACCACATAATAGGAAATCAAAGACACACATTTTTATTAAAATGTTATTGTTTTATAAGGATATAAATAAAACCTCTGCTCTTATTAAAAACCAACAGCATATTCAGTTGTCAGACCCTACTGGAACTTCAAAATGGACCAGGTTCTATGATCAGACGAAAAAAAAACCACAATCCACAGTTAAATATACTGATTTACCTTTAATGTTGTGGGCCTATTTTCTGTCAAAGATCCTAGAGATCTTGTAAAGGGATAGTTCACTTTAAAATGAAAATTCTGTCATCATTTACTCGTCCTCATGTTGTTCTAAATCTGTATGATTTTTTTCTCTGATGAACACAAAGAAGATATTTTGAGAAATGATGGTAAACGCACAGCAGTAAGTGACCATAGACTTTCATAGTAGGAAAAAAATATTTTGAAAGTATTGTGATAATTGACTAAGAAAATGTTTTGATAAATGATGGTAAGCACACAGGTGACGGTACCCATTCAATTGCATCATATTTTTTATTCCTACTATGGAAGTCTATGGTCACTTACTGCTGTGTGTTTACCATCATTTCTTCAAATAACTTCTTTTGTGTTCATCAGAAAAAGAAATTCATACAAGTTAAGAACAACATGAGGATGAGTAAATGATGACAGTATTTTCATTTTTAAAGTGAACTATCCCTTTAAAGACATGGCTGCATGGATTCTGTCAAATATCAACAAACAAACGAAATCTAAACCTGACTCTGACTTCTCCTAAAAATGTTATAATAGAGACACATTTTTTTTATTTTTAGAGGCACGTTGTTTAGATCTAACACAAATATAACATGGGTCACTGAGTCCAAAATGAAGGTTCTGCCATGGTTATCTCAGTCTGACTTGAACCCTTTGGTAAATTAGTGGGGTGAACTAAAGAGGAGACAGGACCTGGGAATTTGAAGTATCTGAAGAGATTTGGTATAGAAAAATGATGTCTGATCTCTTGTGTTCTACAAACTAATTAGACATGTTATGTTTAATTTTGGTGAAAGGCCTTTAAAACAAATTTTAAATAAAAGGGTATCATTAGTTGTGGCCACAGTGTACTGGACAAAACATTAATTTCATATTTTCTTTTTACTAAAAGATCGAAAGGACTAACAATGCAGATTATTTAACAGGCTTCTAGGTTCATATTTATCAAAAGTGCCGATAATTCTGAGCGTGACTGTAAGGGACATCATTCACTGTGAGTCGGGCTTACTGCTGACAGGAAACCTCATTGCAACATAGTCTACATTTGATAAGACAAACGCAGTAATCATTATGATTTTGCTGTCTGTAAGTCACGTTATCAACACTATCAAAAAACAGTGAAAAAACTACACAGTTGAAATATGCCAAATATGCAGACACTGGCCATGAAGAAGGATATGTTATTTCATTTCATTCAAGAGTTAACCTTTAACAAAACGTAATCTTGAAAACTTTCGTAAGAGCACTAAACAAACATTTTACCAGCATTTTTTTATTTTTTTTATTTATTTAATGACCACCACTGTATCTTCAAAGTCATCTTACTGCTCTATAAATATAGAATAGAGTCATCATAAGAAGATTTAGGTACTTTTCCTTAGGTCATTTTCATTACACTTTCCTTACATTCTCTGTCTATTAATTGAAAATAATATTGGGGACAATTTAAGAGTTTCTATATTTTTGAAAGACATACATGATGAACAGTTGGAAAGTGTTGAGATTAAATGCATCACTCACATCAGTTATAGTATTAGCTTTACCCCTAAAGGGTTGATTGTCTTCTCAGTTTTTTTTCATTGAGGTTAGATTCTGTTTTACTTAATTTCCGTAAGAGCAGATGAGTAAATGTTTTTGCCTTTTTCGGTTGTATATCACGCATCCTTACCATATATAGGAAATCACAGCACCTCCTTAGACTCCTATATAAGCTGGCCATATGACAAGAATAAATGCTTTTGAAGCAACTTTTACTTCTTGGTTATTTCTGAAGACCACGTGGAAGAGACACGGTTGCCAACAATAAAATGCAGGTAAGAGGTGATTTTTTCTGCCTTATCTGGCGTTGATTAGTTGAAGAGAGGGTTCATTACCCCTTAATTGTCACAGGCCCACAGGTGGGCCCAAATAGTTTACGTAACTAATAATAGCCTATTCTAAAATAATTGTGACAAACTGTTAAAAAGAAGCTCTAAATGAGCCTGATTGTGATTGGCCAGTCGCGACATTTGCACAATGTAAAAAATTCTTTGCTGCCTTAAAAATTTTTGTTGAATCAACTCAGATTTACAAGTCACTTTAACTTATGATTATTTATTTTGACTGAAGATGAGTTGTTATAACTTATAGTTGAAAGAAGTCAACTTCATTTTATAAGCTGTAGCAACTCATATGTCGTCAAGATAAATCATAGTAAGTTAAAATGACTTTTTCTCTGTGGCACATCTGCATTAGTTAAAAATGATCCGATAAAATATTTCAAATCAATATTTTATGTTCCTACCTTATTAATGTATCCTTCCTTCCTCAAAATACCTTCATCATGCCCATACACACCCTTCTGGGAAAGTGCAGACAATGTAAGTACATAATATGCCCAAGTAAAGACATTCCCAAATGCCCGTGCGCATCTACGTCGTGATCTATCATAACCAAAGTCAATGCAACTCAAAAACGCTAATAGACGCAAACTCGTGTAAGTTGAAAATATTACACTCAAACAAAACATTTGCATGGCAGAGCGAGGAACACCATGTTTGGTGTGTGCGCGGCATAACACATAACAGTTCATTTATGCATATTGCTGTTGGTTTAATTTACATATTAAATGTATTTCTTCTAACATTCTAAAGTTAAATATAACTGTTTTTACACTGGTTTATTCAAATCAATAATATACAACTATATTCAAACGAATGGGGCTACACACCAAACGCGGATTCAATTATTTGCGCAAGAAGATTACATATAAAGTCAATGAAAAGACAAATAGAAGCAAACCCCTGCCGGGTGATGGGAACGACGCAAATTGGGCGGTGCGTTTGCCTAGAAAACACACGCTATTCGCATCAAATGTGTCTTTGCGCAAGGTGAAAATATTCAACTCAAGCAAATAATTATTTGACCCAACGTCCAGATAGTAATATCGAGTCTGTTTTTGCTTGTAACTTTCTCATTTCATGAACATTTACGGTTTTTATAATGATGCCTGGAGTTCTAATGTTTTGACGGGACGTTCGCTAATCTACCACCAAAAACGTCACTATTTTCGCATTTATTAAATACCTTCTCCTTCATAGGTTTCAATGAAATTTCAACAGTACCAAGATAAAATATATATATTTTGTCACCCCTACCTTTCGTTTAAAAGTGACACAAATTTTTTAAACAGTTGCTGTAAAATAAAAACACCTCAGGACTGAAAGCTCAAAATATCAAACGCTTCTGATGGTTCTTCTATATGTATTTATTGTAGTATTTAGTAAAAAAATACTACAACCATGCAGCGAGGAAGTGGATATTGCATGACACACATCTTAAAGTAACAAGCCGGTTGAAACCCAGAAGTTCGACAGAGAAATTCAATGCGCGTGCCCGCAATGTCAGCATTGCTGGAAGTACTGTACAGAGCAGTCCAAACCGGCCGTTTGAAAATATATCGCCTGGCAGTGAACTTTGAGCTTTATCATTTTACAGGTATTATTTATACTATTATAGCAACATTACACACTAACTAAAGTTTGGATCAGGAAGATCATGACCTTTAAAGGTGTAGTGTGTGTTTTAGCAGAATCTAGCGGTGAGATTGCGAATTGCAAACAAACCTCAATTTCAAAATGAGAAGCTACGTTTGCTGCCACAGGATCAGTGTTCGAATTATGTCAAAGCTTATGGGGGTCCCCTAGCTAAGCCCCACCCTCCGGCCAAGCCCCCCCATTATAGGGTCGCTGTGTCATCTGATCCTGGTTTTAATCAAAGAAACCCCAAATTACCCTTAACTCAAACCCAAAACGTTTTTACTCCTCAAATTAGCAATGCTAATTTCAAATTAACCCCTCAATGCCTACTCTCAAATTACATAATTTTACTATATAGTATTGGTTAAATGGATTGCAATGCGTTTTTTAAATCATAGATCGAATAATTTTCGGATCAGCAAAACTGGGTATGGGAAAATAAAATAAGAACAAATTAAGAAATGATGAGCATATAAAAATAGAAAAGAACAAAGTTGCAAATAATGTAAGATCTAACAGTATATTTAGGTACATAGAATCAAATAAACATTAACACTGTCTTCTTTATTTTATAAATTAAATATAATTAATCTTTTTAAAGATACAGAAGTGACTTTCATTTGTTTTCTGTTTATTTAATTAATATAAATGACAGAAACACAAGCAGATAAGAACTGCTAATTTCAGACCAACACAAAGATTTGACTTCTTTCTGAGCTGTGTGCACTCACTTTAAGATATAACTGAATGTTTTTATGAGAATAGGTGCCAAGACTGTGGTATTTCACAACAGCTCACTTTAACATCTTGCGCTCAAATTGTTTAAAATTGCTCGCATGTTAACATTTACAAGGTTTAAAAAACACATGCAAAAGTTAACTTTCTAAATAGCTATTTATTTCTGAATGATGCGTATTTGAGCGATTAGTATTATTAAAGACTATAATTTATTATCATCTATGCGTGATTTCTTCTGCTTTCACAATAAAATATTTTGTGTTTCTTTTGACTTGGTGGACCAGCTGTCAATTTGAGTGTGTAGCCTCGCCACTGTTATGAAATAATACTTTGAGAGGAATAAAAAAAACCCTAACCCTAAAGATTACTAAATATTCTTACCACCACTGAGGTGAAAATAATCCACACGCAGACAGAGACATTAACTCGTCTGTCAATTCCTCCAGAAAACAGCACGAGGCGCACTTGCGAGTTTATATTTATTTCAGACAGAAATCATTTGAATTAGTTTATTGCAAAATTGGGACAAATAACGGATTGCAGCCTATCGCTTTGTGACAGCGCAACATGAGAATTTTAAATTCATGTAGTATTTTAATTTTAATAAAAACCAGGGGACCCCCCTAATTTATATTTTTGTGCTTTATCGGGGGTTCCTCAAGGCTTATAGCAGGTCCGGGACCCCCCCAGACCCCCTCAATTCGAACACTGCACAGGATAAATGTCATCTGAGAGAACATATAGGGATGAAACATGCTCTCGTAGATCTCGTAGATATACAATCCGGATGTTCTGGTCCAAGGTCTTCTGTACATTTTTGATTCAAGAATTATCTAACAGAAGAAATTTGTAATTTGAAAGACTATGTAAAAGATAGCTAACATTTTCTATGCCCACTTTGCCAAAATGAAAGAGGAGGGATTGGTTAATATTTTTCTTTTTGTTTGCAGACTGTCTTCGACACAAAGATGTTTTGGGGAATTCTTTTCATCAGTCTCTCACTGAATTTATGGTTCTGTGAGTCTACTAAATGTAAGTGATAAACTGATTTATTTATTGCTCTTTAAAACTCACATAAAACATTCAAATGTATTATACTTGAGTTGATATTGTATTCAAAGTGCTTTAAAGAATACCTCAGTTGTTGTTTTTCACACTACATTTATTATTAACATGTCTTTTTAAGTTTCTGCAGTAAAGGGCATATTTTTAGTTCAAGATAAAGAAACATCTGATGAATCTAAACATCATCTGGAGAGATTTAGATATAAGGCTCGAAGCTGCAAAGAAATTCAGGAGAAGTACAACATTAATAAAGGTAAGTTTTTTTCTATTCTTTTTCTTTTTTTATCTAAGGATTTAATTGATGACACAATTGCTTTTGTCCACACAGATGGCCTATACTATCTGACCACAGAAAATGGGGTGATTTACCAGACGTTCTGTGATATGACCACAGCGGGGGGAGGCTGGACGTTGGTGTCCAGTGTGCACGAGAACAACATGTATGGAAAATGCACTGTTGGTGATCGCTGGTCAAGTGAGCAGGGCAGTGACCCCAACCGCCCTGAAGGGGAAGGAGCGTGGTCAAACACAGTCACGTTTGGAACAGCACTGGCTGCTACCAGTGATGACTACAAGGTATTTTTAATTATGAATGTATATATAATTTATATTACATTTTTGTTCTTTTCAAATAGACATTTGAAAACTATGATTAAAAAATGCTCATCATTACATAGAATTGACAACCTGTGTCCCATTTGTCACAGAATCCTGGATACTTTGACATGGCAGCACAAGATGTGTCTGTGTGGCACGTTCCTAATAACGTTCAGATGGAGCACTGGAAATCTGCCTCAATCCTGCGATATCACACTACATCTCACTTTTTAAGTAACAACGGTGGAAACCTTTTCAGATTATTTAAGGTTAATGAGTTTTAATGAGTGTTTCTGGTCATTTACAGCAGACATTCCATAGCCACTTACAATGCATTGTTGGTATACGGCTGTGGGTTCCCAAATAATCATACCCATGATCTTGGCGTTTGCTGCCGTCATGCTCTATTGAAAACACTACTCAATCGTATTATCAGTTGTCAAGTTGTCAAGTTTTATAAGTCTAAGAAGGTTGATGAATCTGATCAAACAGAGATTTTTGACAGTAATAATACTGTATGATGTTGGTTGTTACATAATGAAAAGAACCATGAAAAATACTTAAGCATAATCATATAGATACTATTACTCATAGATACTATTTAACATTGTGCAAAACAGTACCATTATTGTAAAATAAATGAAATAGCATCTGTTTAAGAAATTAGGAAAAATACTCAATTACAAATACTACTATAAATACTAAATTATAATCTTTATCTATTTTTCAGAAATACCCAGTGAGGTATGGAATAGGGGAGTGTTACAAGGATAATGGACCTTCTATTCCAGTTGTGTATGACAGTGGTGATGCAGCATACACCAAAACCCTTTATGGTCCTCATTCAAGAGGTGTGATAATATCTCAATAGAGTCATTTCAAGCCATTTTTATATGTATCAATATTATCAACAGATTTATTTATCCACTTCTAATATAGGTTCTGAAAATGTTTATTCCAGTGATGCCATAGAATAAACATTTTGGGTTCTCAAATGGTTCGTAAAGGGATAGTTCACCCAAAAATGAAAATTCTGTCATCATTTACTCACTCTCATGTTGTTACAAACCTGTATAAATGTCTTTGTTCTGATAAACACAAAGGAAGATATTTTGAGGAATGTTTGGAACCAAACCGTTTGTGGACCCCATTCACTTCCATGGTTTTGTCCTACTATAGAAGTGAATGGGGCTTATGATCGGTTTGATTATGAACATTCCTCAAAATATCTTCCTTTGTGTTCATCAGAACAAAGACATTCATTTTTGGGTGAACTATCCCTTTCAAAGAAGCACTTCTTCGTACCTTTTTATAGACCGAAGAACCTTTATCCACTCTGAAGAAAAGAACAAGCAGTTTATATAGGCTGCGTCCGAAAACTCAAGGCAGTGACTTGTTGCCTCGTTGCCTCATGAGGCAATGACTTCGGGGGCATGAAGGCAGCTCAGAGAAAGGCTTTCGGACACACTTCAAAGGCGGCGTGTTTGATAAGATGACCAGACGTCCCCGTTTTCTGGGGACAGTCTCGTTTTTTGGTGTTCTGTCCCTGACTAAAGCTGTCCCCGGAAATGTCCCCGTTTTACAGCATGTCCAAAACAACCAGCAAATACACTGAAAAACCCGATCAACATAGCCTTTGTAGTACCAGACCGGAGCAATCATGTAATGATTATTTTTACCAGCAGAGGGGGCTGCGAGCTACTTATTACTTGCGCACGCGGCACGCCACTGGTTTCGCTTATGGGGCTTAAGGTACTAACTACTCATTTTAAAGCAACACTATGTAGTTTCCATGTAAATATGACTTACAGCTCCCCCATGTGGTTGAAAAGCGCAACAGTGCCTGGTATCAGACACTCTTCTGCAGGCAGGGGGAGGGGCGGGGCTGTGTTTCCTACCCTCCACTGCCACTTTCAGAGTGTGCTTGTAGCAGCTAGGAGGCTGCTCAGGTTGCAGCAACAGTACAATTTGTCCAGTTAAAAGTTGTTCTATCACTGAAATAATTTTAGAGACATTATTTAAAGGTAAAAAAAACTACATAGTGTTGCTTTAAATTAAAGTAATAAACCAATGAAGTGAACTGATCACAGTATGTTACGGAGCATTTGTTTTGTGTAGGCTAAATATGTTTACATTTTGCAGTATTCCTTCTGTTCTTTACGTTTACAATGTTATGAAATCAGCTGAAGTAGTACCTTAGAAGTCATTTTCGATGATAGGGTATGTCTTTTGTAAAAAATGGAAAAAATAGATTTTTAGGAAACAGAAATTGTTCAATTAATTAAATTAGAAACACTGCATAAAATGACTTTCTTATTAGTATTTTGCTCTTGTTTTCAGTACAAATATAAAAAAATTCTTAGGTCGAAATTCATTTTCTTGATGGGCAAAATTACCTAAGAATATAAGTCTTATTTTTAGACCAAAATATCAAATTTGTGCTTAAAACAAGCCAAAAAATCTACCACAACTTAATTCACGCATAGAATTGTGGGACAGGACAATGGAGGTATCTCAGGAGACAGGAAGTAAACATAACATTGAATTCGGACATGCCTTGATGCCTTCCTGCCTTGGAAAGCTGTCGCAGAAGGCAGCAATTTAGAGTTTTCGGACACAGCCATCTTCACCTTTGATAATAATGTATTTTATAGTTTATATAATAACATGGCTGGAAAAAAGTAGGAAATAAAGTAAGATTAGTCCCTTTATTGATTACCATATAATATAAACTATTTCTTAAATTGAATCTATATTAAATCTGTATATTTTAGGGGAATTTGAGTCTGGGTTCATCACATTCAGAGTCTTCAATCGTGAGAGAGCTGCCATGGCTGTTTGTTCTGGTGTTAAACCAGTTGGATGTAACACTGAACATGTGAGTTACTACAAAAATGAGTCACTAGTATTTAATCAAAAATTACTTTTCTGTTCTGAAAACAATTCACTGTAATGCCTTATGTAAATAACAAACTTTTAAACAATGTGAAATGCAAACAAAATGTACATGATTCTGCATGATTAAATAAAAAAACGTGCTTTTTTACAGTACTGTATTGGTGGAGGTGGACACTTTCCAGAGGGCTTCCCTAGACAGTGTGGAGATTTTGCAGGTTTTGACTGGGATGGTTATGGTACCGGTGTAGGCTGGAGTACATCAAGAAATCTACTCGAAGCAGCAGCACTTATGTTTTATCGCTGAAAATCTATTTTCAGAAAATCAAACCAGACATAATTCCAGATTCATCAGCATGTATGCCTATTCTGTACTTTATGTCTTTATAAGAATCAATTAAATGTCATGAACCCACCCTGTTAGCAGTCCCTTTCAATGCTTTGCATTAATGCGAATGCACCTTAGTTAAAAGGGAATAATGATGCGTGATGCATCAGTGAATAAGACAACGTATGATACTTACATGTCTTGCCCATTAAAGGAAAGTGTCCTGATGTAGTTTGGTGAGGCTTCAGTTGATCTTGGCTGAAAGGACTGATGAGAGAAAAACCAGCTTGATGCAGATGATCCTTGGTAAATGATAAAGACAAGGCCTTAGGCCTGGCACAAACTTAGAGGTACGCTGGAAACGTCTACTTTCGCATCCTCATCATGATAAGAGTCCTGAAAGGACTCAAATGTATCCAGAAAGAAAAACTTAAGAGATGTGTGTGCTCCACACACAACTCTGATAAGAACTCAGATAACAACTCCCACTTCAGAACTCCATCTCGCATAAGAAAACCTCAGAACTCAACTCAGAACTCTGAACTCCTGGTGTGTTCTTAGGTAGGGGTTTTTAAGCTGTGAAGAGGTCACACCTTTAACTCTGCCCCAATCAGAGGTCACACTTTCAGAGGGAAAGTTAACTGTCTTTGTCTTCCAACATGCTGTTTTTGCATATGGATTTAATTGGATGTTGACTTGGAAAGTTTAAAAGTTTCATAATATTATTATAAAGAAGAGTTTCCTAAACATAAATAATAGTATCATTCAGGAAATCAAAAATGAAACGTCTCGGTTACATATGTAACCCTCGTTCCCTGAAGGAAGGGAACGGAGACGTCACGTCGTGACCGACGAATTGGGAACCGCTTCGCGGGTGACCTATCTGCTTCGAGAAACCTTTAAAACGCCAATGAACTTGGCATGCAGATAATTGCATCTGCCGGCGCCGCCCCGCCGCACAGGTATTTAATGAGCGGCAGGTGCAGTTATCAAATCAGCTATTTTTTGCTGAGAAAGCTGGACAGAAGGAAAGGGTCCGGCCGATATCAGCAGTGGAACAGCAAACTGTGGCGACGGGACGTGACGTCTCCGTTCCCTTCCTTCAGGGAACGAGGGTTACATATGTAACCGAGACGTTCCCTTTCAGTCGGTCACTACGACGTCACGTCGTGACCGACGAATTGGGAATCCCTACCAAAGCGCCACTGAAGCTGACCCTTCCAGTGCCTGCATAAACCCTCCGACTCTCCTCTTTAAGGGAACGGAAATGGGGTTGAAGCAGAGGCCGGTCACTACTTGTTCCTTAACCCACGATAGTGACTAGGCGAACTGGGAAGCGAACTCGTCAGGCGGGACTAAGATCGCTGCGGAAAGAAAACCCTCTAGGGGTCTACCACTAAGGTGATGGATAAAAAGACACGAGGTCTATAAAAAAAATACACTCTCTTAGCAACACTAGAGAGGCGCGGAATGAACTCCGCTAAGGGAAACATGGTAAATCAGAAACTTTCCACGGAAATACTCACAAAGAAACCACTAGGGGGCGCAATGTGGGCGCTAGCCTCACCCAGATAGTCAAGGATACATCTAGTGAGAGGCTGGCAGCCGATGCTCCGCAACATCGGCCACCAAGCGGTGGAGAAGACAAAAAACATTTTTTGTAACGTTTTTGCCTTGATGGCCTTCCATAATGGTGCGGTTTTTGCGCAGCACCAAAAAGAAGGGCTCCAAGCCGACACAGGAGCCGTTCCTCGATGTTCTCACTGATCTGACGAGAGAACTCGAGAGGATACCGGCTCAACACGAACACTATAGAATCTAGTGAACGTATTAGGTGTCGCCCAGCCAACAGCTCTACAAATATCTGAAAGCGAGGAACCACGAGCCAAAGCCCAAGATGAAGCCACGCTTCTGGTTGAATGGGCTCTCAACCCAAAAGGGCAAGGAATGCCCTGTTTCTCATAAGCCAGGGCGATTGTGTCTACAATCCAATGAGACATCCTCTGTTTAGTGACAGCTTTCCCTTTCTGCTGACCACCGTAACAGACAGAGAGCTGTTCTGAGGTCCGAAAGCTTTGAATGCGATCCACATACACACGTAGTGCACGCACAGGACATAACAAAGCCATGGCTGGGTCTGCCCGAAAGCAGCGCTTGTAAGCTCACCACCTGATCTCTGAAGGGAGTGGTGGGAACTTTAGGCACGTAGCCCGGCCGGGGTCTCAGTGTAACGCTGGATTCAGCCGGCCCGAACTGAAGGCACGAATCGTTGACCGAAAATGCATGAAGATCCCCTATCCTTTTAATAGAAGCCAATGCGAGGAGCGTCAAAGGTTTCATAGTGAGAAACCTGACGCTCACCGTCCGCAGAGGCTCGAAAGGGCAGTCCTGAAGGGCTTTCAGCACCATGGACAAGTCCCAAGGAGGAATAGAGGGAGGGCGCGAAGGATTCAGCCTCCGTGCACCTCTTAAAAACCTAATGACCAGATCGTGCTGACCCACAGATCTACCGTCTATGGGTACGTGATGCGCGGATATTGCCGCGATATCTACTTTAATGATAAGTGGTGACAACCTCTTCTCCAAGCGGTGCTGGAGATATAAAAGCACAATACTGATCGAGCATTCCCGGGGGTCGCGCTACAGTGATGGTGTTCGATACCGCCTGGGGTAAATCACCTAAAACCTCCGCGCCCCGTCCAGAGACCACACATGGAGGTTCCACAGATTGGGGCGAGGGTGCCATAATGTGCCAGGGAATCAGCCAGGGAGGGACTGTCGCGAGGAGAGTGAATTCTGCCAATTCCTAGTTGTCCGGTACGGCGCAACTAATAGAATGCGCTCCTCGTCCTCCCTGACTTGCACAGTGTCTGCGCAATAAAGCTTACTGGGGGGGAAACCCCGCGGCCAGCTGTGTGCCAGTGCATTCACGCCGAGTGTTCCCTCGGATAATGAATAAAACAGGCGACAATGGGTTGTCTCTGAAGAAGCAAACAGATCTAACTGCTCTGCCGAAACATTTCCAAATCAGCTGAACCGACCGGGGGTGGAGCCGCCACTCGCCGAGGCGCGCTGCTCATGAGAGCGCGTCTGCCGCTGTGTTCAGCGACCCCGATATGTGAATGGCACGAAGAGACCTCAGATACTTCTGACTCCAGAAGAGGAGAGACGGGCGAGATGCGACAGGTGACGAGAGCGCAGACCGCCTTGGCGATAGATATACGCTACAGCCGCAGTTTTGTCGGTGTGCACTAATACATCTTAAGCATCGAATCACGTTGATGAAACGGACGAGCGCAAGATATACAGTGCACAGCTCGAGGCAATTTATGCCAATGTCGCTGGAATGTCGACCAGACCCCCGAAGCGACGAGCCCGCCGTACGTAGCTCCCCACCCCGTTGTAGAGACATTTTTGCCAACAATAGCATGCCTGGAGACCTATCTCAGTGGCATCCACACCCTGAGAAACGCTGGGTCTGACCACGGGGTGAAAGTGTGACGGCATCTCGATGTAATTATAATACTGTGAAAGCCGGTGAGCCACGCTCTCCTCGGGACTCGGTCATAAAGCCAACACTGAAGCGGTCTCATATGGAGCAGCCCGAGCGGTGTCACAGCCAAAGCTACTGCCATATGCCCCAGAAGTTTTTAAAATTATTTTAGTGGAACCGCAACCCTGCCTTTAAATGTTTAGGCAAGTCAGAATTGACTGAACACGCGCTTCTATGAGACGTGTTGATAAATCGACCAAATCCCGTTATATTCCGAGAAAAGAGATCCTCTGCACGGGGCAAAGTTTACTCTTTCCCCAGTTGACCTGAAGACCGAGACGAGCGAGGTGTTAAAGTACACGATTTATGTGTGTGCGCAGCATCTGACGAAACTGAGCTATTATGAGCCAATACGCCAAAACGCAAACACCGCTCTCTCTCTCAGGGGCTGCAGTGCGCCCTCCGCAACTTTCGTGAAGACACAGGGAGAGAGAGAGAAAGCCCGAACGGTGAGACTTTGTACTGATATGCCCACCCCTCGAACACAAAGCGGAGAAACGGCCTGTGTCGGGGAAATATGGAGACATGAAAGTACGCGTCCTTCAGGTTGAAGGCTGCAAACCAATCCTGTGGGCGGATGCATTAAAATATGCTCCTCTGCGTAAACATTTTGAACAGCATTCTGTGAATTCTGTGAATTCTCGACTCAGTACGCAGATCTAGGATCGGACGCAACCCGCCACTCTTCTTGGGTACAATGAAGTAAGGGCTGTAAAGCCCCGACTTTATCTCGGCTGGAGGGACCGGCTCGATCGCGTCCTTCGCCAATAGGACAGCAATCTTCCGCACGCAGTACGTGCGCATCGGCAGCCTTCACCGTGGTGAAGCCTGAATATTTGAGAGGTAGCCGGGCAAATTGAATGTATAACCGAGACGGATCGTGCGTAAAAGCCAACGCGACGGGCTGGGAAGCTCTTCCCAGGCCCCCAGATACCGAGCGAGAGGAAATTAACGGCACGATGTGTACCCGTGGCGAGCGGAGACGGGGAACTCAACGACGCGTGCTCTTTGGCCGCATTGTGAGATGTGGTGTGTAATGAAACACTCATCCGAAACCGCTGATGGATGCTGAGCAAAAGGGGGCTCCCTTGTAGATGTCCCGCTCGATACATCCGCTGGCGAATGAGGAAGAGGAGAACGTAGGGTTTTGAGCCCGTCCGAAACTCCTATATGCCTCCGGGGACCTGGAGAAATAAGAGGAATTCGCTCTTTGAGGTTAGTGGGTGCCGATTGAAGTCGGCGGAACACAAAACGAAACCAAGGATTCCCCACCCGGCCCTCCTACGGGGTGGGGGGGAGAGTGATGTTTTCACCATCTCCTGACGAGCGATCCTCTCCATCTTCAGGTCGCCCGACTCAGAGCCGCTAAGTTTCATTTTCCACCTTTGTAGCGGGCTGAGTGGGCGGGTGAACAGCTTACGACAGGTTCCTTAGAGCTGCCGGGATGAAGGAACGAAAAAGCCGTAGCAGGACACCCTCGGCGAAAAGCAGACCAATATACTGACGTAACGGAGGGGGCAGCTAGGCTCCGACGTGGCATGAAGCCTCAGTCTGCTCTAAAGCGGCCGATCATTGTTGAACACTCTCAGCCGCGTCGCCGAAATGGCTGGTCTAAAAAGGAACATTAGGGCGATTATTAATAACCTACTTAATGCCCGCAAGACACAACCAGAGATGGCGTCCCTGGACCACCGGGGGGTGGGCATAGCACGTCCGGCGGCCTGTGGGGTGAACCCAGTCGCTCGTAGCGCCAGGTCAGAGCCACACAGGATTCTTTAGTTGCCGGACCGTGACCTCGCCTGTGCAGATCCTTCAGTGCCGTAGCCTGCGGACCTGCATCACGCCATGGCGTGCACGGCAGAGGCCGCCTCTCACAAGCCCGTGGGTCTGTGAGGGGAGGGAGGCTGGTCTCTTGGAGCAGCATAACCCTTAGCGGCCCCGCCGTCAGGAGAGGTGAGAGGTGATGGCTGAACGGTCGGTTCCGGGAGGAAAACGAGTTTTCCACGACCGTGTCAACCAACATGCACCCCGGGAAGAAAAGGCACAGAAGGTTGGGGCTGTTCTTGCAGTCCTGAAGTGCCAATCATCTAGGCGGGACGGTGCGGGTGGGGGAGGAGCTCTCCGCTCCACACAGACCGTCTCCGCGCTCCCGAGCGTACATGGCCGCCACTCGGGGTCGAGCACGGGAGCCCCTACCCAACCCGAAGGCGGGAGTGGGTCCGAGTCGGCGACCGAATAGACGACCCCCTCTCCGATGCTGTGACAGACATAGAATCCTCGTGAGGGCTGAAAGAGGACGAGAGCACGTAGAACACGCACCACCCGTCTCTTACGGCACCTCTGGCTGTGGATGGGGGTGCTGAGAGTCACTGGACGAACCAGCTAACCGATTCAGCACCGTTTATACGGAGATAAGATTTCCGGAGTTTTGCCACCGCACCTTTAACGGGGCTCCGCAACGGAAAAAAAGGGGGTGACGTTCCCGGAGGTACGAAACCCGTCTCCGCCATCCAAGAGGTTCACGCTCTCTTAGGAGTATGAACCCTCCACGAACGCCGCCTCAGCATGCACTCTTGCGCACGTGGCCACCCGGGGACCCATACATTTGCCGCATCCAGAAACACGGACAGAAAGACATCTTTAAAAAGACGCTCCTGCCTCAGTGCAAGTGAAATGCTGTCTTTAAAAAGACGCAGAACACCGCAATACTCTTTTAGAGGAAACACTCTTTTAATGTGCTGATGTTGATGAAGCACACAGGGGAACGGCTACGCACACACTCAACTAAGAGTGAGAAAAATTTTTTAAAAGAGAGGTGGAACACCCGCGAGCCTCCGCTGAAATGCCTTTGCCCAACCAAATCAAACACGCAGAGTTCTCCAAAGAGCAGAGAGTAGCTTCTCGTGAGCAGTCAGTCTGCAGCTTTCGAAGCTAAAAAGCTGATTTGATAACTGCACCTGCCGCTCATTAAATACCTGTGCGGCGGGGCGGCGCCGGCAGATGCAATTATCTGCATGCCAAGTTCATTGGCGTTTTAAAGGTTTCTCGAAGCAGATAGGTCACCCGCGAAGCGGTTCCCAATTCGTCGGTCACGACGTGACGTCGTAGTGACCGACTGAAAGGGAACAGATACTAAACAAGGACTAGATATTGGATTAAGTAAGTAATACTAAACATTCATTTAAACTAGTTTGGGTTAATATACTAATATAACATAAACACCAAGAACATAATCCATGATGAAATTAGAAATAATTGATTAAGACATTTCCCTTATACATTTATAAGTGAATACATGAATGACTAAATAGAAAGTTTCTCTGTTACAAAATCTCACACATTTTTTTGTGGTCGTAAAACTCAATCTTGATGTGTTGCCATGAGAGATCTGTTCTGCTTTGAAGTGTTAAAGCAGTTTGGGGGGTAGTGTTACAGACCCCTGGGTTTAGCCTGCTTTTTGAGTGAGGGTCTTCACTTATATTTATGAAATATAAGAAGTTATTGTGTCTGATCTGGCATCAGTTGTTACACAGCAATGCAATGACTGCCCTATACTGTAACTGTATATCTATATTAATCAACAGATTTATTTATCAACTCCTAAATATAGGTTCTGAAAATGCTCATTCCAGTGATTCCATAGAATAAATATTTTGGTTTATAAAAGAACCACTTCTTTCTTACCATTTTATAGTCTGATGAAGTACTGCACAAGCAGTTAATACATTCACCTTTGATAATAATCTATTTTATTGTTTATATGATCACACGATAACATGCCTGGAAAAGATTAGTCCCTATATTGATTACCATATCATATATCACATATTAACAACTTCTTAAATTGAATCTGTATATTTTAGAGGAATTTGAGTCTGGGTTCATCACATTCAGAGTCTTCAATAATGAGAAAGCTGCCATGGCTGTTTGTTCTGGTGTTAAACCAACTGGATGTAACACTGAACATGTGAGTTACTACAAAATTACTTTTCTGTTCTAGAAACAATTTTCTGTAGTGTCTTGTAAGTGATTTAACATATATTTAAACAATGTGAACTGAAAACTAATGGCGCTTTTCCATTGCACAGTACCCCACGGTTTAGTTTAGTTTGGGTCGGGTCAGCTCACCTCACTTTGGCGTGGTTAGCTTTTCCATCGAGTTTAGTCAGGGTTGCCAGGTCCAAGAAAAATTTCCAGCCCAATGACAACTTAAAACCCGCCCAAAAGAAATGAAAACTAGCCCAATTTTTACATTTGTCCAATCACAGTTGAAAACTGCGGGATTACAACAAAAGTCTGTAAAATAAACTCTTTCTATTGCTTTTAATGTACTTTCCAGATGAAATTTTTCTTAATGCACTTAGAGTGCTCTATTTTCACACACTATTCTGTTCTGTTCATACAAAAAAAAAACATTAGTACTTTAGTACTTCTTAAGATTATCTTAAGAACATCTAAGTGTACCTAACCGTGCCACTTTGAGACAGTTTATAAACTCTGCCCTTTTAACTATCTCTGTATTTAAAAAAATATTTAACTTGAAAAGATCATACAAAGATGGGTTCACAAGGTCTGTAAACATCCTCTCAGTATAGATGTAACTTCTCACATAAGGTAATTTCTCCTCTACTCACTTTTCCACTGACTTCCTGACGTTGCAGCGGTCCTTGGGTTGACAGATATTGCTTATGGGATTAATGCACATTAGGAAAATAAAGAATGTTAATTTTATAAGTCTACAGATAAACATTTTCGCGGCCGCGGCACATTATAAAACTAGCCCAAAAAAGCGCAACCCACGGCTCCGAATTTTTTCCCGCAACTGTATTTTCAAAATAGCCCAATTGTGCGGGAAAACCGCGACCCTGGCAACACTGAGTTTAGTATCACTTCGGAGTGGGAGGGATTATAGGCGTGTCTTTATATTTACGCTGCCTATTGCTGTGACATCATACAAGTGAGAGCGTTGTTGTACATTCCCATACATTCATTTATTTCTCAGTCTGCCACAAAATTAAAATTGGCCACCACAAATAGATGTTGGCACATCGCGTTTATAACTACCTCTGTCTCACATGACAGTTTCTGTTCAAACACCCGACCCGTGGTGGTAGTCGACGGCGCTCCACTGAGCCTCATTCAAGTTGCATTTAAGCATATATAATGCTGACGTGCACGTCGCGAATGTGCCGCCACAAACTGAAAGTCTGGAAAAAACTGTTAAGGTGTCCCGGATTCTCAACCTGTGGATATTTTTCATCGCTAAAAGGGTGTTTGGAAACTTATAGCAGAACACAGATAACAACATGTTTGCTTGGGACAGCGCAAGCTAGCAGTAAGCTAAAGCTAATATTTACATTATAGCGATGACGCTTCTTTCAGACCAATCAGTGACCTACAGTGTTTTCGAGTCACGTTTGGTATCAGCTCGGGTCGCTTGGAACCCCAACCGAGGTGGTACGAAAAAAAGTATCGGGTACTACGTACTGCACCCAATGGAAAAGCTCCCAACAGTAAGCTGACCCGACCCAAACTAAACCAAACCGTTGGGTACTATGCAATGGAAAAGCGCCATAAACTGATAATTATAACAGAAAATATTCTGCATTTTAAATGACATTTAAATATAAAATCTATACTTGCTTTTTAC